>NW_026108822.1:1282360-1602950 GCF_024516045.1 Bombus affinis
ACAGCCTAATGTAACAACATTTCCCTGTAAGTGGAAACTTATAAGCGACTATTATTATTATTATTATTATTATTATTATTGTTATTGTTATTATTATTATTATTGTTATTATTATTATTATTATTATTGTTATTGTTATTGTTATTACTATCATTATTGTTATTGTTATTGTTATTGTTATTATTATTGTTATTGTTATTGTTATTGTTGTTATTATTATTATTATTACTGTTATTATTATTATTACTATTACTGTTACTATTATTGTTACTATTATTGTCTCAATTATTGTTTCTTGAAAATTTTTAAAATTTCAAATTTTTAAAATTTTTAAAAATTTGAATATTCGAATTTTTAAAAATTTGAAAATTTGAAAATTTGAATTTCTATTTTTGTTTCTATTATTGTTTCTATTTTTGTTTCTATTATTGTTTCTATTTTTGTTTCTATTATTGTTACTATTATTGTTTCTATTATTGTTTCTATTATTGTTACTATTATTACTATTATTATTATTACCTTATTTCACGTATATTTATGTGCAACATAATATGAACAAAAGAAAGAAAGTTTAAAAACATTATTACCATTGCCAGTGCGTTATGGTTATAGCGTCATAAGAGGCAAAAAAGGGGAATAAAAAGCGTTAAAACGTCCTAACTTCAATTTCCACGGCAAATGAAATTGTTTACTAAAAGGTATAATTTACATCTCATGGCTAACATATGTACATGCTCGTTAATGAACGTTGCAACACCTGCTGGTTTTCTATAACATTAGAAAATAATTGATCAGGATTACTAGATAAATGATATGATAAAATTGAATTTTTCGGTATTCGTACGAACCAAGGATAGACGAAACGCTGAGTGAATGTTTCTGAGTGATAATTTCATTTATTGTAATTTCTGTTTCATAAAAATCAATCTAACGTGCGTTTACACGTTAAGTTTTTCCTTTCATTACATACATGAACGTACGTGACGTTAATGAACGTTACGGACGTACATGAACGTTAAAGATTCTAAAGTTCTCCGTTATACCGTGATAACCGAAATGAAAATTCAGATTTTAATTTCAGAATCGAATGGCCTCTACTGTCTCTATTTATTGAATGGTTAAAAATATGTTGACGATCTGTTCGGTTTATTTCGTATTTGTAAAATTAAATTTCCCTTTATCGAAATGGTTTGCGATTACGTGTAAGTGCAATTGAAATGATCAAATGTCAATTCTCTTCCTTCCTGAAATTCATTTATCTTACATCGATCGACAACGTAAATGTCAGAGACCGTCGTTATAAATATCTATGAAACGTCAATGTAATGTAACGAGCGACGGATATATAGAAATTTAATTCCCTGTTATTTCTAGTTTTCCGAAACAACTGATACAATAGCGACAGCGTGTAACGGCAATAAATAAAATAGCAGGCTATTGTATTTCGTTCTAAATTAAAAAAAAAAAAAAAAGGATCAATGCAGCGGAGAGTATCGTTGAATTATTAATAAGTTGAAATGTTATTTTAACACATGCATCGAATTTAAGCTTGGCTCAAGTACGTTGTTGATTGGATTTTTAATTTGGTCCTTTATGGAACTAGGCTAATTAACCTGCTCTGTTTTTAATTATCATTCCTGATTACATTGCAACAGATTAGCTCTGACGATTTATGAAAGTTGTTCGTGTACTAAAATTAAAACGTTGAACGAAGATATAAAATATGCGGAAGGCGGCGAAGCTATAAGAAGTAAACAAGCGATGCTCTTTAATATTGATAATCGTTAGATTGTATTCTAATGATTAACCGATTACTTTAACGAAAGTGAATATAATACCTTTACTTTCGTTGCATTCATTATTACGTTTATATATAAAATTTGCTGCTATTAAATTCATTATGATAGTGAAAGAATAATTCCGCCGGAATATTATATCGAATTTCAATATTAAATGATTATTAAATTATAAACGATGATAAACCATAATAATAAATTATGTCTACCACGTAGTAGGTACGAGAAACGTATAAAAATCTGTTCAACATACACATAATAAAATAATAGAATAAACGAATTGCTAGCTAATTGTTTCATTATAATTCGATGAATAATATCGTAAGTTAATTTCGCGTATATTCAATTATTGAAACACATTGTGTATAATAAGAAATTTTAACATCAAATTACTTGGTAATTTAATTTCTGATCTCGAGATAATCCGCGTGACATCCTCTTTATTCTATCGATATTAAATTTTCACGAAGAAGTTAATTTCAAGCGAATGGTAATATTAATCGAATGTTAAGCACGTATTCTTTGCTACGCTGTCGCAATGCTATGTTAATTTATCAAGTCGATAAACTTTTCGACCGGAACACGTAATACGCAAACTTTCACCAACTAATACGAGTTGCAAATTATTAACGCGCTATTCGTTTCTCTAACGTTATTAACTGAGAACTTGCACAAATTTCTATTCAATTTCGAGCAATATACGCTGGAATAACGTTTGAGACGTTGTTAAAATTGGAAATTGCGATAAACGAATCGTTGACTTTTATCGCTTTCCTACTTACGTGTTACGGGTTTGTATTTGTCGAAAATTTCGACAATGTTCTGTCTATTAAAGAGAAATTACATTCGTCGTTCTCACATGTAAAGTTACTTCACCAATTAACATGGAACGCGCGTGTTTCGTAACACAGACAGCACTATCCTTTAAACCTTGCAGCGATAAATAGGTAATAATAATAATAATAATAAACCGATAATTAATACAATGTTTATGCTGTATAGAGTGTACTATATATCTATATAATAATCTATGTTTAATCTGTGCATTGAGGTTGAATGATAACTCCGACAAATGTGAATGAGAACTCTACGTGCGTAAATGAATTTCATTTTGTAGCCGACAGATGAAATTTAATAAATTATATATATAATTATATATATACTGACAAAATGTTATTTTCTATCTACTTTCTATTATCTAATTTTTATTTTAAAAATAACATTTTGCTAGTTTTAACTCGACTTAGTTCGCGAAAAAATCGAATTTGCAAATTTATCAAGTATACTTAAACGACGGTATGTTCCGGAATAAGTAGGACTAGATAATCGACAGGAGGTGGTTTCACGTGTGAAAATAAGTCGAAAACGTAAAATAACATTTCTTCGTAGAACGCTTTGTTTCCCAGAAAAATAAATTTGAAAATTTCTCATTTATTCGTTAACATTTATTATCTCGAAAATGAAGCCTTAAACGGGAACATGTTACTCCACATTTTCGACTTGTTTTCACACGTAAAATGACCTCCATGTCGATTATTCAGTCCCGTCCAGTCCGGAATTACCCACGTTCCGGTATGCTTGATAAATTTTCAAACTCAATTTTCTCGACAACCACGTCGAGAATGCAAAAATTTTTATGCTATATATATTTCATTTATATTTCCACGAAGAATCACGCGGTGCTTGCTTCTTCGTATCACTCGGCTCGGGCTCCGTACATCAAACTCGCACGTTGAACTATCTCCGCTATTTTTGTCTTTCTCATATCTATCTACATATTAAAACTACGCTGAGACAACTTCTTTTTCGTCTTTTCGAGTTTCCTTTGAAACAAGAAATAGAGATAATTTTTATTACGAAAGTCGATAACGTCGCTACGTTGTACTTGGCGTTTAATATCGAGTACTTATTACGAAGAAACTTGCTCGAGTCCTAAATGGGTCGTGTTGTTTTTCATTGGGGAAATTGATAAACGACGATGTGGAAGTAAAATAGTCGACAGGTCTCGTTCGTGCAACATCGCGACGATCGTTCAGACCACGCTGTTCTCGATACTGCAAACAACACGTGACGTCAAAAATGCATCGAATGCAAATTGGACAAATTGTGAATTTTAATAAATAAATAAAAAAAAAAAAAAAAAACCATTGGGCTGAACATCTGACAGCACAGGCGGTATGACCCATGTTGAACCATGTTGATCGAAACGACGAAAGGTCACGCGTTAGCCTGCGTTGACAAAACGGTGCCACTTGAGTGGAATCATGCGATTTCTCTTACCGTATCGTCGTTTGATCCTTCCGTCGATTCTAATGGAAAATTGAAATTTCATTTCTGTTGCTTCTTAACAACACGACATAACGAGAAATCGAACGACTCGTTGTTATTTCATTTCGCTCTATCTCCTCGTTTTATTTATACATCTTTCGAAAAGCTATCGTCGATAGCGTTTTTAAACAGTTAACCGCGTTTCATGAATTAAACAGGTCGAGAAAAATGTTAATCTCGGTGTGTTTCATCTGTCGTATAATATAAAACATTACCATTTACCATAAAAATTCCAAATTTTAGTAAGAAGCGCTAAGAATGTTATTTAGTGGTACGTTCGCTTTGTCAGTAAAACTGAAAAATTTGATTTGTTCCTTTGTTATATCGGTTATTCCCTGTACAACGTATTCCTTTTTATAAACTCAGTTGATTATTTTCACCGATATATCGGCAATGCCCGAATTGTTTACGCAATTTTGTCTGCTTGCAAATTGAGTGGATGTTTTACTGCGTGTGTCCGGTATTCCCCGATAACGATCGAAATATAATACAGAAAATATAATGCGATTCAGTTTTTTGGTCGAATGTGTGTTGAATAAATTATCGAATATGCAATTCCACGAACACGAGCTTCGAAAGTTGCTCCACCATCTACGAGTTCAACCGTAAAACCTACGCTTCCTATCAAAAAACATTTCCCCAATTTTATACCAGTTATATCATTGATCGGATCCACTTCACGTTGCTGGTGTTAGATTTGCCAAGTGCCACTTTGTGCGATATTCTGTTTCGAGAAATACCACACTGGGAGGATCCACTGAATTTCTTCTATCTTTTCACATTTTTCTTGTTTACGAATTTTGTTATTTTGTTACAATTTTAACATTTTATGTGGGAAATAATTCATTTTTTCGAAGAAAAATGTAAGCCATCGTCATTTTGGTTTAACGTCGTCGTAAAACTTATAACAGGAACACGTAACACATTTTCTTTGTGTTCGACGTGTATACTCGTCGTCGCTTATTTTTATTTGCATTTTATTCACGTTGATTTCTAAAACTAAATTCCACGGTTAACTGGTTAACAGTACATCGCGCTTCGTGAATATTTCAATTCACTCTTCTATGCTAAGGAATCGCACGAGTCATCTGATGCGTCATTCGTCTATCATCTGACACGGACGAAGAAAGGAAGAATTTCTCGAGATTTTACGCAGAACGAAAATTTGTTTTTCGATATACGCTACAATTTTGTTTTTCTCATAGAGATTATACGAGAAAGTAAAATGTACTATTGTTCGTTTTATTCCGCGCGATTCTCAACTTTTATAATCTCGCGTAACGTAACAAAGCATTGCAAAAAGAAATAAAAAGGTGGAAAAGTAAAAACTGAAAAATATGTTGCACGTAGAAATTTCTTACGATTTCTCTTCAAACTTTGAAAATTTGGATTCAAATTAACGCGATATAGTATCATTTACATGTACAGTTTAGTTGATAACAAACTAACAGCAAACAAAGCAATGTTTATCGATGTTTTACGAAATTTATTTATTACACGACTTATATTTGTGTGACTTTTTCTTCGTAATTTCGTAATTGATTGTTATTCTGGGTGTTTAGATATTTTTCATTCTGTCCACAGTTTCCACTCGGTCGTATCTTCCTTTCGTTAACAAACTTTCTCGAGTTTGAGGAAAATATGAGAGAACCGTTACTTTATATGCAAGTTTCCTTCTTCGAACGTTAAAAGTTCGAAATTTTCTTCAAGCATCAGGAGTATTTTCATTTGTCGAAACGAGGACGAAATTGGGGTATAAAACTTGGCGAGCGCTGCAGCATCGAGAATTAATGATATTGTGCTTCAACTTAATTTATCGCCATGAAAATGCTGGTCTGCACTTAGTCGACCACGAACTTTTACTATTTCGGACTTTTTCCTCCTAATATTTTATATTGGGTTGGCAACTAAGTGGTTGCGGATTTTATCATTAGGTGGCACTGACAAAATCCGCAATCACTTAGTTGCCAACCCAATATTATCGTTCCATCTGAAACTTCTATTATTTAAAGCATCGTATTAAACCTTGTGTCCGAGTACAATGTTTCCAGTAATATTATACAGGTTGGTTGGTAACTGGTGGTACAAACGGAAAGGGGGTGATTCTACGCGAAAAAGAAGTCGAAAATATAGAATAAAAATTTTTCGTTTGAGGCTTCGTTTTCGAGAAAATCGACTTTGAATTTTCGCTCGGTACGCGTGCACTTTATCACGTCTCGTTATAACGGACCTCACTGTACATCGTTGTCTCGATGGATATTATCGCAGTTTAAGTTTGTTTTTGCCGTAACGGAAAATTAGGAATACATAATGAAATAACATGAAGTAATCATAAAGTTTATTGTTACAAAAATTGCTGAAAGTGTTGCCCATTCTGTCCAACACATACTTCTGCTCTTCTAATTAAATTTCTATGAACACTTTCTAACGCATTCGTTTGTTTTAAAGTATGAAAGGCTACAATAATCTTTTCTTTCAATTGCTCGAAAATAAAACCTCGAACGAAAAATTTTTATTCTATATTTTCGACTTCTTTTTTCGCGTAGAATCACCCCCTTCCCGCTTGTACCACCAGTTACCAACCACCCTGTATGTTGGGTTGTCCGGAAAGTGTCTTTCTTTCAAAGAGACGTCTTTTTCAACGACGCATCTTTATACAAACATAAAACCTAATCTGTCGAACATTGTGATCTTTAGTTTGATAAAACAAAACGGATCATAGGTAATTCGATAAAATAATATAAAACGGAAAATGTGCATCCATTATTTCCTTATGGAACGAAAGAAACTTTTCGGACTACCTAATAGTTTCGTATTGCCATAAACGGAGAAAATTCGAACTTTCTAAGTAACGTAAACTAAAACTCGAAATTCGTTAAAGTAAAATTGAGGAAAAATCAAATATTGTGCATAGTAACTTTCTAAATTTTTATGTACAATGTTCGTCGTAATAATATCAACGATAGAATATAATCAGAAGAGTACGCGTGCGATAAATTCGATCGTGCGTTTAAAAAGAAATAAATGAAAATTTCAATAAGAACGTAGTTGGCGATTTAATAGAATTTCAATAGAATTTCAATAATGGACAAGAATTTCGTTATTTGTCCGGTAACGTCGTTGTGTCCATTTTCGTAAAAGCCAGATTACGATTGCACGTTTTTCTCGATTCGAAGCTTCGTCGAGTTTAATCCGGCGACCGGTTTAGGCTACAGTATGTTTCAAATTTCCAGCCCTTTGTATGCAGAAAAATCATTCGACCCGATGAACCGCGTGAAATGTAGAAGTTCACTGATTCAGCGAACGAAAATAAATCGCATGTAATATTAAATCGATATCGTCGACCTGAGGGCGAACTTTCTCTTTGGAATCTCGTATCTTGGACACGTCGAATCAAACTTTCGAAATTCGATATTTCCACCGATTCAATGCTACTCGTATGACTTTGATATTTGTCGATACAGCCCGGTACACGTGTAACGACATTTGCGACTTCGACGCATGGAAAATCCGTCTCGCAAAATGTGCGCTAGCCTGTGCTGAGCTGGTGAATGATTGCCACGTTAGAACGAAGTAGCTTCAATAAATAATTGATATGCAGCGAAATAAAGAAAGTTGTGGCAAAGTAAAAATTTTAATGTAAATCTTTCGATGGATTCAAAGGCGTAATAAAAAAAGGTAATAAAAAGATTTCGAAGCAGAACTAGATTATTTGAAATTCTCTGACGAAAATGATACGATAGAAGGTCCTTTAGTGCGGAAATTACGTTACAGAATTTTTTCGAATGGAAAGAACACAATGTAGTTATTGATTTTGAAGAACGTTCCATAAAATATTGAGTTACTTAAGCTGCTTATATTTTGATTTTTGAAAATAAGCAAACGCGTATTGTTTATCATTTTATTGTTAACTTATTTATTCCATCTTTTCTATTATTCGTTATTTAATATTAAAAATTACACTTATTTTCTTAAAGTTGATTCATATAATTATCATGCTTTCTTTTATGAATTAATTGAATGTTAACGCGTCGCGTAATTTATAAGTATTAAGAAAAATCGTTTATTCGAGTACATTATTCACCTGGTGTAATGTCACTCTATTAAGAAGCACGAAAGAATATATTCTTGTTCGATTTATCACGAAAAATAAAATCTTGCACGTGTGTACAAGCTGTTGGTTTCATCCAAAAACTACGACGCATGGGATAGAGAAACAGATATATATGCAAATGCACGTAATATATAAGAGAAAAACGTATGTACGAGTCCATAAATCGAAGTACGAACTGAAGAGGGAAATTTAAATTTTATCGAAAATTCTACTTCTAATCGACGTCTGCGTAAGATACGAGGACTAGCTGTTGGCGAGATACGGAAGCAATTTGTAGGTTCGATTTTAACGTCTAATAACTTCCAATGGCTGTCTGATATCCGCACGGTAACATTTCCAACGAAATAACGAGAGCGATTCGCAAAAGAAAATATCGACTCGCAACATTCGTTCTGGGCACGTGCTGCGTGAGCGCGTCTGCGTAATCCGTTTTTAACGGGCGAAAAAGTCAGTGTTATTGCTAAAACGAACGTACTAGGAAAAAAGTAGCGAAGCGTAGAACTTTAAAAATAAAACAACATTTTTCCACGTTATATTCCTTCTGATATTTACGAAGTCTTCGTGTGCCAAAAGAATCTGACATTCTAATGTGACAATAAACAGGAAATCTTTTAAGCAAAAAGAAAAAAAAAATACATATATCTCGAGTTCTCAGTGGGATTAGGGGCGTGTAACGAATCTTCATTTAGATTAACCATTGTTGTTATACGATATGCATGATATTTACTGGTACCGATATGATTACAGTACCGATATGGTACAGAGTTTGACAAGTAACCGTGGCAATTAGATACTCGAGATGCCAATGACAATGATCTTAGGTTCAATAACGAATCCACGGTCAAAGGGATAACAAATACGTCTTCTTCCAAAGTCTAAGTCGTACTGAGCTTACTTGTCCACAATTCAAGTGTAACTCAACTTACTTGTCTACGATATAAGTAGAACTCAACTTACTTGTCTACAGTATAAGTAGAACTCCCTCAGTCCAAATGGAACTGCACTTATATACTCGTCTCTGTACCCCTCGGGTCAACTATATTTTTAAGGAGATCTATACAATTACTCCATAGCTTTGTTAGGTAAAAACGTCCATGCCATGACCGTGGCTACGTTTAGCGACCAGTTGTGTCACTTCGAGCCCAAGCCTACTGTCATAAATCTCGGGTAAACATAGTCGGATTAAATCATAAACAACTACTTCTGAGTTTTATTATTTAAGTGCAGCTATAATAAAAAGTCTAGACTAAAGTATTGGGGGTCTTCCCAAAAATTCCAAAAGAAAGGCCCCGATGTCCTTTTATCTCCAACATGTATATAGGAGAAATAAAATAGTATAGTAATTTTTTAATTGCACACTAAATTAGTATTAAATTCCATACGATATTTTCAAAGATCTTGTATCTTTGAATCTATCAGATTTGTTTTTAGATACAAAAGAAAATTAATAAAAATGTGACTTATTTTTATTCATTCTTTTGTACTGTTCGATCGTTCTCCACTATGATACGGTTTCAACGAAGAAACGTTTTATTTATGTTCAAGTGAGAATTTACCTAAATCAAGATGAGAAGCCCGAATGTGAATGTGACGGCAAACTATGGCGAGCTTCAAATCGTCATAGAGGAAAGCACATCGGGCGAAGAGGAAGAGGAAGGGCGAAGGAACGAGTCGCCTCCGCGTGGCATGGATAATGTATGTTTTTTTTTCTTTTTATTTATTAGAATATTTACAATCAATTCTCGTTGAGAATTTTCAGTAACTTAGTTTGGCGTGATACAATGACATGGATTATAATAGTTTTATATTGTTGGTTCTAGTAGAAACTAAGGATTTAATCTAGAGGGTATTTTCTTTTTAGTCTGCGGATCTGGTCCGTCGTGTCCAGTAGTTGGGTGACTAGTGGGTTGTGGTGGTTGTTGACTCTTGTGTTATATCTGCTTCTGAACTTGTGTATTTCATCTTTGACTGTAGGTATCTTGAGGTCGCGGTGGATTGTTTCGTTGGTAACATACCAGGGTGCATTTAATAGGGATCTTAGCGTTTTCGATTGGAAGCGTTGGAGTATTTCAATGTTGGAATTACTTGCTGTTCCCCATAGTTGGATTCCGTAGGTCCAGACAGGTTTTATTACGGCCTTGTAGAGGGTTATTTTGTTCTGTATGTTTAGTTTGGAGCGTCGGCCCGTGAGCCAATAGAATTTTCTTAGTTTTTCCTTTAATTGCTTTGATTTCTCTGAGATATGTTTTTTCCAAGTTAGCCTCCTGTCCAGGGTCATGCCCAGGTATTTTACGGAGTCCTTGCTTGGGATTATTGTGTTGTTAATGGTGACCTGGGGGCAGGTTTGTTTTCGGAGCGTGAAGGTTACATGAGAGGATTTTTTTTCGTTTATTTTGAAGCCCCATTTTTGGAACCACTTTTCCATGGTGTCGAGACTTCGCTGGAGAGTGGATGAGGCAATTGTCGGGTCTGCGTGGGTAGCTAATAGTGCTGTATCGTCGGCAAATGTTGCTATTGTTACCTCGTTTGATATAGGTAAGTCGGCAGTGTAGATGGAGAACAGTAGGGGTCCGAGGACACTACCTTGGGGTATGCCGGATTCTATTGGGAATGTTACGGAAGAGGCGCCTAGGCATTTAACTATGAATTGTCTGTTGGTTAGGTAGGATTTTAAGATGGAGTAGTATGGATGGGGTAGGATCTTTTTGATCTTGTAGAGTAGCCCCACATGCCATACTTTGTCGAATGCCTGTTGGATGTCTAAGAATACCGCTGAACAGTATTTTTTCTTTTCAAGGGTTTGGCTGATCATGTGGATTATGCAGTGGATTTGCTCTACTGTTGAGTGTTGTTTTCGGAAGCCGATTTGGTGGTTTGGGAGTGTTTTCAATTCTTCTAGGAGTGGGAGGAGACGATTCCTGAGCATTCTCTCGAATAGTTTAGACAGGGTAGGTAAAAGACTGATTGGGCGATAGGAGGTGGTTTCATATTTTGGTTTACCGGGTTTAGGGATGAGGGTGATTAGTGAGATTTTCCAAGCCTTGGAAAAGTGTTGAAGGCGGAGGATAGCGTTAAAGATTGATGCGACGAGTGCAATCCCTTTTATGGGAAGTTCCTTGATTGCTTTATTTCCTATTAGGTCGTGACCTGCTGCTTTCTTGGGGTTTGGCCGACTGATTGCTTGTATAATCTCTGCAGAAGTGATGGGCTCAATAGGAGGGGACATTTGGAAGGGAGTGTGCAGGTATTCGGTAACGTCTGCAGCAGCTACGGAGGAATGGAGTTTGAATACTTCAGACAAGTGTTTGGCAAATAGGTTGGCTTTTTCTATAAGGCTACGCGCCCATCCGCCTTGCGGGCGGCGGATTGGAGGTATTATTTGTGGGGGGCGCGTGAGTTTCCTGGAGGCCTTCCATAGTGAGTAGTTGGAGTCGGCTGTGGGGGACAAGCTGGCGAGATATTTGTGAAAACAGTCATTATTGTAGTTTTTTATGGTTTTGGATAGTTTTCTAGTTGCGTTGTTTAGTTTGCGTTTGTCCTCCGGTGTTCTATGGGTCTGCCATACTCTTCTTAGTCTACGTTTTTCTGCTATTTTTTTTAATATGTACTGGGGATATTCGTGTTTGCTGATGGACGTTATTGCCGGTGTGGAGAAGCGGATAGCGTTTATTATGCTCGTGTTTAGGTATTCCGTGGCTGCTTCGATTTCTTCGTTGGCTTTTAGTGAAGTTGAGGCTGAAGTTGTGTGTGTGAAGATTTCTCTAAAGAGCTGCCAGTTGGTGTGTTGGTTATGAATGGAGCCATTAGGTGTATTCTCGATGATAGTTGAACTGACTGTTACTATCACGGGGGAATGATCAGAGGAGAGATCAGCCGAGGAATTGATTTGGACGTGTCTTGACGAGATATTTTTAGTTATGATGAAATCAAGGAGATCGGGTATTTTGTTTGTGTCGGTGGGCCAGTGTGTGGGTTCGTATGTGGTAAGGTAGTTGAGGTTATTGGTTATTATGCTGTTGAGGAGGTTTTTACCTCTTACTGTAACTAGTCTGCTGCCCCATTGGGTGTGTTTGGCGTTGTAGTCTCCTCCGGCTATGAATCTATTGCCCAGGGTGTCCAGGAAGTTGTCGAAGTCTTCTTTGGCGATGGAGTGTCTGGGAGGGCAGTATACAGCTGAAGTGGTGATTGTACCATGACAGTCTTCTATTGCTACGTTTGTTGCTTGGAGGTAGTCTTTCTGGAATGGTGGAAGTTCGTAGTGCTTGATGTTTGATTTGATTATTATTCCGGTGCCGCCGTGGGCCTTTCCGCTGGGGTGTTGTGTGTGGTAGAAGTTGTAGCCGTGTATTTTGACGTAGTTTTTGTCGGTGAAGTGGGTTTCGGATATGAGCATCACATCGATTTGCTGTTGTTTTAAGAATAGTTCTAGTTCAAATTTGTGCTGAGCTAGACCGTTGGCGTTCCACAGAGCTATTCGCATTGGTTTTATTTTGCTTCTGTGCGTATGAATTTGTCCATGAAGAGTGTGAGTAGTGACAGCAAGTTGTTAATTTGCTCAGTTTGCTTCTCGATAAGTTTTTCGAGTCTGGTAAAGTTGTCTGTGTTTTGTGGGGTGGGAATTCTATTTTCTGTGTGTACAATGTGTGTTTTCGAGTTGTTTACGTTTCCTTGCGTTGCCTGCGCATAGGATACTGTTGGTGTAGTGAGTTTTTGGGGTTTAGGTTCTTGTATGGTTATG
Organism: Bombus affinis; assembly: GCF_024516045.1. NCBI lineage: Eukaryota > Metazoa > Arthropoda > Insecta > Hymenoptera > Apidae > Bombus > Bombus affinis. The sequence goes on from NW_026108822.1 coordinate 1,295,337, forward strand.
TCCTTGGGTCTCAGTTTTGGATACACTATATTATGTAGTGTTTGTAGGCTGAGCATCCTTTGTAGTTCGCAGGATGCTCTCCTTGACAGTGGATACACTTGGCGGGGGTTTCCGGGGATTTAGTGCATTGGTCAGTGGGGTGATTACCTGCACATTTTACGCACCGGAAGTTGTGATTGCAGTATTTCTGCGTGTGGCCGTACCTTTGGCACCTCTTGCATTGTATTATTTCTTTCTTTACAAGAGGTGGCTCGAACTTAACTATGGAGTTCATCAGCCGATTGATATTGTAGATTTCTTTATTGTTTGTTTTTTGTTTTAGGTCTATAAAAAATAAGGATAGTGGGTTTTTTGTGATTCTATGCCTAATGTTACTGATGTTAGTTACTTCGTGGCCGTGATTTGACAATTCGCATTTTAGTTCGTCTAGATCGACTGAGTGATGGATATTGCGTAGCACCACTCGAAATGGTCTTTCTTGTTTGAGCTGGTATGTGTGGAATTTAGCGTTTAACGTTTTTAATAGCTTGGTTAACTTTCTATAGGCGTCTGGGTGGGTCGGCAGTATTTTCACGTGGTTGTTGTTAATCTTTAACTTGTAGTCCTCTTTGCTGATGTCTTTTTCGATAGTCTTAATCATTGACTGTATGTCGATTACGTCGTTAATGAATATCGGTGGGGGAGGGGGAATTCTTTGAGTATGGAGATTATTTACCTTTTCGGTTGTAATCATGGAGTCTTCCGTGGACTCCAGTATTGAAAATCTATTGTAGGTGGTCACCTGGCTGGCTGATGGTTTAGTTTGACTCTTGTTTACATTTGTCTTGGTTGGTTCGAGCTTTCGTTTTTTCGTGTGATGGTCGTTTACCAGGATAGATGTGTTGCCCTCTTGCCACGGGGGAGGAAAAATGGCGGTGTTATAATTTAGCTCCGGGGAGCCTGTTGGGAATGATAGAGCCATCATCGAGCTAGTTAATTCAGTGTGAAAGAACTAGTCGAGAGGCTGTTAACCCCTGGCTAGGTTAGTTGGATTCGCTTTCGACAGATGGGCGTCACGTGGAATTTTGTGAACTTCACAGGGCACTGGACACACGTCTGCACGTCTCGGCACTCAGCAGCAACTGGATGGTCACGTGCTGCTTTGTGAACATTGCCGGGCACTGGACACACGTCTGCACGCCTCGGCACTCACGAACGAACCGGATAATGTATGTGATAATGTATTTTTAGTGTATCCTGTTAGCTTAACAAAACATAACGTTGTTCAACGTTTGCATAATATATTTAAAGAAAAAGATTGATCGTACTTTCTGATCTGAAAAAATAGCTCTGTTTATACATTATACATTATACATGTGTATGGGAATTAACTAGTGTCTATATAGTTTCACACTGACAAAATAGTTTCGAGTTACTTAAAAATAGTTGCTTGATTCAAGCAACTGTACGCGTTAACAAAATAGTTTCAAGTAACTTGAAAATAGTTGCTTGATTCAGGTAACTTGACCAATCTGAATCATCATAAAAACTTGGAAGGATATTTCAAGCAAAATTACAGATTCACATTGGTAAAATAATAGGTTCACATTGACAAAATGGTTTCGAATTGCTTGAATTCAAATCGTTTGACGAAGCAACATGACTAATCTGAATAGTTTAATTGTCATCTTTATCCAAGACTCGCATAGTCCATCGAGCCATTCGGAAATCACATTGACCAACTCCAAAATTGAAAAGTAGAGAAAAGTAATTACAAGTATCGCAAGTGGTGAGACAATATGCGATAAAAATGAAAAGATGAGCGTGGCATTAAGCTCTAAGGAACTAGAGGTTTTGTGAGAATCAATCGTGTACTTGGACGATGAAATTGCGAAATAGTGAGATTGTCCAAAGATGAAGTTGGTCAATTTGACTTTCGCCAGGCTCGATCGTCACTACGACAGTTCTCGCGTATCGAAACTATCTTGATGTTTGTGTGGACAGGTGAGACGAATGAGCGATCGTGGCGGAGAAGGATCGGGACATTCGGTCGTTACGATGGAAGCAGAGCTACCGACTTTGTTTCGCCGTCGCGAATCAGTCGCCTGTTTTCCTTTTGGAGGCGTGACTAGAATATTACCAACTCGGCGAGACCCAGCGTCCAGAATGTCCGCACCACCGAGCGGTAGAAGAAATACGCACTATCTTCGGTTGGACATTATGGACGACATCGCATACCTAAGAGCGAGGGAGGTAAGGATCTTTCGTTTATTTTTGTTGAAGTGATCACCACTTCTAGGAAAACTCCACATCTGGTCTTTTTACCTTTCTCAAGCGCTGAAGCCATCGACAGCATATAGACAAAGGAATAGCAGGGAGGCAGACCCAATACGGTAGACAGGCGACGTTGGCTTCGGGGTTCTCAGTCATAAAGTAACACTGCTAGCGTGCGGATCTGGACCAGCTCAAATTGTATTCCTGTATTTCATTATTAAGTCAAATATATACTTTGTATCTTACACTTTATCCACACGTTTTTCTCTCTTCTCAACAGGTTATGGGCCCAGGGCCATATATAATATAATGGGATGTAATATTAGCAGTAAGTATTTAGGATTAATTTATATTTATTATTTTTTTTAATAATCGAATCGTATTCTTACGTTTGAAAATAATGCACGTTTTAGCCTATTCAAGATCCTGATCCAGTTATTAATTGTGACCTTATGGATGGCCGCGATGCTTTCCTTACAATGGCTAGAGAAAGACATTATGAATTCTTTTCCTTAAGGCGCGCGAAATTTAGTTCTATGTCTATGCTATACGAATTGCACAATCAAGGTCAAGACAAGTTTGTCTATACTTGCAATAATTGTAAGAGCCATGTAGAAACAAGATATCATTGTACGGTTTGTGATGTAAGTATTAAAACAATCATCTGTAAACATGTATCATCCAATTTTCAAACAATCTAATGTTATTATTTATTATGCTAGGATTTTGATCTGTGTATAAGCTGTAAAGAAAAAGACGGTCATCCTCATCATATGGAAAAACTTGGTTTAGATTTGGATGATGGTTCATCGCCGGCCGATGCTAAACAAGCTAATCCACAGGTAAAAATATATTTTTATTAACTGAATATATTAATAATTTTGCTATGAATATTTATAATAAATATTCTTATTTTATAATAGGAGGCGCGTAAACTTTCAATTCAAAGATGTATTCAATCGTTGGTGCACGCGTGCCAATGTAGAGATGCTAACTGTCGTTTAACAAGTTGTCAAAAGATGAAGAGAGTAGTAACGCATACTAAAGTTTGCAAACGAAAAACGAACGGTGGCTGTCCAATCTGTAAACAATTAATAGCGTTGTGCTGTTATCATGCTAAACACTGCCAAGAGACTAAATGTCTTGTTCCATTCTGTTCGAACATCAAACATAAGCTGAAACAACAACAGCTTCAACAGTGGCTACAGCAAGCGCAGTTGTTAAGGTAAATACGTCAGTAGTAGTGGTAGTGGTAGTAGTAGTAGTAGTAGTAGTAGTAGTAGTAGTAGCAGTAGCAGTAGCAGTAGCAGTAGTAGTAGTAGTAGTAGTAGTAGTAGTAGTAGTAGTAGTAATAGTAGTATTAGTAGTAATAGTAATAATAATAATAATAATAATAATAATAATAATAATAATAATAACAACAGCAGCAACGTTAGAATAATAATTTCCAAAGATAACTAGGTGTATGTATATCCTATGTATATAAGTTAGGTGTATATCTTTCTTTTTAATGTGTTTCAGGAGACGAATGGCTGCAATGAATAGCAGACCCACAGGTCCAGTGGGAGCGATGCAATCCGGACAACAGAGTTCAAATGTTACTATGACCACAGGTGTTGCTATGAAACCAGGTGTCAGTCCTACCAATTTACCTTCGCCACATCAACCTGGAATAGGATTGAAACCTGGAACTCAAACGCCACCTGCTCACGTTCTCCAAGTTGTTAAGCAAGTACAAGAAGAAGCTGCACGGCAACAAGTACCGCATGGTTATGGTAAAGTAACGCCAGGTGGTGGAGTTGGTGCTGGAGTTGGCGTAGGAGGACAAACAGGTGGCGTAATGCCACCACCTCCTATGCAACGTCCAATGCCTGTACAAATGCCAAATCCTGGCGGTACACATCTTATTCCAATGGATCAATGGACAGCAAGGTGAGTTATTGAATATAATAATTAAAATACCGTACACATATATGTATATAAAAAGAGGTATTAAAGCTACACCTTTATTTACAGTAGGTATCAGCCAAGTGCACTGATGCAACAGAATCCTGGTTTGAGACAGCAAACGCCGCAACAGTTAATGCAACAGCAGCAACAACATCAAGGGCTGCCAGCAATAGCTATGGGAGGACAGATGCCTAGGCAAGCTGGAGTTCTCGGTGGTCCGGTTAATCAAGTTGGTCCTCAAACTCAAAGCAACATGCACAAGCATGTATTGCAGCAACTTATGCAAACTCTAAAGAATCCCCATACTCCTGAACAACAAAACCAAATACTTCAAATACTCAAAAGCAATCCACCGATTATGGCTGCTTTTATCAAACAACGGGTATGACGATTAATTTCTTCTATATTATTTGTCTGCTGACATTTTCGATTTTAATAATTTCTATTACCATATAATTTTTTAAATTAATAGGCACTCGCTCTAAATCAACAACAAAGTGGTCAATACGGTGGAGGAGTGGGCGGACCTTTGGGTCCTAATCAGCCGCAGCAACAACCTGCTCTGCAGCATATAATGTCTCAGCAGCAGCAGCAGCACCACCACCACCACCACCAACAACAACAACAACAGCAAGGCAGAATGCAAATACAGGCAATGCTAAATCAACAGCAGCAACAACAGCAGCAACAGCAGCAACCTGTTCAACAGCAACCACCACAATGGTATAAACAGCAAATGCTAGTATTGCAAAGGCACCAGCACCCGTCGCAGCAGCAACAACACCCGCAGCAGCAGCAACAGCAGCAGCAACAACAACAACAACAATTTACACAACCACCAGCACCGCCTTACGGTCAACAGCGACATATAAGGCCGCCCCTTCTCGGTAAGAATTATTTAATTCTGGAGAAAACGAGATTCGTCGAGCCGCTTGGTTCGTGGTCTAACGCTTGCCACGATTCCGCGTATTCTTCTCCAGGTTATGGTGGCTTTAGCGAACAAGGATACGGTCAACCTGGCTTAAAACCAACACCACCTCCGGTACCTTCTCCGCAAGGTGTGATGGGGCCTCCAGGGATTTCTGTACAGCAACAATTAATGCAGTCCGTTCGATCTCCACCGCCAATTCGTTCTCCTCAACCAAATCCTTCCCCACGACCGGTTCCTTCTCCACGTAATCAGCCAGTTCCTTCTCCTCGATCAGGGCCGGTGCCATCGCCTCATCACCATCCACCTCATGGTACACCAACACATTCACCGGCTCATGAACTCGGTGGGCCAAGTGAAATGATGCTTTCGCAGCTGAGTGGTGGAACTGGTGCACCGACTGGTCACCCGGGTACCATGCCACATCATCCATCTCCAGTTCCACCACCCACTAGTGGCACAGACTCGAGTGAAGTGACGCCCATGACGCCACAAGATCAACTTTCAAAATTTGTCGAAGGATTGTAGTGACTATTAGTGAAGTCGGTTAACACGAGTGACTATGTTAGTGGGCGAACGATGATCTTGCATCGTATGTCAACCGTTTAGAAAGAACGGTCGCTGTTCCACCTCTCTGTCATGAGAACAGAGAGAGTAACTTCCATCCGTTCTGCGTTCCTAGCTTCGTGGAGATCAGGTACAACTACTTACGTCCGGTACACTGACCAAGTGCTGATGTTCAGAGACGGGTCAGAGTACCACTGGTGCGACCAAATTAATCCCGGATGACGCGTTTCCTTTTTCTATCTCCGAGTTAAGGTGCAGGAGCGATACAGCGTGTTGTGGTGCTGCTTAGATGCTCCGCGAAGATTCTACAGCTGGCTCAATGGACATTTGAACTTACGTTATTGTATTCTCGTATCTCAACCTCGGCTCCCCAATTGCGAACCAGTGGAACGACGAGAAACAATTAATTTGAAACTATACACACATGAAATCAAGAGAGACTATTAATACTTTATCCCCTAATACACATACATATACAAAAGAAACACACACTATGTCTCTGCCCAAACTTTTATTCCCCTTACACATGACTTTTTCATCTATATCACCTTCCCTCGCTGCTGCTCGTGCAGGCTGAGTGAAATCGTACAAATGTGTTGTGTATACTTAACGTTAATTAATAATTAATAGTTCAAATATTATTAGCGTAGCGATTATATGCAGTTATTATATACCACTATTATTATTATCGTGACAAGATGCAAAGTATATAACAAGAAAAAAAAACGAACTGTATGAAAATGGAAAGATATTGAAAAAGAAATCAACAACATTGTATGTAAGGAAGGGAGAAAAGAATTTAGTGGAAAGTTAAGTAATGTTAACTTAGGTTAATTTGTTATTAAGAGATCGCAACGGTTGCCGAAGGTTGTGCCGAAACCTTAGCACCATTAAATTTTATGGATCATTCTGAAATTAACCTTCAAAATAATCTGCTAAATTGTCCTATGGGAAAGAAACCTAATAACAGGACAGGCGAGACAACGCGGATTAACGGTGTCGCAACCAAAAAGTAGAAATTCACAAGCTTACTAATGGGAGGATTTATAAATCGTGTTAATTTTGACAACAAAAGTTTTTCAAACCGAGGGTCCAACATGTACAGTTCAATCAAAATATGTAGCTACGAAGCGTAATCGAAAAGGACCCTCGCATGAAAATCGTTCTGTACATACTATACTATTATTACGATAATAATAACGATTATTATTAATTTCCCTGTCTATTATGAATTTATTATTATTATTATTATTGCTATTATATATAATTCTTATTGATTCTTAATTATTATAATTACTATTATTACTCTACTACTACTACTATTATTATTAATAATATTATTTTTATTATTATTCTTCTTATTATTATTACCATTATTACTATTAATATTATCACGAAAGAAAAATTCAAAACATATAAGTATAGTGTTAATATTCGGGAAAAAAGCGAGAAAGGGATCCACACACACGCGTTATAATTATAATAGGATATCTCTGTGCACGATAAACCCGAGAAAAGGAAATACAAATACAGATACAAGTACACATACATACCGAAGTATGTGACTATGCCAGTGCTGTATCATAGTAAACTGTAAGTGTAACTTTTCCTCTCTCTTTTTTCTTCGATACCTATTTAAATGACTAGTTGGTAACGAATGATGCGTGAAGGTGTACTTCTGAAGTCCGTTTCGTCGGATATTTTTTAAATACACGATGTACAATGTAGCCACCATGTAACCAAGCTATAACCGATTTAATCATAATCAGAATCATTAATGGCACATGCAACCGGTGTAAGATTCATATTTAAACGTGGCGTTTCCGTCGACGAAAGCGCGGTCCGATTCGAAACAAAAAGCCAGAGAAATCATGACCCGTTTGAGAGACACGTTACCTCTTGAAAAATGTATTTGACTCATTCTGATACATTTATCATCAGATATATCTATATACATATAACATCGTACATTTCCATTTGTCTTATATACATCGGTACCCTTTGAATTCGTTATAAAAGAAGGCAATAAGCATTTTTCTTTTTTTTTTATAAAAATAAAGAAAGAATCTAACGAACGATTGGCGAATGTTTTTTGCCTTGAAAATTTTAATCGCGGGGTTGGACGGGGGTAAGTTTAACGAGAATGGTTCGTTTAAGATAACCGGTTTTCTTTCACTCAATTAAGTTCCAAATTCGAAAGATCGCTTTTTGTTATTTTTAGACTATTTTAAATTCTTTTATAAATCGGTTAATGTGAATCGTCAATCGATTCCGAAACATTCCTTTTGTTATGTATTCTCTTTCTCGCCCTTTCTTTCCTCCATCCACCGGTTTTTCTCTACGTCCTTCGTCCCTCGGACTAGTTTTATAGAAAGAACGTCGTAGATTCGTCTTTCCAAGATCGTCATATAAAAGGACAAAAAGAAAGAGAAAAAAAGATAATTATGTAGAATTATGTGATAGCAGTTAAATCGAGCGGGTCAACTATAAATCGGTTGAGAAACAAATCTTGTCGTGCGTCTGAAATTTCTAAAAGTGAGATGAAAACGATAAGAAACAGAGTAATACAAAGAACAAAAAATAACAATCTACGAAATGCGGATGGTTATCGACTGTAGATTTAAGTAAACGATTTTACTAGTAAAAAGAATAAACGTAACGACGAAGACCCAAAAGTATTTGGCTTAGTATGGCTGTGTTTAGGGCAGTGTTGTAAATCTGAAAGTGGTATACCTTTTTTGGTAGTAAACTCTTTAAGAGCGAACAATCGAACGCTATTGTGTACCAATCCGACGATCGCGATCTACACGAGTCATTTTATCGTTTGATTTTATTAATAATTAATTACTAACGAAGATGACACAATTGCTAAGAATCGGCGTTCATTTGCGAACGAATCGTAAAAATACGATATGTGATGGGTGTGTGTGTGTGCAACAGATATAAAGAAAAATGAGTTTTCTCTTTCTGAAGATAGTTCGAGCACATAATTGCGAGTGTAAAAATGGGTCTTAGTGTGTTCGAACATCGAGAAAGAGATGGATTGTAGATTCGCGAAAGATTACTTCCGTAGATGATAAAAAATAAAAAGAAAGAAACGAATGAAACGGAAGCGGTTTGCACGTCGGATTTGTTGGCACGTCAGCGTTCGTGGACAATTTATTATTGTAACGAAAAGTGAACGATACAACACTATATATATATTATATATGTACTATATATACTATATATGTATTACATATATTATATATATATACTATATGTATTATATATATATAATATATATACTATATATGTATTATACGATTTGTTTTTCTTTTTATATTATCAAACACAATATAGGTCGCGGTTATATCATGATGGAGTAAACGTTAATTAATTAATTAATTAATTAATTAATTATTCGATAGACGATAATTGCAAACAAAACTATGGAATATAATTATTATTATTACGCTATTATTATTGAAATACCAACTATAGAGTACTACTTTTTATTATGACATTTCGTAACTAGTGAATTGATTATCTAATTAAAGATTAATGAGACGCAAGTGTAACATTTATCCCCCTCGCTCCTCCCAGGTAAAAAAAGAAAGAACTCACACCGTTCTTCATCCCAGTCTCTTTTTCTTTTCCTAAGGAAAAAAGTCTCGAGAGGGACAATGAGAATTTTCTCTCGATACAGCCCCTCGAATCCTGATCCAACACTGCATCGGTCACGATAAATGTACAATATTTAATATAATGCGCTTTCCTTTATTTATTTTTGTCGGTGGGATTCACGTCGTTCTCGCTAAACGAGACAAACGGAAATGGAATGAAAAGATACTGTCACCGTCGCCATTCAGATACCTTTTTGTATCCCCTGGTGTAAAGACCGTTCGCAGAGTTTTTTTTTTTTTTTTTTTTTATTTATTTATTAGAATATTTACAATCAATTCTCGTTGAGAATTTTCAGTAACTTAGTTTGGCGTGATACAATGACATGGATTATAATAGTTTTATATTGTTGATTTTAGTAGGACTAATGGTTTAATCTAGTGGGTATTTTCTTTTTAGTCTGCGGATCTGGTCCGTCGTGTCCAGTAGTTGGGTGACTAGTGGGTTGTGGTGGTTGTTGACTCTTGTGCTATATCTGCTTCTGAACTTGTGTATTTCATCTTTGACTGTAGGTATCTTGAGGTCTCGGTGGATTGTTTCGTTCGTAACATACCAGGGTGCATTTAATAGGGATCTTAGCGTTTTCGATTGGAAGCGTTGGAGTATTTCAATGTTGGAGTTACTTGCTGTTCCCCATAGTTGGATTCCGTAGGTCCAGACAGGTTTTATTACGGCCTTGTAGAGGGTTATTTTGTTCTGTATGTTTAGTTTGGAGCGTCGGCCCGTGAGCCAATAGAATTTTCTTAGTTTTTCCTTTAGTTGCTTTGTTTTTTCGGAGATATGTTTTTCCCAAGTTAGCCTCCTGTCCAGGGTCATGCCCAGGTATCTTACGGAGTCCTTGCTTAGGATTATTGTGTTGTTAATGGTGACCTGGGGACAGGTTTGTTTTCGGAGCGTGAAGGTTACATGGGAGGATTTTTTTTCGTTTATTTTAAAACCCCATTTTTGGAACCACTTTTCCATGGAGTCGAGACTTCGCTGGAGAGTGGATGAGGCAATTGCTGGGTCTGCGTGGGTAGCTAATAGTGCTGTGTCGTCGGCAAATGTTGCTATTGTTACCTCGTTTGATATGGGTAAGTCGGCAGTGTAGATGGAGAATAGTAGGGGTCCGAGGACACTACCTTGCGGTATGCCGGATTTTATTGGGAATGTTGCGGAAGTGGCGCCTAGACATTTAACTATGAATTGTCTGTTGGTTAGGTAGGATTTTAAGATGGAGTAGTATGGGTGGGGTAGGATTTTTTTAAGCTTGTAGAGTAGCCCTTCATGCCATACTTTATCGAATGCCTGTTGGATGTCTAGGAATACGGCTGAGCAGTATTTTTTCTTTTCAAGGGTTTGGCTGATTATGTGGGTTATGCGGTGGATTTGCTCTACTGTTGAGTGTTGTTTTCGGAAGCCGAATTGGTGATCTGGGAGAGTCTTCAATTCTTCTAAGAGTGGAAGGAGACGATTCGTGAGCATCCTCTCGAATAGTTTAGACAGGGTAGGTAAGAGACTGATTGGGCGATAGGAGCTGGTTTCATATATTGGTTTACCGGGTTTGGGGATGAGGGTGATTAGTGAGATTTTCCACGCCTTAGGAAAGTGTTCAAGGCGGAGGATGGCGTTAAAGATTGATGCGATGAGTGCAATCCCTTTTATGGGAAGTTCCTTGATTGCTTTATTTCCTATTTGGTCGTGACCTGCTGCTTTCTTGGGGTTTAGGCGACTGATTGCTTCTATGATCTCTGCAGAAGTGAAAGGTTGAATAGGAGGGGACATTTGGAAGGGAGTGTGCAGGTATTCGGTGACGTCCGCTGCGGCTATGGAGGAATGGGGTTGGAATACTTCAGTCAAATGTTTGGCAAATAGGTTGGCTTTTTCTATAGGGCTACGCGCCCATCCACCCTGCGGGCGGCGGATTGGAGGTATTATTTGTGGGGGGCGCGTGAGTTTCCTGGAGGCTCTCCATAGTGAGTAGTTTGAGTCGGCTGTGGGGGACAAGCTGGCGAGATATTTGTGAAAACGGTCATTATTGTAGTTCTTTATGGTTTTGGATAGTTTTCTAGTTGCGTTGTTTAGTTTGCGTTTGTCCTCCGGTGTTCTATGAGTCTGCCATATCCTTCTTAGTCTACGTTTTTCTGCTATTTTTTTTAGTATGTACTGGGGGTATTCGTGGTTGCTGGTGGACGTTTTTGCCGGTGTGGAGACGCGGATAGCGTTTATTATGCTCGCATTTAGGTATTCCGTGGCTGCTTCGATTTCATCATTGGTTTTTAGTGAGGTTGAGGCTGAAGTTGTGTGGGTAAAGACTTCTCTAAAGAGCTGCCAGTTGGTGTGTTGGTTATGAATGGAGCCATTAGGTGTATTCTCGATGATAGTTGAACTGACTGTTACTATCACGGGGGAATGATCAGAGGAGAGATCAGCCGAGGAATTGATTTGGACGTGTCTTGACGAGATATTTTTAGTTATGAAGAAATCAAGGAGATCGGGTATTTTGTTTGTGTCGGTGGGCCAATGTGTGGGTTCGTACGTGGCAAGGTAGTTGAGGTTGTTGGTTAATATGCTGTTGAGGAGGTTTTTGCCTCTTACTGTAACCAGTCTGCTGCCCCATTGGGTGTGTTTAGCGTTGTAGTCTCCTCCGGCTATGAATTTGCTGGCCAGGGTGTCCAGGAAGTGGTCAAAGTCTTCTTTGGCGATGGAGTGTCTGGGAGGGCAGTATACAGCTGAGGTGGTGATTGTACCATGACAGTCTTCTATTGCTACGTTTGTTGCTTGGAGGTAGTCTTTCTGGAATGGTTGAAGTTCGTAATGCTTGATGTTTGACTTGATTATGATTCCGGTGCCGCCGTGAGCCTTTCCGCTGGGGTGTTGGGTGTGGTAGAAGTTGTAGCCGTGTATTTTGAGGTAGTTTTTGTCGGTGAAGTGGGTTTCGGATATGAGCATCACATCGATTTGCTGTTGTTTTAAGAATAGTTCTAGTTCGGCTTTGTGCTGAGCTAGACCGTTGGCGTTCCACAGAGCTATTCGCATTGGTTTTATTTTGCTTCTGTGCTTATGAATTTGTCCATGAAGCGTGTGAGTAGTGACAGCAAGTTGTTAATTTGCTCAGTTTGCTTCTCGATAAGTTTTTCGAGTCTGGTAAAGTTGTCAGTGCTTGGTGGGGTGGGAATTCTATTTTCTGTGTGTACACTGTGTGTTTTCGAGTTGTATGCGTTTCCTTGCGTTGCCTGCGCATAGGATACTGTTGGTGTGGTGAGTTTTTGGGGTTTAGGTTCTTGTATGTTTATGTCCTTGGGTCTCAGTTTTGGATACTTTATATTATGTAGCGATTTGTAGGCTGAGCATCCTTTGTAGTTCGCAGGATGCTCTCCTTGACAGTGGATACACTTGGCGGGGGTTTCCGGGGATTTAGTGCATTGGTCAGTGGGGTGATTACCTGCACATTTTACGCACCGGAAGTTGTGATTGCAGTATTTCTGCGTGTGGCCGTACCTTTGGCACCTCTTGCATTGTATTATTTCTTTCTTTACAAGAGGTGGCTCGAACTTAACTATGGAGTTCATCAGCCGATTGATATTGTAGATTTCTTTATTGTTTGTTTTTTGTTTTAGGTCTATAAAAAATAAGGATAGTGGGTTTTTTGTGATTCTATGCCTAATGTTACTGATGTTAGTTACTTCGTGGCCGTGATTTGACAGTTCGCATTTTAGTTCGTCTAGATCGACTGAGTGATGGATATTGCGTAGCACCACTCGAAATGGTCTTTCTTGTTTGAGCTGGTATGTGTGGAATTTGGCGTTTAACGTTTTTAATAGCTTGGTTAACTTTCTATAGGCGTCTGGGTGGGACGGCAGTATTTTCACTTGGTTGTTGTTAATCTTTAGCTTGTAGTCTTCTTTGCTGATGTCTTTTTCGATAGTTTTAATCATTGACTGTATGTCGATTACGTCGTTAATGAATATCGGTGGGGGAGGGGGAATTCTTTGAGTATGGAGATTATTTACCTCTTCGGTTGTAATCATGGAGTCTTCCGTGGACTCCAGAATTGAGAATCTATTGTAGGTAGTCACTTGGCTGGCTGATGGTTTGGTTTGAATCTTGTTTACATTTGTCTTGGTCGGTTCGAGCTTTCGTTTTTTCGTGTGGTGGTCATTTACCAGGATAGTTGCGTTGCCCTCTTGCCACGGGGGAGGAAACATGGCGGTGTTATAATTTTGCTCCGGGGAGCCTGTTGGAAATGATAGAGCCATCATCGAGCTAGTTAGTTCAGTGTGAAAGAACTAGTCGAGAGGCTGTTAACCCCTGGCTAGGTTAGTTGGATTTGCTTTCGTCAGCTGGGCGTCACGTGGAGTTTTGTGAACTTCACAGGGCACTGGACACACGTCTGCACGTCTCGGCACTCAGCAGCAACTGGATGGTACTTGCTATTTTGTGGACTTTGCCGGGCACGTCTGCACGCCTCGGCGCTCACGAACGAACTCTATATACATATTGTACACACATATACAGGTACACGTGATACACGTGTAACGATATTACAATATTACATTATATTATACTACAGGATGGGAGGGGATGGACTGGGAGGGGAGGGGAGGGGTGTTCTGTGGGATTAGTATAGTATTCGTATATCTATTTACATATTTACATATTTACACTTAATTCAGTGGGCGTTGCCGTTTTGTGGCTCTTTATCTTGTTGTTTTTTGTTATGGGTTCCGTATCCACCAATATTTTTTTGTGTTTTTTCTGTGTTTGTCTTCTGTATCCTTTTGGGGGAGGGCCATGTCGTATCTCCACCTAGTGTCTGCAGTACGGCTATCTAGGTTTTCCTCGTATTGAATAGATTTCATTCCTATTTTCCTTTGCATATGATAAATTATGGGTATGTTGTTTTGGTCTTGGAGACAGTTTCTTTCGTCTAGGTATATAAAGGCTTCGGGGGGGATGTAGCCTGTTAACAGAGTGATTTTGAAGTATGCGTCGTTTGGGTATAAGCAGCCGAAGATTAGGCTGTTTTCTTTGATCTTCGCGGCTTGCGAGAAGTGATTTCTCGTTAGTTTTAGGATGTGACAGTCGATGCGGTGGATGTTGGCTAAGTCGTATATTTTTTTGTTTTTTACGTATTTTCTGTATCCGCTGTGTTCAGATCTGTAAATGCTCAGGCAAGCTCTGATGCATTTTCTTTCAAATATGCGAATTTTTTCCATTATTGACGCTGGTATGTTGTACCATATTGGACAGCCGTAGGTTATAATGGGTCTTATTAGCGATTGGTAGCACATGATTTTTACTTTGCTATCGAGAAGTCTGGAATAAAACAGCCTTTTTGTATTCCAAAAAGCTTTGCTGGCTTTGGAGAGTTGGATTTCGATATGTTGCTTGTAATTTAGTTTTTCATCTATGTTTATTCCTAGGTATTTTACGCAATTTTTGTGTGGTATGAGGTTCTCTTCGTTTGCTTTTTCTTTTAGGCGGAATTTCCTGATTTGTTCCCTTTCTGCTGGGCCGATTTTGCTTGTCATGGGTCTGAATAGTATGGTTTCGCATTTGCTTGCGTTAATTTTTAGTTTCCATGTATGATAGTAATCGCTGATTTTGTTAAAGAGTTCTTGCAGTTCTGTTCTTATCGTTTTGGTTTTGCGGCCTGTTACGTAGATGATTAGGTCATCCGCGAAGGCTATGGAGCGTTTATGTGTGGATGCGTTGAGGTTAAAGAGGTTTAGTAAGTCGTTATTGTAGATGCTGAAGAGTAGCGGGGAATTTACTGTTCCTTGTTGCAGGCCGTTCTCTATGGAGAATTCTTTGCTTGAAGTGTGCGAGCCGTCGGTCATTATGAACGTTTTGTTTGTTATCATGTCCCATACTATTTTGATTAGGTATTCGGGGAAGTTCTTTTTAATTATTTTATAAATGAGCCCTGGGATCCAGACGGTGTCGAAGGCTTTTTCGATGTCTATTAGGCAGGCGGCTACTCGTTGATTTGCGTTAAGTGCCCAGCAGATATCCGACGTAAGTTTGTTTATTGCGTGGATTGTGGAGTGTTTGTGGCGGAAGCCGAATTGGTTTTCCGGGATTATCTTATTTTTTGAGCAGAAGGCTGCTAGGGGGTTGTTTATGATCATTTCGTATACTTTGCTTATGTTGGGGAGGAGGCTTATGGGTCGCAGGTTTCCAGGTGATGAGCCGTCTTTATTTTTTTTTTTTGTAATGGCTATGAGTTTGGCTTTTTTCCATTTTTGGGGGAAGTACGTGTTGTTCAGTGCGTTATTAAACAGTACTGTGTAGTACCATTTTATTTTGTTTGGTAGGCGTTTGAGCGAGATGTTTGGAATGCCATCGAAGCCGGCGGATTTTTTGTTGTTTAGCGTGGAGAAGATTGTACTTAGTTGATTGAAGTTTGTAAAGTAGTTTATTTCTGGGTCGGGCTGTTTGGGGTCGTCCGATGTGTTTTCGTTTGAGAATGTGCAGACTGTTTTGTTTAGCGCTATGTCTTGTTTTATTTTATTTTTTAGTATGTTTGTTTCGGCGATGATAATTCTGTTTAATTGTTCTCGGCCCATGTGTTCGTTTTGTGTGTGAGTTTTGGCGAAGTGGGTGCCGATAATGTCTAGTTTTTCCGTTGTTTTTGATATTATGAAGTTGCCCTCTGTGTCTTTGTTGGTGTTGTGTATCTCGATGCCTGCTTCTTGGATGAGGGAGGCTTTTTCTGGAGGCAGTTTGAGGGGCGGGATGGAGTTTTGTTCCTTTGGTCTGAAAATTTGATTTATCTGCGGGAACTTGCTAGCAGAGTCTTTTTGGAGATATTTTTTATTTTATTTGTCCAGTATTGATTTATAGAGTTTGCGAATTCTTGTTTTAGTTGTGATTTTATTTCGTGTAGCAGGTACTTTAGGAATTCTATGTCTTCTCTTTTGTCGTAAGAGTAGTTGTGTCTTAGGTTGTTTAATTTCGATAGTATGTAACTTTTATCTCGTTGTAGTTTTTTTATTTTATAGTTTATATATGGCTCGCAGGAGTCTTTTTTTTTAAATGTCGGTACGGATTCTTGTATATGTTTTTCTATTTCGTCTATGAACGAGTCGATTTGTCTGTCTGTTAGGTTGACATTGTTGTAGATTTTTAGGTCGCAGTTCTGTTCGAGCAGGTTTTGGAACTTTTTCCAGTCTGTCTTTTTATAGTTGAACCTGGGTGTTTCGGTCTGCGTTTCGAGTGTTAGGTAGTTGGATGTGTTTTTGTTTATCTGAAATACTATGGCGTTATGGTCGCTGTCGTAGTCTATGGTTTTGAGAGTGTTATTTGGTCGTAAGTTTTGGAATTTTATTCGGGCGTCTGCTAGGCATATGTCTAGGTAGGAGCGTCCTTTTGGGTAAGAGGGTAGCTCGGAGCCATAGAGGTTTGTTTTGTAGAAAATGCTTTTATTGTCTAGCCAGGTTCTGACGGAGTTTCCTCTCGTGTTATTTGTTTCGTTTTTCCAGCTGGTATGTTTGGCGTTAAGGTCACCGGCTATTATGTAGTAGTTTTCCTGTTTGTCGAGCTGTAAAAGTTGGAAGAGATCGTCGAATTCGTCGTTAAATTGATTCTGGTTTCCGTGGGCTGCGTAGGCTGCGGAGATAAATAAGTTTTCCTTATTGTTTATTTTTATTTTTATGATCGTCGTCTCTAGGATTTTGAATTTTGTTATTTTGTCGTTTTGTATTGTTTTGAACTTCAGGGGGTTTTTTATGAGGATTGCCGTTCCTCCTCCTTGGGTAGCGTTTGGTCTGTCGTGTCTTATTATAGAGTAGTTTTTGTATTGCACTTTATGTCTATAGTTCAGTTTGGTTTCTGAGATAAGTACTATGTCGGGGGTTTCTTTCTTAATTAGTGTTAGCATGCTGTATCTTTTTTGGTTTGAGATTAGTGAGTTGGCGTTTATTGAGATGATTTTCAGATGTTTAACTTTTATCTGGTTTATTTTTTGCTGTGATTGGTGGACGGGTGGGTTTTGGCTAATCTTCGTCTATATTTTCGATGATGTTGAAGATGGAATCGATTCTTTCTTCATGTGTATTTAGTGCTTTTTTTATTTCGTTTAGTTGTGTTTGTTGTTCGCTTAGAGCTTTTAGAATGCTTTTTTTGAAGTCTTCAATGACATTTATTATGCTTATTCGGGGTGAGTCTATTGTTGGGTTGGGGTTTTGTTTGACTTGTGCCGCTATGTTTGTTACTTGTGGGCTTGTCTCGTTTATACTTGTTCTTTGTTTTACTATGTCCGCGAATTTTAGCTCGGGGACGTACTTACGGCTTATTTTGGCGATTCTTTCGGCTTTTGCTGTTTTTGCTTTGATGATTTTTTCATTAATCTTTTTGGGTAATTCGACGAGTTTTGGGCATCCTTTGTATGATGCAGGATGTCCGTAGTTTTTGCAGTTTACGCAGTAGATTTTTTCTTTGCTTATTGCTGCTTCTTTTTTTATTTTGCACTCGCCTGGCCCGTGCGGTTCAGTGCATTTTACACAGCGATAGTTTAGATTACAGTTTTGTGCTGTGTGGCCTATTCGCTGGCATTTGTAGCACTGCGTGATATCGTTTTTTTAAATTTTTTCCCATGCTATTTTTAGATAGTTAAGTCTGTTTATTTTTAGTAGGTTCCCAATGTTGCTATCGGGGGAGACTTGAATTATATAGATTGGGAGCAATGTGTTGTTCTCCCTTGATTTTCTTGTTGTGAATCGAGTCACTTTGGTGAAATTAACTTCTTCTATTTTCAGGGCTTTTAGGTCTTCTAGTATTTCCGCTTCTGTGTAGCTGTTTCCTAGCCCTTTTAGTAGGTACGTGTGGGGTTTTTGAGATTTTGGGGTATATGTGAAATAGGCCGTGTTGGCTGCGGTCAGTATTTTTTTTGCATTCGCGTAGTCATTTATGTTTTGAAGATAAAGCACGTGCTTACCTGAATGGATTCTTTTGATATGGAAATTCTTGATTTTGAGGGAATTTTCCATGAGTGCTATTGTGTCTTTTGGGTCTTGTAATGTTATGTTGATGGGGGGTGGCCTGGCCCCATTTGCTGATGTGGGGGGGTCTGCCTGGTCTTCAGCGGGGTGGCTGGGTGGCAGGCCCTTATGAGTTTGGTTTTTCAGTAATGTTGAAGGATGTGGTGTTGTTTTTTTTTGGCGGAGCGGCGGGGTGGGGGGGTGCTTGTCCGGACGGTATAGCTTTTGCTTGTGGTTATTGGTGACGTGTCCGGGAGAGTGGGCTGTCTGGTTGCCTTTTCCCTTAATACGTCGTTTTTTTTTTAATGTTTTCGATAATGGTTTCATGCGGTTGCGGTGTGCAGGGGTCTTGGGCTTGGAGGGCTTCGAATCTGTTTTTTAATGTGATTGCCATTGGTTGAGGTTGTGGGCTTCTTTTTTGTTTCATATTTTCGTTTTTATCGTCGTGCTCTTCTTGTGAGTCGCTTTCTTCTCCTTTTAAATTTTCTTGTTTTGTGTTTATTTTGTTCCTGGTTACCAGGTTTGGGGGCGGATTGAGTTTCCGCGTCTTTTGTGTAGCAGTTCTTATGCTGCTATCTTTAATTATTTGTTGTTTTTCTATTTTTCTTTTGATTCCTTTTTTTGACGAGCTTATGGCGGGTTCTGCCTCCTTGGTTTCGATTTCATTCCTTTCTTCTTCTATTTTTAAATTGTTTGTAGAGAGGTTGATGTTATCATTATTTTTTCACTGTTTAGCACTCTTTTTGTTTTTCTTTTTTTTTTTTGCTCTCTCACTGTCTACTGTGCACTGTATAGCTTGCCGCGCTCACTGTTAGGGCCTACGCCTGTTTATCCCTTAGGGCCGAGAGGTCCGACCTGCTCGGAGGATTACGGTCAACTGAGAGTATGTACGTATGAAAGTGCAGAGAGTGAAACTGAAAAACAACCTTTTATAACTAGCGAGAATGTGAGACAATTGAGAGATAGAGATAAGATCAAGCGAACCGATTTTTATGGTAACCCAGTAACGTACGTAGCGAAAAAATTACCAGTGGATTTTAACGAAACGATGAGATCCGAAAAGAAAGAAATTATGTGGCTAAAGAAAATATTTCTCGAATGCAAAATAGAGATATTTAAGTATACGCTATGTGTAGATAATACTAGTGTCGTAAAATTAATTAAGAATCCTGAATTCCATCAAAGAAGTAAGCATATTGATATAAGATACCACTTTTTGCGAGATTTATACAATAGAGGCGAAATTGATGTAACATATGTAACAAGCGAAGAGCAACTGGCAGATATATGTACAAAAGCGTTGCCAAAACCAAGATTTGAATATTTAAGACAAAAGTTAGGTTTGAAAAATAAAAAAGATGTTAAGAGGTAATTGCTTATAGAGATGTAGAGTTTTTAGGGAGGGTGTCGAAGTGACTATCACTTCTAATATAAAAAAAAAACTCTACATGATCTGTTTAGTCTTCTCGTAGTTTTTTTAGTAATAAATTAATTTGAATGGAAAAGAGAAAGGCAGTTGGCAAATGTATTTGTGAAGACATTGACAAAATCAAGGTTCAGATATTTACGACGAGAGTTAGAAAATATTCAGATATAATTGTTTGTTGGGATGTAGAGTTTTAGGGAGGGTGTTGAAGTGGTCACCACTTCTAGGAAAACTCCACATTTGGTCTTTTTAGCTTTCTCAAGCGCTGAAGCCATCGACAGCATATAAACAAAGAATAGCAGGGAGGCAGACCATAAACGGTAGACAGGCGACGTTGGCTTCGGGGTTCTCAGTCATAAAGTAACACTGCTAGCGTGCGGATCTGGACCAGCTCAAATTGTATTCCTGTATTTCATTATTAAGTCAAATATATACTTTGTATCTTACACTTTATCCACGCGTTTTTCTCTCTTTATATACTGAATAACCTCAACAATTTTAGCCGCTCTATCTCCGCTAGTTTGCAGACTAAGAAGAACCGAGTTTAAAGTTGACGAACTTCTATACGATCGTGCGAAGTTAAGATTTGAAAGAACCAAATATTCGTTGCTCTCCAGGTATACAATTTTCATCGTATTATTTATTATTTTATTCTTTGTAACTTATAATTATTTACACATCATATCGTTCTTTATAACAATGTACGCATACGTGGATTCATCAATTACTTTTTTTTCTTCTTTTTTAGGTGGAGTTAGAACAATTATTAATTAGGCGAGAATTAACAGTTAAAATTACGGACGAATCGAGTCGCTATGTTTTTCATTCCTTGTTCGTCAGGAGCCTCGCTAAGGAAGCACGTCTTCGTCGGTGAAGCTTATTTTTCAATTGGAATCATAAATTATTAAGCAATAACATAGAAATTTGCTTCATCCCGCGCTCAATCGCCAGGGACGTGTCGTAAACTAGGTATCTCCGCAGGGTAATTTGGAATTATATTACAGCGGTACAAGTTGCCGAACTTCCTCACCCGCACAGATATCGTGATCTTCTCGGAAAACTAACATCTCGTGTTAGTTCAAGTAGCGTCCCATCTTTGCCAGTAGAAGGCGCGCCAAGAGCACGTGAAAGGTTGGTCATGACACTCGCGGCATTCACACCTCGAACACAGAAAAAGATACTTGTTAACGTTCAAGCGGTTCAGATATTGTTCAATTTTCGCGCGACACAAACGTTGTTCAAACTTGGAACGCTACAGGCATTTTTCAACTCTGTTACGAGGAAACTTATACATATTCATTGAAGACATACGAAAGAATACGCGCTGTATTCGTTATCATGCGTTTTTTTTTATTAGAGTTCAGACTTTTATGGATCGTCATTATTGGAACAGCAAGCGTTCAGTTCTGTTCTTCCCTACGTACTCATAATCTTGGCTGATAACCGCCATTCGCTATATACATCGTTGCTATCGACGTCAAAGGATTAACACAGTCAAATACACAATCCATACAATCCGATTTGATTGATTTTAGATCTTGCATCAAACAGATCTCTATATAAACAGATAATTTCTGATTCTAAACATTTGTATCGCTTCTTCTTCCGCTTTGAAATCCTCTACAAACGCCTTTTATAGTCGTTCAACTTTTCAGCTCACAGAAAAGAACATTACGCGTATTCCTAGCAATCGCCCAAAGACTCGAACGTGTGCTTCGATAAAGCTCGCTTAACTTTCATCGACACATCGATAACTTTGCGTTCCAAGATGTTATTACGCCCTAGAATCCCTAACATAATTTTGTAACCAGAATTTCTGTGCAAAACAATTCCATCGCTTTGTCACGCTTAACGGCTCAATCATCGAAACATGTATCATAACGCACGAATTATGATAAAAAAGAAACTGTCTTTCGAATAAAAGCAATCCGTTTGCCAGGTGCGCTTAAGGATGTACAGGACGTCGACGGAGCAAGTGTACGAAATACAGCCGCTGGAGGGTAACAGTTCCGCTCAACGTTACACTCAACAGCCGAAACAACGATTCTCTGAAATGCCTACTCCGTCGGTTTCGCCGACGTCTTCTCTCCGAAAGCGCGTCTCGGAACTGCCAAGAGCCGCGAGTGCATCCGTTTCCGGTGCTGCGGGCATTGTCTGCTCTAATACGGATCTGATATCGATCCTAAGCTCGTTAGCGTCTTCCGCGACGGAAATCAACCGATGCGGCGAGGAAGCGCCGAGTTCCCGGGACGATAGCAAATCAAACTGGCCCGGAAAAACGACCGAACAGAAAGGAAGACGATCGAAGAGCTTCCGTTCCAATAGCTTCGACGTGTCGACATTGCACGGAGCTAAAAGTAAGCTTAGCGGATCCTCGAAAGCCGCTATTTCGACCTTTATGGCACCGTCGAATTGGTTCACGAAGAGACACCAACCGATGTCGAAGAAGCCGGAAGATTTAGTAACGGCCAGTTTAAGTCTCAAGTTCGATAAATCGAAGGTAGTGAAGGCGGTGAAGGAAACGTTGGGTAAAAAGTCCCCTAATAGCGAGGTCAAACACAAAGTCGTATGGGACAACACTAGTGGAACCAAAGTGGACGCTCAGCTAAGTTGTATTGCTCGTTACGATATCGTTTCTTGTTTAAGAGCCATCGTAGGTGAAAGGAGGAATGCAAGAACGCACATAATACGCAAAAATCTATGGCAGATTCAAAGTACAGTACTCGTTGTGATATTCGGTAAAGATAATAAGTTCTCCTATGGAGATTTCATTTTTCAAATTATTCTCGTACAGGTACGTGTTTGCATAAATAAATAACACACGGTCTCTGCGTAAATACCCAGGCCAGTTATAAATATTTCAGTTTGCCAACGATATCTCAACATGTGGGACACTCACATGTGTGCTACTTCGTGAGCGATGATAAAGGCGCTGGTCAAGCCTTCGTCTCGATTTAACGCGCACGATCTCGCGGGATCGCATACTCCTGACACAGGTGCGTAACCGGAAGGACCTCCTATATCTAACCGCGTCAACCATACAGCAACATCGAGATTTACGCCCTTCGAGGACAGCATCTTTCTGTTCCATTTGTTCACGTTCTCGAGAGATCGTCTGGCATCGCCACGGCGGACCTACGACAACGTTTAATATTTTCTTAATAAAAGCTAGCTAATATTACGAATATATTATATTTATTATTACATCATGCATTATATACTATATATAAATATTCGTCAATGATAATAAATATATGTGCAAGTAATCGTGTTGTTGATTGTAATCAAATGTAACTTGTAACGCTATTAGTATTTTAATCTTCCTGAAAAATGTTGAAATGTTGATTCGACAGCAGAGAAGAATAGCAGAAAAAGAAAAGTAAAAGGAATCGCAAGTGTCGTATATCAATGATATTATCATAGGTCTATAACATTAAATTAAGATTCCTAAGAGATGAAAAAGGTTTAATAGTCGATTATACAGATATTTCGGATACACGATAAATGCGAGGTTTGTCAATGATCCGTGAAAATTGTTTGTTTGGAAATTTGTTTCCAAGGGATCGTTCACGGTTGTCCAATTTAACAAAATGGAACTCGTTGCATTTTATCGATCTAAAACGTCATGCGCAGATATTTTGACCTATATAATTTATATACCATACACTGTACAGATAAGTAGAAAATAAAATAATTGACACTCGCATAGGCGTATCTCAGATAGTTACTACTTTAGTTAAATGATTTAATTTAATGGAAATCGCTTACCATAACGTCTCGTTTTTCCGCGTATAAAATCATTCGTACGATCACTAGAATCATGTTGGATTCGAGCGATGGGTCCATGTAAATTGCACTGACCTAGGATTAAAATACGTACGAAAATGTAACAGGCGTTAAAACAGTATTACAGCCTTACAAATAAATTATTATTCAAAACTCTCGTAAATACATCGTATCTTATATAATTTTCCTAAAAAATTAATTTTATTCGTTATATTTATCTTAGGAAATGTACGTTATTAATCTCAACAGCATTGGAAAACCAATTACCGAATGGCTGAAATTAATCGATTACAAAATTCCATTACGGATAAATTATTCGCTGAACTTTTTAAAAGATACGTGCAAGCTTTGAACAGTGTAAACAGAAAATACAGAGCTTCCGTCCGAATATACGATCGAGATGTTTGAAAGCAAGTAGCGTACCTTGAAAATACAGAGATACGCATAACTCTGCCCTATGTTTCCCGGTTGCTTGCGTACATATGTAGGAGGAGGTATTCTATATCTAAGTATAATAACAGAATTTCGTTTGGTATTACTTACGATGTTTAAAAGAGCCAAGATATATTGCTGTACTCGAATTCCATGAAAATCTACCACGGAGTAATCAGCAGCTATTCCAAGCTCTAGCCATCGTGGCGGCGAATCCTTAGCAGTTGGTCTTTTCTCTAGAAATGACTTATCTTAGAAATCGACTTATCTTCCACGAAATTAGAAAGTCTACTCGACTCGACTTGATAGCTTAAACGCATGATTATTAAAAGCATAAATTAATATCTACGAGCAAGTATTCGTGGAATAATTATTATGATATAAATAATTATTTCAAAAGTATAATTTCAAAAATATCAATTCGGTATCACCGTGAATTTCATCCTGCAAATTTCTTTAAAATTCTTGACAAATTTTGGTAAACGTATTCCTCCAGCAAATTTTTCTATTTTTCTATTTTTTTACATTAAATTAGGCAAGATAGATAAAGATTCGTGCAATGGACAATATACATATGTGTAATAGACAGGGAATAATAAAATAAATTAAAAACAGCGAAATATAGATGAACGTGTAGAAGATGAAGCGAGAGTGGAACGCAATAGGGAGAATAATTGTAAACCGAGTTCCTTTTAAGGCTGAAGATAAGCTATTCTTATATTACATGCTGTTATTATTACTTTTGTACACGATAGATTGGAATATCAGTACAATTTCTTTCTTTCAGTAATATTCGATGATTCGTTAATTTATTAACCGCTATATTGTACGTGGTAAGTAGAAAAGCAACGATTGTACAAGAATGGCATTTGGAAAAATATTTGACTTACTTGATAATCTGTTCCTTTGCCATTTAGGACCAGAGAAGTATCCAATTTCCTCGGGATTTGTTATTTTATATAGGTTGGGGTTGATAATCAATCTCGGATCCACTCGGATTGGTTATCACACCTTTTATTTTCTCTCTTATACAAAACACCAAATCACACAGCAAACGTCTAAACTCTCCCAATGCGTCTTAGCAATTAAGGCGTGGTCGACTCCTATGGCAAAAGAGCGTCGTTAGGAGTCGTACCAACATAACCCTAGTAACCTTTTAGTAACTAGCGGTCATACCAACTGAGCATTTCTCAACAGGATTTACGTCGATCGATAATTCTTCCACTATTGTATCGTTGTATTCTGTGGAGACATCGTCTTTTTCATCGTACAGAATCAATTTCTCAGCTTCTGGGTATTCCACGTCGAAGACGTCACCGGAAAGATTATAAAATCCCTGAACATCGTGGCTTAAGGAATCGCGTTTGCTTCGTTTCGACTTTCTCTTACTTTCTTCAACTTCAAATTTATTCGATTTCCCTGTAACCGAATTATCAACGTTTTACCACGTTTGCCTGTCTTATCTTCGCTATTCTCGTTACGGATAAAATGAAAAAATAGTTGCAAAATTTCTGAAATTGTAAATACGACCAGACTGGAACGTATCAACGACATATACGGTGTCACAAAATTGTGACAAGTCAATATTCCAGTTGTTAGTTTGTTGAAATTACGCCACCGCTGATTAAACGTATCACGCTTTAATAGAAAATTCAATTTCCCAGCGGGGAAAATGGAATTTTGCGCTAATTAAAGTATTGCGCTTTTGTACAAAATTCCATTGTTTTCTGTTGCCCGCGAAAATGCAATTTTACGACGGACATTTCAGACAAATTTCCATCAGACGGCTTTCCATCCGTAAAAAAGAATGCTATCTATAAAAGTGTCAATGGAAATTGATCAAAGTAACGTCAAACAAACCCGTTTAAACAGCGAGGTAAGTAGACCAATTGCTTTTAACAAAACCTGTATCGTTGCTCTTAACCGTTTCACTTTTAAATATCAATCGGCGCTGTTCCTCATTAAAATTTCGATTTAAATCGAACGAGAAATACAGCGTAACACTTGGAATTTTCTATCGTTTCTCAACCATACTTCGAACATTTACGTCGCATTCTTCGATTCATAGGATCGCGATGTTGGATTCTTCGATTTCGATACAAAAACGTTTCACAGCTTTCGACGCGGGAAATTTAATTAAGAGAACAAGTAATTTGTTTATAAACTGCCAATTACGTGCCTTGAATTTCCGATATATGCAATAAATTTCATTGCTACTTGACCTAAGTGGGTCATAAAGTTGCAACCGTGTAAACCGTGCCACGTAATTTTATTGCATTCAATTTTCCACGTTTCCAACAATTTATCAAATTAGAATTTATCCGCGCATCGTACGAAATTTTTCATAAAAATTGATTAATAATAGTAGATATATAGCTCCTCGTATTCGTAAAACAGATTTTTAATCTGTAAACAACGAGTCGTGGTAATTACGATACGATCGATTTTCAACTTAGCAAAATTTGTTTCCATTTAACATTCACATCCAGATTGTATTTCCTTTGTAATAAATTAATTATATAATTAAATAAATTTATTATTCGAACCGATATTCAGATACAGTTCGAGTATACTTGATAAATTTTCAGACTCGATTCTCCAAATCGAAAATGAGAACGTTTTATCCTATACTTTTTCTTCATTTTTCCACAAGGATTCGCGTTGTTCTCGCTTTCAGACGTTGTTCCGTTGCATCCTGTATATACGGGGTGTGCCAAATTTAAACCGCCAAATTGTAAGGAGTTGATTTACAGACAAGAAGAAGAAGAAGAAGAAGGAAGAATTTTATATAATGTTCGTCAACGGACGTTTCTTTACAGAATTACAAACGAGTATCGTTCGTACGAAACAGGTAACGACGCGTTTTCCATCGCAGCGTGCAAAAGTTCGCTGTATTATCGTGTCAGCGCAGTTGCATGCTTTTTATCATGCGACAACAAGCCCGTGTCGTTAATAGCTACAATAATGATACAATGAAAAATTATTATCTGGTATGTTTGATTGGTCGTTGGAGAACGTTGTCCGTGTGCTCGGATAGAAGCCTGACATCGATCAACGATGGGAGTAATACGATCTCGTACACACAGTTGCTAACAATTCGATCGAGTAGCAAAAACCGCGTGTTTTTACTCGTTGCGCTAGTTGTTCACGCGAACTCGCATCTCCAGAATAAACCTTCCGTTTTACAGTTGCGAAACCATAAATACAGAAAAGAAAACGCAGTTCTTGAAACTCTGACGAAACGCTGATAATACGGTCAATTGTCGCGTGCTGTGAAATGGAAAATTCGTCGTTACTTGTTTCATACGTACGATACTTGTTTGTAACTGTGGAAAAACGCGTTTATTGCCCAGCTTCGTACGACATGTTTTTCGGTAAATATTTACAAAGCGGACAATCTCGCCATATTCAACGGCTTTGAAATATGTTTGCCAAGGCTAATATTCCGAACAACTTTTTCCTGTAATACTCTTTACCGTCGCTCTGCTTTCCGCGATATTCGCAGCAATTTCTGTCTCGACGACAGCGATGATTTCGTAGTTTCGCTTTTCTCGATATCACTGCTAAAGCTTTTCCTACCTCGAATAACGACGCAAAGCTTCGTATGAATCGTATCTATCCTGTTACTTGATACGCGAATTTAATTCGCGGTAGCCTCAGTGATGTTTCTTTCCTGTGCGAGTTGAAAATGATTATCAGAAATGCATATATATATATGTCGGCTGGACGATAGGATTGGGGGTGGAGGTGTTCGATGAATCTTCGTTGATATTGGCCATCGATGCGGTGTAACAATGGTAGAGTTTATTGGCACAAGTGAGTGGTATTACAGCGTTGGTAATTAATCACAATGTTAGATACTCGCGGCGCTATGACAATGGCCTCGCGTCCGGTAACGAATCCGCGGTCAACGGGATGTCGAACGTGTATATTTCGTGGAAGTCTAAGTTATATTCAGGTCGCCACAGAACAAGCACTACGTACCGGAGAATTACTTGTATCGTCGTTCAAATCGTACGGAAGTGTGTCTCTCCATCACGGTGACGCTGTCGAGGAAAACTATGATGGGTGTGACTAAGGGCACGAGATCATCGGATTCGTGGAGAAAAGTCTTCATTCGGAAAGTGAGGGAAATTGGAGTTACTGTTAATTGGTCAATTTCCATGTTGATGGTTGGGGAAGGGTGCTGGCCGCCCTTTGTTTGTCGGTTTGAAGGACTTTCGTTAAATAGATCTTAAGATTTATAGCGGGTCCTCGGGCTAGCCGAACATGTACTGTGGAGACACATCAACATCTGGTAATCGTCTTACTCGAAGCATAGTCTGCGTGTGGCGAGCCACGGGACAGAAACCATTGAGACATTTACCATCGCACCCTGTCCCAAGCATTTCTTTTAAGGAGAGTTATAGAGTTACTTCCTGCCTTGGTTAAACAAAACGTTCATCCCCTTGACCGCGACTACGTTCGGCGACTGGTTGTCGCCTCGAGCCCGAGCTCACTATCATAAATCTCGAATAAGTACAGTCGGATCGAATGACAACGGTTTTTTTAATACGGCTATGGTGAAATCTAAATTACAGTACTAGGTGTCTTCCCAAAATTCCGAGGAGAAGGCTCCGGTGCTCTTTCATCTCCGACATATATATATATAAATGTACGGACATCAACGTCCGAGACGTTCGTCCATGCCAAACGGTAACGCGTACAGGAAACATTTGTTCAAAATGACTTTGACTTTAGCTATATTTTCAAATTGGAATTAGCTAATGGTCGTTCGCTTTGTAAATGATTATTTCTTTTTATTCTTTTTGCCTGCAGATTAAGCCCTTCCTGTTTGACGGTTTAAATTTATTAAATTAAATTTATTAAACCGAATATATATATATTCGTTTGTACTACGATTACTCTCATACTCTATGTATGGTGTTATCATATCGACGCTATCAGTTCTTACAGTATCACGATCAGAGTCAATTTTAGAATAGAAGAAGCAATTAACGGCGGATCGCAAAGTAAGAAGCTTATAACATAATTGGCAAGGAAGTCGGTAAATCGATCAACCAATCACCTACATCCAACCGTCTAACGAAAGATGAAAAGCCATCGCGATAACGATCCTTCTCACCTGCAGGATTTTCCGGATTCACAGACACGAAGCTCGAATTATTCCTGATCGACCACCACTTTTCGTTTTTCGGCTGAAACATCACATGCTGGCCATTCGTCAGCGGCTGAACGAAGAACGATCTCTGCCCGATCAACATCAAGGCGTACACTTCTTCTTCGCATATCGTCACGACGACGAAGGAACTCGCGTCTCCTTCCAAGCTACCTTGTCGAAGATCGCAGTTCGCCTTGGCGTTACGTCGCTCGGACTTGGTTTTACCCTGACGCACCCAATTCACGGTGAAATTCGACGACAGTATCAATCGATCGTTGGCCATGGTCCTTAAGGTCCAGTTGCTGATCTCGAGGAACACCGGCTCTTAGTGGAGATACTCGCGCCAAGTTTCTCGGTCTTCGTGGGTCGATCTTCTGTTCCGCGCGCTCTCATTCGGGATCACTCGAGGGTAAACGATCTCGTACTCCTGCAAGCTTTGCAGAAAGTCGCTCATTCGCGACTTAGTAGCGATCGTGCCGAGCAGCCACGTGGCGAGGAGAAAACTGGGAAGTTTCGATCGCGTCATGTCTCGCGCGCTTTGATCGAAATTTCAATAGGATTTTCTGGCTACCCAAAACTTGCCAGGCATGCTCGTTCACTCGCAGACGTAGTTATCGCGATGAAAGCAGCTAATTCGCAGACCCGATATTCTCATTTCATTTCGCCGGTTCGTAACGCTTTCGAAACGCCGTGTCATATAGACGCGGATGCGACGATACTCTCGCGTTCTAACATTTTCAATGTCTCGCGCTTTATCACGTAGCTCGCGCGGAAGTAATACGAAGGTGAATCGTTGATTTTAATACACAGGGTGTTGTTTAATCGATCGAAATAATGGAAAAGGGAACGATTCTACGGTACACCAGAGATGAAATGAAATCATAGAATGCAGTGGTTTTGTAGGTAGTGTTTTATCGAAAAGATTAACCGTGAATATTTGCTCGACCTATTTATACCAAATTGATACAGAATCTTAAATTACAGACGAATCTTTCTCAATTTCCTTCGATCATCCTCTCTAGGCGTACGAAACTGCCTCGTTGAATTCGAACGTTTCTCGATTTCCTTCGACGTCTTTCAATTTCTTCTTTTTTCAATCGCCGTTCGCCTTCTCAAAGCTGTCTTCGAACAGAATTCTTAGAACGACTTCCAATTCCTTTCGATTCGTCCAATCGTTTAGCTTTACGAAACTGTTTCGCTAAACTCCTTTTTCCACTGTACTTGCGTATCGTAACAAACTCGTCGGCGGTAACTCGCGTCGATTAACGATTCACCACTAGTAAAGTAACCGGGAATGCAGCAAACTAGTAGTCGGTAGAACGAAGCGGAACGTAAGTGGAGCGAGCGATAAGAGCGATCGCGACAATCGCACGCCTCGCCGTGCGATTCCCACGCGAACGAATCATTAAATTCGAGCCAAAGATTCTCACTAACTCGAAGATTCGCGCCAGTATTTTCCACGCGCGCGTCACACAAATTCGAACGACTTTCGCGAAAAGGACGGAAGGATAAGACGATCGATCGGATCTCGGGTCGATCGCGATACCCCCGGACAGAAGGTTTCGACGATAAAGTGGAGTAAACGCGATGAACGAGCTTCGTGCTACGACTGGCAGCCACATAGACGGATGAACGCAGCTGCAAACGCACGCGAGTGCAGCGGCGAACTGTGCGTAAGAGTAAGCGCGAACGCGAGACTGAAAAAAGCACCAGCGCTTACCGCCCACTGAAGTTCTAGTAATGGCAGCTTTATGTGCAATCACCGAGAAACGAGGATGCTGGCGAACGCATTGTTCGACCCCGACCGAGACGATTTAACAAGGGCCGAGGATTTCATCTTGAACGACCTTGCTCTTGTCACGACCGGCATACTTCAAATCCGATGGACCGATGATGGAGATAGAGATGTGGCGGCCTTGGCGACAATGTATATCGCCGAAGTGCCTAATGAGTCATCTGTATCCTAACGGTCCTTCCACCGAATGTCCTAGAAGTGTGACAACGGTCACGTACGCCTACAGGGTAGTGGGGATATTGAGGGATGACAAACAAAGAAGAAGACAAACCTGCCCCCAGGTCACCATTAACAACGCAATAATCCCAAGCAAGGACTCCGTAAGATACCTGGGCATGACCCTGGACAGGAGACTAACTTGGAAAAAACATATCTCCGAAAAAACAAAGCAACTAAAGGAAAAACTAAGAAAATTCTATTGGCTCACGGGCCGACGCTCCAAACTAAACATACAAAACAAAATAACCCTCTACGAGGCCGTAATAAAACCTGTCTGGACCTACGGAATCCAACTATGGGGAACAGCAAGTAACTCCAACATTGAAATACTCCAACGCTTCCAATCGAAAACGCTAAGATCTCTATTAAATGCACCCTGGTATGTTGGTATGGCACCCAACGAAACAATCCACCGTGACCTCAAGATACCTACAGTCAAAGATGAAATACACAAGTCCAGAAGCAGATATAACACAAGAGTCAACAACCACCACAACCCACTAGTCACCCAACTACTGGACACGACGGACCAGATCCGCAGACTAAAAAGAAAATACCCTCTAGATTAAATCCTTAGTTTCTACCAGAACCAACAATATAAAACTATTATAATCCATGTCATTGTATCACGCCAAACTAGGTTACTGAAAATTCTCAACGAGAATTGATTGTAAATATTCTAATAAATAAAAATAAAAAAAAAATGATACATGTTTCGATGATTGAGCCGTTAAGCGTGACAAAGCGATGGAATTGTTTTGCACAGAAATTCTGGTTCTAAAATTATGTTAGGGATTCTAGGGCGTAATAACATCTTGGAACGCAAAGTTATCGACGTGTCGATGAAAGTTAAGCGAGCTTTATCGAAGCACACGTTCGAGTCTTTGGGCGATTGCTAGGAATACGCGTAATGTTTTTTTCTGTGAGCTGAAAAGTTGAACGACTATAAATGGCGTTTGTAGAGGATTTCAAAGCGGAAGAAGAGGCAGATTATTTAATACATAATATCTTCCTTTATAATATATCTAATATCCTAATAATTAGATGAACGTAATACAAATGTTTAGAATCAGAAATTATCTTTTTATATAGAGATCTGTTTGATGCAAGATCTAAAATCAATCAAATCGGATTGTATGGATTGTGTATTTGTCTGTGTTAATCCTTTGACGTCGATACCAACGATGTATATAGCGAATGGCGGTTATCAGCCAAGATTATGAGCACGTACGCAAATAGACTAGAATATTTTGCAAGAATGAAATGTCTTGGTATGGTACGCTTATTCTATCTATCCAAGTCAAAATAAGTATAAAAATCGGGTGGCAATCAACATATTAAAAAAAAAAAAAAAAAAAAAAAAAGAAAAAGAAAAGGAGAAACAGATGCTTCTGATTGTTTAGTGCATTTTCATAAAATCTTCTAAATGTTTAATTCTCATAGAATAAAAGGGAGAGCATACGTTTGAATCTCAGCAGATTTTATTAATTCTTTGAAACCATAAATACAATATGAGTATTACATCAACTTTAGTTCATACATGTAACAACATATTATTCTGCATGTAGCAGTTACATATAATGAAACATTTACTTATCCAATAAATCCATATTCTCTACTAAACGTTCGTTTATTAATAAAACTGCCATAATCGTCCACGCATTGTTCGCTTCCTTAATTATTTTTCAAAGTATAACGATAATCAATGATGCAACAGAAATATCACGTAACATCCCAACAATCTTACATGAGATTTTAGCTGTTTTTACTATACAAATTAAGTCATTATTAAAATAAGTCATTATAATAATATATATATATGTCGGAGATGAAAGAATACCGGAACGTTCCCTTTGGAACTTTGGGAAGACCCCTAGTATTGAAATTTAGATTTCACCATAGCCGTATTAAGAAACTGTTGTCATTCGATCCGACTGTATTTATTTGAGATTTATGATAGTGAGCTCGGGCTCGAGGCGACAACCGGTCGCCGAACGTAGTCGCGGTCAAGGGATGAACATTTTATCTAACAAAGGCATGAAGTAACTCTATAGCTTTCCATAAAAAAAAAATACTTGGGACGGGGCACGACGGTAAACATTTCAACGATTTCTGTCCCGTGGCTCGCCACACGCAGACTTTGTCCTTCGGGTAAGACGATTGCCAGATGCCAACGCATCTTCGCAGTATATGTTTAGCTGGGCGAGGACCCGCTACGAATATTAAATTTCAATTACACAAAGTCTCTCAAATAGACAAATGGCCTGTGCCCCAACTACGGGAAGATAAGAGAAATCTATCCTTCCACGAACGACGCTTCCCGCTAGCAACTTTTCCCAAGGACAGCTAATATCTTTCTCTAACCACCAACATGGAAATTGACCAATTAACAGCAACGTCAATTTCCCACACCCTTCGAACGGAGACTTTTCTCCGCGAATCCGATGATCTCGTGTCTTTTTTCTTTGCGTGGGGAGCGGAAAATGCAATTACGCATGCCCAGTGACCCGCATCACTGGGTTATGTGGGAGTCGGTCGGTTGTCGTTGCCATACCCACTAAAAACCCCTCCTCCTTCTTCCTCCGCTTAGAGGGCAGACAACCCCGGTAAAACCTGTCGGCAGTCATCAGGGTTGTCCTTTCGTGTCCCGTTGTATCTACTTCTTCGGGCAGTTACTGCTCATGTCGTCCTCTCAGCCAGTTCAGAATACTGGACTGGTCTCCTTCTGCGGTTTTTCGTTGTTTCGTGTTCTTGCCCTCATTGCTTCACGTAGTTGTTGTTTCGCTCGTTCTCCTCCTTGCCTCTTCCCAGGCCTTCGCTGTCACCCTCCTGTGACACATGACGGTCTTGCAGAATTGCCTGAATTTATTCCAGCTCTCGTCCTTGGCGGTCACCGTGGCGATCAGATTGCCCACGTCTATCTTCCCGCCCAGAGCGTTCTCCAGCTCGATCCTTCTGTCCGTCCACTTCGGGCACGCGAAGAGGGCGTGCTCTGCATCGTCGTTCGAATCTCCACAGTCGAGACAGTTGCTGTCGCTGTCCCTGCCAATCCTTTTCCTATAGACATCGAAGCTCCCATGCCCGGTTAGCAGCTGCATGGTGTGGTGATCGATGTCCATCTTCTTTTTGGTAAATAGCAGCGCACTCGGTATTAATTTCTTTGTGATATTTTCCTTTTTGTAGTTGTTCCACTCCTTCTGACAGTCCTCTTGGGCCTTCTTGCGAATCGCCTCCAGTTCCTCCTTCAGCTTGCTGCCGTCATCCGTGCCAATCCTGGACCCATGGATCTTGTTCCTCTCGTAGGTCTCTCCGAGCATCTTTATCCTTATGCAAATCGGGAGATTCCCGGTCAACACGCAAAGTGCCGCGTGGGAGACGGTACGGTATGCCGTCGTTGTTATGCACAGGGCCGTTCGTTGTGCTCGTTTCAGCTTTTTCCTGTTCTTATCGGTATTCGCTGCTCTAGCCCACACCGGTGCTCCGTAAGTTACGATGGACTCCCACACGTTGTAGTAGAGCCTACGAGCCAAGCTGGGCGGCCCGTTGATGTTGGGTAGAATTCCCCTAAGGGCTCCTATTAACTTGTCGGCTCTATTACACACCATCTCGATATGCGCACCGAACCTCCGACTGGAGTCGATGACGACTCCGAGATCTCGTTCCCTTAGGCACACCCATCATAGATTTCTTCGACAGCGTCACCGCGACGGAGAGCCACTCACTCTAGTGCGATCTCATCGGCAATCGACCTGTCTTTCGTATACGTAATAATTGCCCCTTGCTCTAACATACAGTGTAACTTAGACGCTAACGAAGGGTAAAGTTCGTCATCCCGTTGACCGCGGATTCGTTATTGAGCCTAGGATCATCGTCATTTGCTTCTCGAGTATCTAATTATCGCGATTACTTGTCCAATTCCATCATAGTCATATTTGCACTAGTAAATATCTCCTCTATTGCATAACGATCACGTCTAGCGCCAATAGGGATTCGTTTCACGCCCTTATCCCTAACTCTAATCTTAACGCCAACCCGACATATATATATACATACATATATATATTTTATACATACATACATATATCAATTTTTATACACACAATTATACATATTCATTTTCATTTAATATTTTCATTTAATAATTTAATAAACCTTCGTCCCGCAAAGGCAAATAAATTCACGCATAACATTTCTCTTCAGCGGCATTGTTCTAGGATTGTATTTGTTGAAAGA
Organism: Bombus affinis; assembly: GCF_024516045.1. Lineage (NCBI taxonomy): Eukaryota > Metazoa > Arthropoda > Insecta > Hymenoptera > Apidae > Bombus > Bombus affinis. The sequence goes on from NW_026108822.1 coordinate 1,330,713, forward strand.
AGGATAGCATTAAGCGCTGGAATAAAGAATGACGAATCGTTATTCTTTAACCATCGTACTTAGACACATATTTATTGAGCTACTTGTATTTTAATCGAAGTCTAATATCCTCCATCTGTAGGCGTAAATATTACTGCCGTTGTTAATGTCATTTTAAGTTTTACTACTGGAAAGGACATTTAAGTTTGAAGGCAGGCAAGTCTACTGTTCTTAAAGCTGACATTTAGACATCTAAGATTTTTTGTGTCTTTATTGACAAAAATATATTTGACTTTGCATATCTAAAATAAAGGATTTGCGTTATCTAAAATAAATAGATCATCTTTCTTTAGAAAATTCAATGTGGTGAAATTAGAATATGAGATAAAAGAAATACTATGCATACTTATTGTTCTTCTTAAAAATTAAAGGAATACTCATAATCCTAAAACATCCTTTCTATGTTGTACTAGATATATATACAATTAAAATGTGTAATAATGTGAATGATAAACCAGTTCGAATAATTATTTTGCTTAAACGTAAGTTAATTGAAATCAGATGAATGTTATATACGCATTATACCGTGCATTATGAACTATTGATTGATTGATGCTCATATTTAATTATTAACGAGAAAATTAGAAAAATCAGATTGAATTTAATCTGTCCTTCTTATATTTATTAAGATGAGTTCTGGGGCTTGAAACACTCGAGATTAGAAATTTTGATTAATGTTTCACATTATGACTGGACGCTTGTTGTAATATCTTTTGTACGAGATACACTATACATACACAAGATCAAAATGGAATTTCGAAACGGTCGTATCGTTCAACAAAAATCTCCTTTATCTTTGATCCTCTTCATAAAAATGCAATTCTCCTTTACAGAACATCATATAACATTTATTGTACGATATATTGTTCAATTATATTTCGAAATTTTCAGCTTCGAATCTTTGTTTAATTATACTGTAGAATTAAATATCATGCGTTATTTAAATATAGAGATAGACTAAACTTTTGTTCACATTTATTAAAGCTGTATCAACTGAGATGCTTAAATTTGCAAAATTTCATGGACTTTTATATTTAATTTTTCATCATGAATCCCGCTTTGCGATACAATACATATTAGATTTATAATATCTTAAATTTACAGTACCAATGCTGATTTTATCTGAAACTATTTGTTTGCAAATGATATCTTTCTTCGTTGGAATTACCCTTCACTTGTAAATTAATAATTATTAACATTGAACAGTATTGTTAAACTTCAATAAAAATAGGATCGATAACTAAATGTTAGTTAAAGAAACTTCCTATTACAGGTATAACAAATCATATTGAATTTTGTTTAGAAAACAATAATAAAAATGGGTGTCTTTTTGTGAAAATAATTTACAGCATATCACTCGACTTATTCATATAAGAGATATTAGTTTGTTTAAATACCCTGTTGCACCCTTTTATTCATTTTCAACCCAATTTTTTCACAACATTGAAAAATATTTTAAGCCTGAAGAAAAACATGAAAAACTTCTTATTAGCATGATTTCATGCTAAACATCTTCTTAAGATATTATAAATCTTTCTTGTTTACTAAAACCAGAGCCTAACTGAAATATACGAGTATCGCAACAGGATTAATCGTAATACATGATTAAATACAAGCAATATGTAAGCTATATTTTTACTTTTTACTTCAGAAATAAATATTTCACCAGCATCGTCTTTAGCTTAAGGAAAATAAACTTGTGAAATTTAATTTAAAGCTTCGTAAAACATGGAAATGTTGCAGGATAACAAATCAGAAAAGATATATTAAATAAATCACAGTTCAGGTATCTATAACATGTGATTCTCTTAACAAATCTGTTTCATTCATCAAGCAACTGCAAAATTTCCGTAAAATCAGAAGCGGTTTCACAAATTATAGGCATTCGTAAACATGATAGATAAGAGTTAGTATCGCGGCGTTTTAAAGTATCTATGAGCGTAATATGGAAAGTAAAAAGATGTATAATAAAAATAGTTCACTTTCCAAGCTATCACTAACATTGTAACGAATTATTATACATATAACGGCTCACGAAAGTACTCGGACGCTTACAGAAACTTTCCATGAATATTTTGTTGAAGCTTTTCATGAATTTCAAGATGCATTAGGCTGTCTCAAAAGTTTCTTTCGTTTTGTTCTATTACTACAAAATAGATCATACATAAATCGATAGAATAATATAAAACAAAAAGTGTCGTGCATCTATTATTTCCTTATGAAACGAAAGAAACTTTTGAAACAAATGTAAATAGGAATTATAAGATGCTTATTGATTACCATCGGTATTTGGACAGTTAATTATGTATTGTATAAATAAGTCACAATATTTTTAGTAGGAGCATTTTTACCCCTAATCAATCACATGTTTAAAAATACTCTTTACATTGTACATTAGTTTTTTGCTATGTGTACGTCTGCAATAAGCATCTTCTAGCTTCCATATATATATTTCCAAATTAGTCTCAATTTTTACCGGTGTAATCATGATAGACACGTCTCGTTACATTGAAGTGAAGTGAAGAAAAACACTAACACACATAATATATATTCGCAAAAATCTTCTATCTAATATTTTCGTCAACTACTGTATACACATTTATTATATATTTGTGTGAGATTAAAATCGACAGATACGATAAAAGAATATTGTAGAGGTATAGCAATAAGAAAGTACAAGGAAAGTATAGCTCGTTAATTTGAATTACACCAGATTGTCAGTCATCTATTAGGTCGTGTTAATCTCTGAATAAATTCTTAAATAAATAAGTGTTAATAAAGATAAAGATAAAGAAGTGTTAATTAAACTAGAGACACTTAACATTTATTAGCATTTGTTCTTCCCCATTACTTCTTGAATAGGTCCTTTAGGGAAGAACAGAGAGACGGTTCGCTGGATTCCGTCTGATTCCGATTTTGATTCTTGATATTTGAAAACCAATTTGTCACTTTGCCTGACATTGATTTGTTCGGAGATACCGAGGGCTTTCCGCTCGACCCGGAAGCCCCCGTATCGTTTCCCTTTTGCGCCGTTAACATCTTCTCAATTGCGCTACCAAATACCTACGGACAAAATTGTTCTTATAAATTTATGAATATTATGTATTTACGTATTTGAATGAAAATTTTTATGAAACGAGATTTCGCGTTAAAATACGTAATAGTAAATTATTATAAACAGTTAAAAGTATTTAACTGTTATTTAATATTCCTAATATTCAAAATAATATTTAACATTCCTATATTATTAATATAGATGAGAAGTCTCGATAAGATAGTTTACAATCATTAAGTACAGTATCGCAGATCCACCATGAGAGGTCAGTAATATTAAAATAAAATTCATGTTGGATTAAAAGTGTGGTTAAGTTGGGGCTAACCCCAAATTTGCAAATTTTGACCTAAGTCAAAAAGTGGCCATTTTTGCACCTCCTCGCGAACGAAAAATTCTTGTGCGACGTTTAAGAGAATTTATCAAAAAAAAAAACAAAGAATTATTAGCATTTATACGAAATGTGACATGGAAGTTGAAAAAGATGAGTGTAGAGATGAAAAAATTAAGCAGAGGTCAAACTTACGCGCTACACTTGATCTTCATTTTCTTTAAATTTTGATCCAGCTGATAAATCAGTAATTAAACCAAGGGAACTAAGTTTGAAATCAAGCGAATCTGAAATACTATCAGACTGTTGCTACGTGAGAACAATAGCCATCTTGTACTTCGTATTTGCTCGATTCCAAACTCTAATCGATATACCAGCAGAATTTACCAGCAAAATAATTATTCAGAGATTCTGTCGATAAAACAATTGAAGTTTAAAATCGAACGAATCCGAATTACTGCGAGATCGTTGGTGGCTATTGTTCTCGTAGCAACAAACTGATGGTACTTCAGATTCGTCTGATTTCAAACTACAATTGATTTATCAATAGAGTTGTCGAAGAATTATTTTGTCGATATCGGTGTAGAACAATAGCCAACAACGATCTCGCTGTACTTCATATTTCATCTATTACAAACGTCGATTCATTTACCAGCAGAGCATCTGAAGAATTATTTCACATGGATCATGTAGAAAAAAAAACGAACACGAAAATGGAACTGTAATAACATTTTTCATTCCTTGTTGAGAGCCGTTCTTAAACATTTTGCAGGAATTTTCCCTTCGCAAGAAGATCGAAAAATAACCACTTTTGACGCTCTGTTTTCATCCCATATGAATTTTATCTTTAATATTACCGATTGATAATAATGTCACTGCGATATTGTCCGCAATGATTGCAAATTATCTTCTCCACGTTTCACCTATATCGATAATACAGAATATCAAACAACAATTATTTAATTTCACGTTGTTGTTGACTTTATTAATTTTTACGATAAAGTGCATTCTCTGGAAGAGATTTTACGATTTACGATTTTCTTTTTCATTCCCCCTTTCACCTACGATGGCTCTTAAACAAGAAACGATATCGTAATGAGAAATACAACTTACCTGAGCGTCCACTTTGGTTCCACTAGTGTTGTCCCATACGACTTTGTGTTTGACCTCGCTATTAGGGGACTTTTTACCCAACGTTTCCTTCACCGCCTTCACTACCTTCGATTTATCGAACTTGAGACTTAAACTGGCCGTTACTAAATCTTCCGGCTTCTTCGACATCGATTGGTGTCTCTTCGTGAACCAATTCGACGGTGCCATAAAGGTCGAAATAGCGGCTTTCGAGGATCCGCTAAGCTTACTTTTAGCTCCGTGCAATGTCGACACGTCGAAGCTGTTGGAACGGAAGCTCTTCGATCGACTTCCTTTCTGTTCGGTCGTTTTTCCGGGCCAGTTTGAAGAAATTCCCTTCAGATCTCCGGTTACCGTTATCCACTTCATATATAGAGTTTGAAATCTTTCTCAAAATTTTGAAAGGTCCTTTCCTAATTTCTTCCAGCTTACTTCTATTCATTCTGTTTCCGTTGTGGGTGAAGACCGTATCACCAATTTTAAACTCGTGTTCTCGTCTTTTTTTGTCATATTTTTGTTTGTTGATTTCGAAATTTCTTGCTGAGTTTTTAAATGCTTCTTCTCTGTCTCTTTTTAAGTTTATCTTCTTCTCTGTCATTCCCTTAGGGATGATTTCGATCATTTTCCCATACAGTAAGTGATTTGGGGCAAATCCCATTACACTGTGTCTGGTGTGATTGTATTCTTCTACGCTTTTTTCTGCGATCTTTGTCCAGTTTCTTTTTTTTTTCGAATTGATCTTGCATCTGATTCTGTTTACTAATGTTTGATTTACCCTCTCGTTTAGTCCATTGGAGGATGGACAGTCTGTCGAGGTGAAAATTAATTTAATGTTTTTCTCTCTCGCGTACTCTTGAATTTCCTTGGATGTCATCGCTGGGTATCGGTCTGCAAGGATAATTTTTATGGAGTCAGTTTCTCCTGTCGAGTTTATAAGTTTTATGATATCTTCCGCGCGTTGTGTTTTCGATGTGGACATAAAAACAGCCCTTGAAAAGTGATTTATGAGTATATGGATATACTTCTTTGGTGAGTTGTTGTTGGAAAAACCTCGGACCGTATCGAATGACATTATTTCAAACGGTTTCCTCGCTGGTCCTAGTCTCCACATAAGCCCGATCGGTCTTCTCGTTCTGCTTTTATTCCTAATGCAAGTTTCGCATTGTTTGCAGAACTTGTCGACAATTCGGTCCATATTTTTGAAATAATAAAAGGGTCGGATTTTTTTCAATATGTGATTCCTTCCAACATGGCCAAAGAAATCATGCACCGTCTTTATGATATGCTCGCCAAACTCTTGTGAGACGAATATACGTTGGCGTCCTTTAATATTTTTAAAAAAAATCTCTGATTTGAAGGAACTGAGAAAGCTACAAACTGGATATCAGAGTATGAAGAGGAATGCAAAAAATACAAAATAAAAAGCGATGAGGAAAAAGTCAAAGGTTTGAGAAAGTACCTAGGAAAAACAGCAAAAAGGAGGTACCAAACAAATCTACTGAAAGCTGGAGGACACAACTGGGAACTTTGGTTTCGGAAACAAACACTCCACGATAGAGCAAATGTACAGGCTTATAAACGAAATAATAGTAGCACTAGAAAACAAGGAATACTGCACAGCCCTCTTTATAGACATAGGGAAAGCATTCGATAAAATTAACCATGAAAGTCTACTACAAACAATTAGGAAACAATTCCCGGAGCAAATACACCAATTAATAAAATCCTACCTAAGCAGCAGAACCTTCGTAATAAAAATCAAGGACACACATTCTCAAGTTAAAGACATCAAGGCCGGGGTACCACAAGGAAGCGTCCTAGGCCCAATACTATACACATTATATACGGCGAACATACCAACAACTACCAACAGCACAGTATTGACATTCGCGGACGACACAGCTATACTAGTCAGGCATACTAACCCAGAAACGGCAGTCAAAATACTACAAGAACATATCATAAAAATAGAAAATTGGCTACAAGAAAAACAAATAAAAGCGAAGCCCAATAAATGCAACCATATTACATTCACGCTACGAAAAAAGATACCACCAAACATCCTATTAAACGGCACGCATATAACGCAAACAAAGCATGTCAAATACCTAGGACTCCACTTAGATACACAACTCACATGGAAACTACACATCAAATCAATAGTAGAAAAAATACAGAAAACAAGGAGACAAATGCATTGGCTAACAAGCCGAAAATCCAAACTAAACATAGAAAATAAATTAAAAATATATAAAACGATCATAAAACCAATCTGGACGTACGGAATACCATTATGGGGGACAGCAGCAATGAGCCATATAAACAAAATAGAGGTAATACAGGCTAAAATCCTCAGAACAATAGTAAACGGACCTTGGTACGTCAGAAACGAAGATATACGGAGGGACCTGGGAATGCCAACGGTCAAGGAAGACATTAGCAGATACTCCGAGAAATACAAATCAAGAATAGCAACACACCCAAACCGGCTAGCTGCGGAAACATACAATACCATAAACATGGACAGAAGGCTAAAAAGGAAGCACCCAGCAGACCTTATAAAGGACATAATCTAACAAACACGAGGATGGTACCCCGCTGGGGGTAGCCACAAACATGCTAATTTAACCGTTAAAAAATTCCACCAAATGTCCAAATTGGACGAATTGTGAATTTTAATAAATAAATTAAAAAAAAACTGTACGCGTTAACAAAATAGTTCCAACTTACTTGAAAATAGTTGCTTGATTCAAGCAACTGTACGCGTTAACAAAATAGCTTCAAGTTATTTGAAAATACTTGCTTCACTCAACTGCACACATTAATAAAATAGTTTCAAGTTACTTGAAAATAGTTGCTTGATTGAGGTAACTTGACCAATCTGAATCATCATAAAAACTTGGAAGGATATTTCAGGCAAAATTACAGGTTCACATTGGCAAAATGATTTTAACTTACTTGAAAATAGTTGCTTGATTCAGGTAACTTGAGCAATCTGAAACATCATAAAAACTTGGAAGGATATTTCAAGCAAAATTACAGGTTCACATTGGCAAAATGATTCTAACTTACTTGAAAATAGTTGCTTGATTCAAGCAACTGTACACGTTAACAAAATAGTTTCAAGTAACTTGAAAATAGTTGCTTGATTCAGGTAACTTGACCAATCTGAATCATCATAAAAACTTGGAAGGATATTTCAAGCAAAATTACAGATTCACATTGGTAAAATAATAGGTTCACATTGACAAAATGGTTTCGAATTGCTTGAATTCAAATCGTTTGACGAAGCAACATGACTAATCTGAATAGTTCAATTGTCATCTTTATCCAAGACTCGCATAGTCAATCGAGCCATTCGGAAATCACATTGACCAACTCCAAAATTGAAAAGTAGAGAAAAGTAATTACAAGTATCGCAAGTGGTGAGACAATATGCGATAAAAATGAAAAGATGAGCGTGGCGTTAAGCTCTAAGGAACTAGAGGTTTTGTGAGAATCAATCGTGTACTTGGACGATGAAATTGCGAAATTATGAGATTGTCCAAAGATGAAGTTGGTCAATTTGACTTTCGCCAGGCTCGATCGTCACTACGACAGTTCTCGCGTATCGAAACTATCTTGATGTTTGTGTCGACAGGTGAGACGAATGAGCGATCGTGGCGGAGAAGGATCAGGACATTCGGTCGTTACGATGGAATCAGTGTTACCGACTTTATTTGGCCGTCGCGAATCAGTCGCCTGTTTTCCTTTTGGAGGCGTGACGAGAATATTGCCAAATCGTCGAGACCCAGCGTCCAGAATGTCCGCACCACTGAGCGGTAGAGGAAATACGCACTATCTTCGGTTGGACATTATGGACGACATCGCATACCTAAGAGCGAGGGAGGTAAGGATCTTTCGTTTATTTTTGTTGAAGTGTTCACCACTTCTAGGAAAACTCCACATCTGGTCTTTTTAGCTTTCTCAAGCGCTGAAGCCATCGACAGCATATAGACAAAGGAATAGCAGGGAGGCAGACCCAATACGGTAGACAGGCGACTCTATGAACGTTCTAAGAGAACGGATCTCCTTCGGCGTAAATGGCGCTCCTTATCGGCGAACGGCTACAATATCCTAAATCTTTCTTTTCGACGGTTTCCACGTCGATCGAAAGAAACTATTCGTCGAAATGGACTATCTGTGGCTGATCTATTACGGTAGAAAGTGAAAAAGAATAAACGAAAGATCCTTACCTCCCTCGCTCTTAGGTATGGGATGTCGTCCATAATGTCCAACCGAAGATAGTGCGTATTTCCTCTACCGCTCAGTGGTGCGGACATTCTGGACGCTGGGTCTCGACGATTTGGCAATATTCTCGTCACGCCTCCAAAAGGAAAACAGGCGACTGATTCGCGACGGCCAAATAAAGTCGGTAACACTGATTCCATCGTAACGACCGAATGTCCTGATCCTTCTCCGCCACGATCGCTCATTCGTCTCACCTGTCGACACAAACATCAAGATAGTTTCGATACGCGAGAACTGTCGTAGTGACGATCGAGCTTGGCGAAAGTCAAATTGACCAACTTCATCTTTGGACAATCTCATAATTTCGCAATTTCATCGTCCAAGTACACGATTGATTCTCACAAAACCTCTAGTTCCTTAGAGCTTAACGCCACGCTCATCTTTTCATTTTTATCGCATATTGTCTCACCACTTGCGATACTTGTAATTACTTTTCTCTACTTTTCAATTTTGGAGTTGGTCAATGTGATTTCCGAATGGCTCGATTGACTATGCGAGTCTTGGATAAAGATGACAATTAAACTATTCAGATTAGTCATGTTGCTTCGTCAAACGATTTGAATTCAAGCAATTCGAAACCATTTTGTCAATGTGAACCTATTATTTTACCAATGTGAATCTGTAATTTTGCTTGAAATATCCTTCCAAGTTTTTATGATGATTCAGATTGGTCAAGTTACCTGAATCAAGCAACTATTTTCAAGTTACTTGAAACTATTTTGTTAACGTGTACAGTTGCTTGAATCAAGCAACTATTTTCAAGTAAGTTAGAATCATTTTGCCAATGTGAACCTGTAATTTTGCTTGAAATATCCTTCCAAGTTTTTATGATGTTTCAGATTGCTCAAGTTACCTGAATCAAGCAACTATTTTCAAGTAAGTTAAAATCATTTTGCCAATGTGAACCTGTAATTTTGCCTGAAATATCCTTCCAAGTTTTTATGATGATTCAGATTGGTCAAGTTACCTCAATCAAGCAACTATTTTCAAGTAACTTGAAACTATTTTATTAATGTGTGCAGTTGAGTGAAGCAAGTATTTTCAAATAACTCGAAGCTATTTTGTTAACGCGTACAGTTGCTTGAATCAGGCAACTATTTTCAAGTAAGTTGGAATTATTTTGTTAACGCGTACAGTTGCTTGAATCAAGCAACTATTTTTAAGTAACTCGAAACTATTTTGTCAGTGTGAAACTATATAGACACTAGTTAATTCCCATACATAATGTTAATTCCCATGTATAATGTATAATGTATAAACAGAGCTATTTTTTCAGATCAGAAAGTACGATCAATCTTTTTCTTTAAATATATTATGCAAACGTTGAACAACGTTATGTTTTGTTAAGCTAACAGGATACACTAAAAATACATTATCACATACATTATCCAGTTCGTTCGTGAGTGCCGAGGCGTGCAGACGTGTGTCCAGTGCCCGGCAATGTTCACAAAGCAGCACGTGACCATCCAGTTGCTGCTGAGTGCCGAGACGTGCAGACGTGTGTCCAGTGCCCTGTGAAGTTCACAAAACTCCACGTGACGCCCATCTGTCGAAAGCGAATCCAACTAACCTAGCCAGGGGTTAACAGCCTCTCGACTAGTTCTTTCACACTGAACTAACTAGCTCGATGATGGCTCTATCATTCCCAACAGGCTCCCCGGAGCTAAATTATAACACCGCCATTTTTCCTCCCCCGTGGCAAGAGGGCAACACATCTATCCTCGTAAACGACCATCACACGAAAAAACGAAAGCTCGAACCAACCAAGACAAATGTAAACGAGAGTCAAACTAAACCATCAGCCAGCCAGGTGACCACCTACAATAGATTTTCAATACTGGAGTCCACGGAAGACTCCATGATTACAACCGAAAAGGTAAATAATCTCTGTTACGTCGCGTGAAAAGGTCCGCGCGACGTACTTTAATGTCTGACCGTCCAGACCCAAACGTCATTAGAGAACCCTCAATAAAACTAAGGCCCACCATAAACCGATTCTCATTAGCTTGCAGAAACCTTGAATCCTGCAAGCATTTTCGGTTTATAGCGGGTACTTAAAAGGTCCTTAGGTTTATTGAACGTTCTTAAATATTACGGAGTAAGCTGGTAGTTATGACGGGAAAAATTGTTAATTATATGACAGGGAAAATCAGGCATTTAGAGATTAGAAACATCTGGGTTTTCCCACGAGTCATGCCGTTAGGATACTTCCATATCCCAACTTCAACCGTTAACGTCTTAGCTAATGGTAACGGGGATCTGTGTCCTCACATTCATAACGGAAATCGTTCGAGTCAGTCGTCAGTGCAAGCCACCCAAGTCAAACAGTCGGAGTCAAGCAGTCGACGTCTCTTCATTCAGTCTTTCGGTTGATCCTGTTGATTCGATTCAGTCAAGGTTGGATCTGATCAATCGCCACATCTACTACGACCCACGAGCCTTCCTCTCTCAGATTGGCAGTCAGAATCTGAGCAAGATCCAGGCAATCTTCAGACTCAACGACGTTACTATTGTGTGTGATTAAACGAAGCTGTTGGAGAAAAATATAATCATAACCCTACCAATCACGGAGTTATATTAATTCAACCACCCCTATTATCTTAACGGAAATCAGGGGATCGATCTACTCGCGGCGTCGATCATTAGGATCGTAACGGGAATTTACGACTCCCGTTGACGTGTTTCCTCGCGATTACGTCTCCCCGCGATAGCTCGAAAATACAATCTCCATACTCAAAGAATTCCCCCTCCCCCACCGATATTCATTAACGACGTAATCGACATACAGTCAATGATTAAGACTATCGAAAAAGACATCAGCAAAGAGGACTACAAGTTAAAGATTAACAACAACCACGTGAAAATACTGCCGACCCACCCAGACGCCTATAGAAAGTTAACCAAGCTATTAAAAACGTTAAACGCTAAATTCCACACATACCAGCTCAAACAAGAAAGACCATTTCGAGTGGTGCTACGCAACATCCACCACTCAGCCGATCTAGACGAACTAAAGTGCGAACTGTTAAATCACGGCCACGAAGTAACTAACATCAGCAACATTAGGCATAGAATCACAAAAAACCCACTATCCTTATTTTTTATAGACTTAAAACAAAAAACAAACAACAAAGAAATCTACAACATCAATCGGCTGATGAACTCCATAGTTAAGTTCGAGCCACCTCTTGTAAAGAAAGAAATAATACAATGCAAAAGGTGTCAAAGGTACGGCCACACGCAGAAATACTGCAATCATAACTTCCGGTGCGTAAAATGTGCAGGTAATCACCCCACTGACCAATGCACTAAATCCCCGGAAACCCCCGCCAAATGTATCCACTGTCAAGGAGAGCATCCTGCGAACTACAAAGGATGCTCAGCCTACAAAACACTACATAATATAAAGTATCCAAAACTGAGACCCAAGGACATAACCATACAAGAACCTAAACCCCAAAAACTCACCACACCAACAGTATCCTATGCGCAGGCAACGCAAGGAAACGTAAACAACTCGAAAACACACAGTGTACACACAGAAAATAGAATTCCCACCCCACAAAGCACAGACAACTTTGCCAGACTCGAAAAACTTATCGAGAAGCAAACTGAGCAAATTAACAACTTGCTGTCACTACTCACACTCTTCATGGACAAATTCATACGCACAGAAGCAAAATAAAACCAATGCGAATAGCTTTGTGGAACGCCAACGGTCTAGCTCAGCACAAATCTGAACAAGAACTATTCTTGAAACAACAGCAAATCGATGTGATGCTCATATACGAAACCCACTTCACCGACAAAAACTACCTCAAAATACACGTCTACAACTTCTACCACACCCAACACCCCAGCGGAAAGGCCCACGGCGGCACCGGAATCATAATCAAATCAAACATCAAGCACTACGAACTTCAACCATTCCAGAAAGACTACCTCCAAGCAACAAACGTAGCAATAGAAGACTGTCATGGTACAATCACCACTTCAGCTGTATACTGCCCTCCCAGACACTCCATCGCCAAAGAAGACTTTGACCACTTCCTGGACACCCTGGGCAACAGATACATAGCCGGAGGAGACTACAACGCTAAACACACCCAATGGGGTAGCAGACTGGTTACAGTAAGAGGCAAAAACCTCCTCAACAGCATAACAACCAACAACCTCAACTACCTTACCACATACGAACCCACACACTGGCCCACCGACACAAACAAAATACCCGATCTCCTTGATTTCTTCATAACTAAAAATATCTCGTCAAGACACGTCCAAATCAATTCCTCGGCTGATCTCTCCTCTGATCATTCCCCCGTGATAGTAACAGTCAGTTCAACTATCATCGAGAATACACCTAATGGCTCCATTCATAACCAACACACCAACTGGCAGCTCCTTAGAGTAGTCTTTACCCGCACAACTTCAGCCTCAACCTCACTAAAAACCAATGAAGAAATCGAAGCAGCCACGGAATACCTAAACACGAGCATAATAAACGCTATCCGCTTCTCCACACCGGCAATAACGTCCATCAGCAATCACGAATACCCCCAGTACATATTAAAAAAAATAGCAGAAAAACGTAGACTAAGAAGGATATGGCAGACCCATAGAACACCGGAGGACAAACGCAAACTAAACAACGCAACTAGAAAACTATCCAAAACCATAAAGAACTACAATAATGACCGTTTTCACAAATATCTCGCCAGCCTGTCCCCCACAGCCGACTCAAACTACTCACTATGGAAAGCCTCCAGGAAACTCACGCGCCCCCCACAAATAATACCTCCAATCCGCCGCCCGCAGGATGGATGGGCGCGTAGCCCTATAGAAAAAGCCAACCTATTTGCCAAACACTTTACTGAAGTATTCCAACCCCATTCCTCCATAGCTGCAGCGGACGTCACCGAATACCTGCACACTCCCTTCCAAATGTCCCCTCCTATTCAACCCTTCATTTCTGCAGAGATCATAGAAGCAATCAGTCGCCTAAACCCCAAGAAAGCAGCAGGTCACGACCTAATAGGAAATAAAGCAATCAAGGAACTCCCCATAAAAGGGATCGCACTCATCGCATCAATCTTTAACGCCATCCTCCGCCTTGAACACTTTCCTAAGGCGTGGAAAATCTCACTAATCACCCTCATCCCCAAACCCTGTAAACCAATATATGAAGCCAGCTCCTATCGCCCAATCAGTCTCTTACCTACCCTGTCTAAACTATTCGAGAGGATGCTCACGAATCGTCTCCTTCCACTCCTAGAAGAATTGAAAACTCTCCCAGATCACCAATTCGGCTTCCGAAAACAACACTCAACAGTAGAGCAAACCCACCGCATAACCCACATGATCAGCCAAACCCTTGAAAAGAAAAAATACTGCTCAGCCGTATTCCTAGACATCCAACAGGCATTCGATAAAGTATGGCATGAAGGGCTACTCTACAAGCTTAAAAAAATCCTACCCCACCCATACTACTCCATCTTAAAATCCTACCTTACCAACAGACAATTCATAGTTAAATGTCTAGGCGCCACTTCCGCAACATTTCCAATAGAATCCGGCATACCGCAAGGTAGTGTCCTCGGACCCCTACTATTCTCCATCTACACTGCCGACTTACCCATATCAAACGAGGTAACAATAGCAACATTTGCCGACGACACAGCACTATTATCTACTCACGCAGACCCGGCAATTGCCTCATCCACTCTCCAGCGAAGTCTCGACTCCATGGAAAAGTGGTTCCAAAAATGGGGTTTTAAAATAAACGAAAAAAAATCCTCCCATGTAACCTTCACGCTCCGAAAACAAACCTGCCCCCAGGTCACCATTAACAACACAATAATCCCAAGCAAGGACTCCGTAAGATACCTGGGCATGACCCTGGACAGGAGACTAACTTGGAAAAAACATATCTCGGAAGAAACAAAGCAACTAAAGGAAAAACTAAGAAAATTCTATTGGCTCACGGGCCGACGCTCCAAACTAAACATACAGAACAAAATAACCCTCTACAAGGCCGTAATAAAACCTGTCTGGACCTACGGAATCCAACTATGGGGAACACAAGTAACTCCAACATTGAAATACTCCAACGCTTCCAATCGAAAACGCTAAGATCCCTATTAAATGCACCCTGATATGTTACCAACGAAACAATCCACCGCGACCTCAAGATATCTACAGTCAAAGATGAAATACACAAGTCCAGAAGCAGATATAACACAAGAGTCAACAACCACCACAACCCACTAGTCACCCAACTACTGGACACGACGGACCAGATCCGCAGACTAAAAAGAAAATACCCACTAGATTAAATCCTTAGTCCTACTAGAACCAACAATATAAAGCTATTATAATCCATGTCATTGTATCACGCCAAATTAAGTTACTGAAAATTCTCAACGAGAATTGATTGTAAATATTCTAATAAATAAATAAATAAATAAAAAAAACTGAATTAGAGAAAACACAGATTAAACTCATGCTAATATATTTTAACGACACATACAAGGAAGTCACTTATGCGCCCAACCCCATCTTAAAACTAGACGAAAGCGAAATACTACAAGCAATAAAGGAAAACCATAACGACACCGTAGGACATTTAGGGATACAGAAAACGTATCAACGGATTAAGGATAAGTTCAAAATCCCCGGCCTTTTTGAAAGAGTAGAAAACTTCGTGAAGACATGCGACACATGTCAAAAGGAGAAACTAACACGTATCAGACCCAAAGAGTCCCCACAGATCTCAGACACACCACTTCACCCTAACGACAAAATCGCTATGGACATCATAGGACCGATGACGAAAACCAAACGCGGAAATCAATATATACTTTCAATTCACGACGAACTTACGAAATATCTAATCCTTGTTCCCCTTAAAACGCAACGAACTGAATCTATAATTAACGCGCTCATTGAGCACTATATTTACATATTTTCGGCACCAAAGACGATTCTGACAGACCAAGGACAAAATTTTGTTAGCGATTTAATGACGAAATTTGAAGAGGCCTTTAAAATCAAACAAGTCAAAACAACTTCATTTCACCCACAGAGTAACGGATTCCTCGAAAGAACACATGCCTCGGTTAAAGATTTAATTCGTACTGCGTTACACGGCAATGACAAAGAATGGGACGAAGTACTTAATTTCATTTGTTTAGGATACAACACTGCAAAACATGAAGGAACAGGATTCTCCCCCTTCGAATTGACTTTTGGGCGAAAAGCGAACTTACCTTCCGCAATATCCAAATTCCCCGCATTTACCTATGACGATATGTACTCACTTTGGCAAAAACAGTTAAATAAATATTGGGAAACAGCTCACAAAACACTTATTCAAAATAAGCAACGCTACAAGCGAGACCAAGAAAAAAAGATTGTTAAAACTCGGACCGTGTTTAGGAAAGGAGACTTTGTTTTAATTCACAATGACCATAAAAGAGATAAGTTGGACATTGAATGGTTAGGACCCTATAGAATCAATGATGTGAAAACTCCTTACTACATTATATCTATCGACAATATTAAGAAAAAGATACATGGTAACCGATTGAAAACGTACTTTTTCCAGGATAATGCTGACCCTGGCACTAGTAACAATACCCTTGGTTAGTTGTCTTAAATTCACAGGATAGGAATTACGATTTATAAACAAATCCAACCAATTCTACTACGATCTTAGAGGACCAAGATCAATCTAAACTGGGGGGTATGTCACGACCGGCATACTTCAAATCCGATGGACCGATGATGGAGATAGAGATGTGGCGGCCTTGGCGACAATGTATATCGCCAAAGTGCCTAATGAGTCATCTGTATCCTAACGGTCCTTCCACCGAATGTCCTAGAAGTGTGACAACGGTCACGTACGCCTGCAGGGTAGTGGGGATATTGAGGGATGACAAACAAAGAAGAAACAGATGTTACCGAAAGTCAAATTGTAAGAGTTTCAGTCTTGGAAAGTCACGGCTGGAGCTCAGAACAAAATCGCAGTCAGTGTAAATTCAGAAATAAATTCTCTTGTTTTTTTGTTATCTTAATTTTTTCTTTTCGTACGAGCCTCCTGCTTTTTATTTTACGTGACAATGTCAACGAAACAACGCCATTAAGACACGTATGGTCTCGCCCTTGTAACGCCACTGTGGCTGAGAAACTATATTACTATATTACGAAACTATATTACGCGTGATATAAAACGTATTATAGCTATTGAAGTGGTCACCACTTCTAGGAAAACTCCACATCTGGTCTTTTTAGCTTCCTCAAGCGCTGAAGCCATCGACAGCACATAGACAAAAGAATAGCAGGGAGGCAGACCATAAACTGTAGACAGGCGACGTTGGCTTCGGGGTTTTTCAGTCATAAGGTAACACTGCTAGCGTGCGGATCTGGACCAGCTCAAATTGTATTCCTGTATTTCATTATCAAGTCAAATATATACTTTGACCAGCTAAACATATACTGTGAAGATGCGTTGGCATCTGGCAATCATCTTACCCGAAGGACAAAGTCTGCGTGTGGCGAGCCACGTGGCAGAAACCATTGAAACGTTTACCGTCGTGCCCCGTCCCAAGTATTTCTTTTAAGAAGAGCTATAGAATTAATTCATGCCTTTGTTAGACAAAACGTTCATCCCTTTGACCGCGGCTACGTTCGGCGACTGATTGTCGTCTCGAGCCCGAGCTCACTATCATAAATCTCAAATAAATACAGTCGGATCGAATGACAACAGTTTCTTAATACGGCTATGGTGAAATCTAAATTTCAATACTAGGGGTCTTCCCAAAGTTCCAAAGGGAAGGTTCCGGTGTTCTGTCATCTCCGACATATATATATTATTATAATGACTTATTTTAATAATGACTTAATTTGTATAGTAAAAACAGCTAAAATCTCATGTAAGATTGTTGGGATGTTACATGATATTTCTGTTGCATCATTGATTATCGTTATACTTTGAAAAATAATTAAGGAAGCGAACAATGCGTGGACGATTATGGCAGTTTTATTAATAAACGAACGTTTAATAGAGAATATGGATTTACTGGATAAATAAATGTTTCATTAAATGTAACTGTTACGCGCAGAATAATATGTTGTTACATGTATGAACTAAAGTTGATGTAATACTCATATTATATTTATGGTTTCAAAGAATTAATAAAATCTGCTGAGATTCAAACGTATGCTCTCCCTTTTATTCTATGAGAATTAAACATTTAGAAGATTTTATGAAAATGCACTAAACAATCAGAAACATCTGTTTCTCCTTTTCTTTTTCTTTTTTTTTTTTTTTTTTTTTTAATATGTTGATTGCCACGCGATTTTTATACTTATTTTGACTTGGATAGATAGATTAAAGCGTACCATACCAAGACATTTCATTCTTGCAAAATATTCTAGTCTATTTGCGTACGTGCTCATAATCTTGGCTGATAACCGCCATTCGCTATATACATCGTTGCTATCGACGTCAAAGGATTAACACAGTCAAATACATAATCCATACAATCCGATTTGATTGATTTTAGATCTTGCATCAAACAGATCTCTATATAAACAGATAATTTCTGATTCTAAACATTTGTATTACGTTCATCTAATTATTAGGATATTAGATATATTATAAAGGAAGATATTATGTATTAAATAATCTGCCTCTTCTTCCGCTTTGAAATCCTCTACAAACGCCATTTATAGTCGTTCAACTTTTCAGCTCACGGAAAAAAACATTACGCGTATTCCTAGCAATCGCCCAAAGACTCGAACGTGTGCTTCGATAAAGCTCGCTTAACTTTCATCGACACATCGATAACTTTGCGTTCCAAGATGTTATTACGCCCTAGAATCCCTAACATAATTTTAGAACCAGAATTTCTGTGCAAAACAATTCCATCGCTTTGTCACGCTTAACGGCTCAATCATCGAAACATGTATCATAACGCACGAATTATGATAAAAAAGAAACTGTCTTTCGAATAAAAGCAATCCGTTTGCCAGGTGCGCTTAAGGATGTACAGGACGTCGACGGAGCAAGTGTACGAAATACAGCCGCTGGAGGGTAACAGTTCCGCTCAACGTTACACTCAACAGCCGAAACAACGATTCTCTGAAATGCCTACTCCGTCGGTTTCGCCGACGTCTTCTCTCCGAAAGCGCGTCTCGGAACTGCCAAGAGCCGCGAGTGCATCCGTTTCCGGTGCTGCGGGCATTGCCTGCTCTAATACGGATCTGATATCGATCCTAAGCTCGTTAGCGTCTTCCGCGACGGAAATCAACCGATGCGGCGAGGAAGCGCCGAGTTCGCGGGACGGTAGCAAATCAAACTGGCCCGGAAAAACGACCGAACAGAAAGGAAGTCGATCGAAGAGCTTCCGTTTCAACAGCTTCGACGTGTCGACATTGCACGGAGCTAAAAGTAAGCTTAGCGGATCCTCGAAAGCCGCTATTTCGACCTTTATGGCACCGTCGAATTGGTTCACGAAGAGACACCAACCGATGTCGAAGAAGCCGGAAGATTTAGTAACGGCCAGTTTAAGTCTCAAGTTCGATAAATCGAAAGTAGTGAAGGCGGTGAAGGAAACGTTGGGTAAAAAGTCCCCTAATAGCGAGGTCAAACACAAAGTCGTATGGGACAACACTAGTGGAACCAAAGTGGACGCTCAGCTAAGTTGTATTTCTCGTTACGATATCGTTTCTTGTTTAAGAGCCATCGTAGGTGAAAGAAGGAATGCAAGAACGCACATAATACGCAAAAATCTATGGCAGATTCAAAGTACAGTACGCGTTGTGATATTCGGTAAAGATAATAAGTTCTCCTATGGAGATTTCATTTTTCAAATTATTCTCGTACAAGTACGTATTTGCATAAATAAATAACACACGGTCTCTGCGTAAATACCCAGGCCAGTTATAAATATTTCAGTTTGCCAACGATATCTCAACATGTGGGACACTCACATGTGTGCTACTTCGTGAGCGATGATAAAGGCGCTGGTCAAGCCTTCGTCTCGAATTAACGCGCACGATCTCGAAGGACCTCCTATATCTAATCGCGTCAACCATACAGCAACATCGTGATTTACGTCCTTCGAGGACAGCATCTTTCTGTTCCATTTGTTCACGTTCTCGAGAGATCGTCTGGCATCGCCACGGCGGACCTACGACGATTTATTAATATTTTCTTAATAAAAGCTAGCAAATATTACGAATATATTATATTTATTATTACATCATGCATTATATACTATATATAAATATTCGTCAATGATAATAAATATACGTGCAAGTAATCGTGTTGTTGATTGTAATCAAATGTAACTTGTAACGCTATTAGTATTTTAATCTTCCTGAAAAATGTTGAAATGTTGATTCGACAGCAGAGAAGAATAGCAGAAATAGAAAAGTAAAAGGAATCGCAAGTGTCGTATATTAATGATATTATCATAGGTCTATAACATTAAATTAAGATTCTTAAGAGATGAAAAAGGTTTAATAGTCGATTATACAGATATTTCGGATACACGATAAATGCGAGGTTTGTCAATGGTCCGTGAAAATTGTTTGTTTGGAAATTTGTTTCCAAGGGATCGTTCACGGTTGTCCAATTTAACAAAATGGAACTCGTTGCATTTTATCGATCTAAAACGTCATGCGCAGATATTTTGACCTATATAATTTATATACCATACACTGTACAGATAAGTAGAAAATAAAATAATTGACACTCGCATATGCGTATCTCAGATAGTTACTACTTTAGTTAAATGATTTAATTTAATGGAAATCGCTTACCATAACGTCTCGTTTTCCCGCGTATAAAATCATTCGTACGATCACTAGAATCATGTTGGATTCGAGCGATGGGTCCATGTAAATTGCACTGACCTAGGATTAAAATACGTACGAAAATGTAACAGGCGTTAAAACAGTATTACAGCCTTACAAATAAATTATTATTCAAAACTCTCGTAAATACATCGTATCTTATATAATTTTCCTAAAAAATTAATTTTATTCGTTATATTTATCTTAGGAAATGTACGTTATTAATCTCAACAGCATTGGAAAATCAATTACCGAATGGCTGAAATTAATCGATTACAAAATTCCATTACGGATAAATTATTCGCTGAACTTTTTAAAAGATACGTGTAAGCTTTGAACAGTGTAAACAGAAAATACAGAGCTTCCATCCGAATATACGATCGAGATGTTTGAAAGCAAATAGCGTACCTTGAAAATACAGAGATACGCATAACTCTGCCCTATGTTTCCCGGTTGCTTGCGTACATATGTAGTTGGAGGTATTCTATATCTAAGTATAATAACAGAATTTCGTTTGGTATTACTTACGATGTTTAAAAGAGCCAAGATATATTGCTGTACTCGAATTCCATGAAAACGGAGTAATCAGCAGCTATTCCAAGCTCTAGCCATCGTGGCGACGAATCCTTAGCAGCTGGTCTTTTCTCTATGAAATGACTTATCTTAGAAATCGACTTATCTTCCACGAAATTAGAAAGTCTACTCGACTCGACTTGATAGCTTAAACGCATGATTATTAAAAGCATAAATTAATATCTACGAGCAAGTATTCGTGAAATAATTATTATGATATAAATAATTATTTCAAAAGTATAATTTCAAAAATATCAATTCGGTATCACCGTGAATTTCATCCTGCAAATTTCTTTAAAATTCTTGACAAATTTTGGTAAACGTATTCCTCCAGCAAATTTGTCTATTTTTCTATTTTTTACATTAAATTAGGCAAGATAGATAAAGATTCGTGCAATGGACAATATACATATGTGTAATAGACAGGGAATAATAAAATAAATTAAAAACAGCGAAATATAGATGCACGTGTAGAAGATGAAGCGAGAGTGGAACGCAATAGGGAGAATAATTGTAAACCGAGTTCCTTTTAAGGCTGAAGATAAGCTATTCTTATATTACATGCTGTTATTATTACTTTTGTACACGATAGATTGGAATATCAGTACAATTTCTTTCTTTCAGTAATATTCGATGATTCGTTAATTTATTAACCGCTATATTGTACGTGGTAAGTAGAAAAGCAACGATTGTACAAGAATGGCATTTGGAAAAATATTTGACTTACTTGATAATCTGTTCCTTTGCAATTTAGGACCAGAGAAGTATCCAATTTCCTCGGGATTTGTTATTTTATATAGGTTGGGGTTGATAATCAATCTCGGATCCACTCGGATTGGTTATCACACCTTTTATTTTCTCTCTTATACAAAACACCAAATCACACAGCAAACGTCTAAACTCTGCCAATGCGTCTTAGCAAATAAGGCGTGGTCGACTCCTATGACAAAAGAGCGTCGTTAGGAGTCGTACCAACATAATCCTAGTAACCTTTTAGTAACTAGCGGTCATACCAACTGAGCATTTCTCAACAGGATTTACGTCGATCGATAATTTTTCCACTATTGTATCGTTGTATTCTGTGCAGACATCGTCTTTTTCATCGTACAGAATCAATTTCTCAGCTTCTGGGTATTCCACGTCGAAGACGTCACCGGAAAGATTATAAAATCCCTGAACATCGTGGCTTAAGGAATCGCGTTTGCTTCGTTTCGACTTTCTCTTACTTTCTTCAACTTCAAATTTATTCGATTTCCCTGTAACCGAATTATCAACGTTTTACCACGTTTGTCTGTCTTATCTTCGCTATTCTCGTTACGGATAAAATGAAAAAATAGTTGCAAAATTTCTGAAATTGTAAATACGACCAGACTGGAACGTATCAACGACAAATACGGTGTCACAAAATTGTGACAAGTCAATATTCCAGTTGTTAGTTTGTTGAATTTACGCCACCGCTGATTAAACGTATCACGCTTTAATAGAAAATTCAATTTCCCAGCGGGGAAAATGGAATTTTGCGCTAATTAAAGTATTGCGCTTTTGTACAAAATTCCAATGTTTTCTGTTGCCCGCGAAAATGCAATTTTACGACGGACATTTCAGACAAATTTTCATCAGACGGCTTTCCATCCGTAAAAAAGAATGCTATCTATAAAAGTGTCAATGGAAATTGATCAAAGTAACGTCAAGCAAACCCGTTTAAACAGCGAGGTAAAGAGACCAATTACTTTTAACAAAACCTGTATCGTTGCTCTTAACCGTTTCACTTTTAAATATCAATCGGCGCTGTTCCTCATTAAAATTTCGATTTAAATCGAACGAGAAATACAGCGTAACACTTGGAATTTTCTATCGTTTCTCAACCATACTTCGAACATTTACGTCGCATTCTTCGATTCATAGGATCGCGATGTTGGATTCTTCGATTTCGATACAAAAACGTTTCACAGCTTTCGACGCGGGCAATTTAATTAACAGAACAAATAATTTGTTTATAAACTGCCAATTACGTGCCTTGAATTTCCGATATATGCAATAAATTTCATTGCTACTTGACCTGAGTGGGTCATAAAGTTGCAACCGTGTAAACCGTGCCACGTAATTTTATTGCATTCAATTTTCCACGTTTCCAACAATTTATCAAATTAGAATTTATCCGCGCATCGTACGAAATTTTTCATAAAAATTGATTAATAATAGTAGATATATAGCTCCTCGTATTCGTAAAACAGATTTTTAATCTGTAAACAACGAGTCGTGGTAATTACGATACGATCGATTTTCAACTTAGCAAAATTTGTTTCCATTTAACATTCACATCCAGATTGTATTTCCTTTGTAATAAATTAATTATATAATTAAATAAATTTATTATTCGAACCGATATTCAGATACAGTTCGAGTATACTTGATAAATTTTCAGACTCGATTCTCCAAGTCGAAAATGAGAACGTTTTATCCTATACTTTTTCTTCATTTTTCCACAAGGATTCGCGTTGTTCTCGCTTTCAGACATTGTTCCGTTGCATCCTGTATATACGGGGTGTGCCAAATTTAAACCGTCAAATTGTAAGTAGTTGATTTACAGACAAGAAGAAGAAGAAGGAAGAACTTTATATAATGTTCGTCAACGGACGTTTCTTTACAGAATTACAAACGAGTATCGTTCGTACGAAACAGGTAACGACGCGTTTTCCATCGCAGCGTGCAAAAGTTCGCTGTATTATCGTGTCAGCGCAGTTGCATGCTTTTCATCATGCGACAACAAGCCCGTGTCGTTAATAGCTACAATAATGATACAATGAAAAATTATTATCTGGTATGTTTGATTGGTCGTTGGAGAACGTTGTCCGCGTGCTCGGATAGAAGCCTGACATCGATCAACGATGGGAGTAATACGATCTCGTACACACAGTTGCTAACAATTCGATCGAGTTGCAAAAACCGCGTGTTTTTACTCGTTGCGCTAGTTGTTCACGCGAACTCGCATCTCCAGAATAAACCTTCCGTTTTACAGTTGCGAAACCATAAATACAGAAAAGAAAGTGCAGTTCTTGAAACTCTGACGAAACGCTGATAATACGGTCAATTGTCGCGTGCCGTGGAATGGAAAATTCGTCGTTACTTGTTTCATACGTACGATACTTGTTTGTAACTGTGGAAAAACGCGTTTATTGCCCAGCTTCGTACGACATGTTTTTCGGTAAATATTTACAAAGCGGACAATCTCGCCATATTCAACGGCTTTGAAATATGTTTGCCAAGGCTAATATTCCGAACAACTTTTTCCTGTAATACTCTTTACCGTCGCTCTGCTTTCCGCGATATTCGCAGCAATTTCTGTCTCGACGACAGCGATGATTTCGTAGTTTCGCTTTTCTCGATATCACTGCTAAAGCTTTTCCTACCTCGAATAACGACGCAAAGCTTCGTATGAATCGTATCTATCCTGTTACTTGATACGCGAATTTAATTCGAGGTAGCCTCAGTGATGTTTCTTCCCTGTGCGAGTTGAAAATGATTATCAGAACTGCATATATATATATATATATAAATGTACGGACATCAACGTCCGAGACGTTCGTCCATGCCAAACGGTAACGCGTACAGGAAACATTTGTTCAAAATGACTTTGACTTTAGCTATATTTTTAAATTGGAATTAGCTAATGGTCGTTCGCTTTGTAAATGATTATTTCTTTTTCTCCTTTTTGCCTGCAGATTAAGCCCTCCCTGTTTGACGGTTTAAATTTATTAAATTAAATTTATTAAACCGAATATATATATATATATATATATATATATATATATATATATTCGTTTGTACTACGATTACTCTCATACTCTATGTATGGTATTATAATATCGACGCTATCAGTTCTTACAGTATCACGATCAGAGTCAATTTTAGAATAGAAGAAGCAATTAACGGCGGATCGCAAAGTAAGAAGCTTATAACATAATTGGCAAGGAAGTCGGTAAATCGATCAACCAATCACCTACATCCAACCGTCTAACGAAAGATGAAAAGCCATCGCGATAACGATCCTTCTCACCTGCAAGATTTTCCGGATTCACAGACACGAAGCTCGAATTATTCCTGATCGACCACCACTTTTCGTTTTTCGGCTGAAACATCACATGCTGGCCATTCGTCAGCGGCTGAACGAAGAACGATCTCTGCCCGATCAACATCAAGGCGTACACTTCTTCTTCGCATATCGTCACGACGACGAAGGAACTCGCGTCTCCTTCCAAGCTGCCTTGTCGAAGATCGCAGTTCGCCTTGGCGTTACGTCGCTCGGACTTGGTTTTACCCTGGCGCACCCAATTCACGGTGAAATTCGACGACAGTATCAATCGATCGTTGGACATGGTCCTTAAGGTCCAGTTGCTGATCTCGAGGAACACCGGCTCTTGGTGGAGATACTCGCGCCAAGTTTCTCGGTCTTCGTGGGTCGATCTTCTGTTCCGCGCGCTCTCATTCGGGATCACTCGAGGGTAAACGATCTCGTACTCCTGCAAGCTTTGCAAAAAGTCGCTCATTCGCGACTTAGTAGCGATCGTGCCGAGCAGCCACGTGGCGAGGAGAAAACTGGGAAGTTTCGATCGCGTCATGTCTCGCGCGCTTTGATCGAAATTTCAATAGGATTTTCTGGCTACCCAAAACTCGCCAGGCATGCTCGTTCACTCGCAGACGTAGTTATCGCGATGAAAGCAGCTAATTCGCAGACCCGATATTCTCATTTCATTTCGCCGGTTCGTAACGCGTTCGAAACGCCGTGTCATATAGACGCGTACCATACTCTCGCGTTCTAACATTTTCAATGTCTCGCGCTTTATCACGTAGCTAGCGCGGAAGTAATACGAAGGTGAATCGTTGGTTTTAATACACAGGGTGTTGTTTAATCGATCGTATAATGGAGAAGGGAACGATTCTACGGTACACCAGAGATGAAATGAAATCATAGAATGCAGTGGTTTTGTAGGTAGTGCTTTATCGAAAAGATTAACCGTGAATATTTGCTCGACCTATTTATACCAAATTGATACAGTATCTTAAAATACAGACGAATCTTTCTCAATTTCCTTCGATCATCGTCTCTAGGCGTACGAAACTGCCTCGTTGAATTCGAACGTTTCTCGATTTCCTTCGACGTCTTTCAATTTCTTCTTTTTTCAATCGCCGTTCGCCTTCTCAAAGCTGTCTTCGAACAGAATTCTTAGAACGACTTCCAATTCCTTTCGATTCGTCCAATCGTTTAGCTTTACGAAACTGTTTCGCTAAACTCCTTTTTCCACTGTACTTGCGTATCGTAACAAACTCGTCGGCGGTAACTCGCGTCGATTAACGATTCACCACCAGTAAAGTAACCGGGAATGCAGCAAACTAGTAATCGGTAGAACGAAGCGGAACGTAAGTGGAGCGAGCGATAAGAGCGATCGCGACAATCGCACGCCTCGCCCTGCGATTCCCACGCGAACGAATCATCAAATTCGAGCCAAAGATTCTCACTAACTCGAAGATTCGCGCCAGTATTTTCCACGCGCGCGTCACACAAATTCGAACGACTTTCGCGAAAAGGACGGAAGGATAAGACGATCGATCGGATCTCGGGTCGATCGCGATACCCCCGGACAGAAGGTTTCGACGAAAAAGTGGAGTAGACGCGACGAAGGAGCGTCGTGCAGCAACTGGTGGCCAATTTATTCACCACGTGCCGTAGGAATTTAATTTTCTTTCGCGCAAGAACGATCCACCATCGGAGAAAGTAGAATATAATTAATTTCGATCTCGTGTCGATCGCGACGTTCCGGATGGAACGTTTCGCCGAAGAGGTGGAATAAACGCGACGAAGGAGCGTCGTGCAGCAACCGGTGGCCAATTTTTCCACCACGTGGCACCACGTGGAAATTTAAACGTTTCCCATGAAAATGATGCACCATTGATGAAAGTAAAATACGATAATTAATCGGTCGTCGAGTCGAACGTGATATTCCGGATAAAACTTTTCGATGAAAAAAGTGGAGTAAACGCGACGAACGAGCTTCGCGTTACGACTGGCAGCCACATGGACGGATGAACGCGGCTGGAAACGCACGCGAGTGCAGCGGCGAATTGTGCGTAAGAGTAAGCGCGAACGCGAGACTGGAAAAAGCACCAGCGCTTACCGCCCACTGAAGTTCTAATAATGGCAGCTTTATGTGCAATCACCGAGAAACGAGGATGCTGGCGAACGCATTGTTCGAACCCGACCGAGACGATTTAACAAGGGCCGAGGATTTCATCTTGAACGTTGCTCTTGTCACGACCGGCATACTTCAAATCCGATGGACCGATGATGGAGATAGAGATGTGGCGGCCTTGGCGACAATGTATATCGCCAAAGTGCCTAATGAGTCACCTGTATCCTAACGGTCCTTCCACCGAATGTCCTAGAAGTGTGACAACGGTCACGTACGCCTACAGGGTAGTGGGGATATTGAGGGATGACAAACAAAGAAGAAACAGATGTTTTTTCTTTTCGTTCGAGCCCCCTGTTCTTTATTTTACGTGACACTC
Source organism: Bombus affinis (assembly GCF_024516045.1). Taxonomy (NCBI): domain Eukaryota; kingdom Metazoa; phylum Arthropoda; class Insecta; order Hymenoptera; family Apidae; genus Bombus; species Bombus affinis. The sequence goes on from NW_026108822.1 coordinate 1,358,555, forward strand.
TCGACCCCACCAGAATTCTTCGCTTTCCCTTGAACCGCGAACTCGAAAATATCGTATTCAGTAAGGCGACGAATCTAATGAACGGGAATTAAATCTGTTCCGACAGCTTCCTTTGCCTGGATGAAAGAATAAGTACGAGAGATAAATTATGTCAGATAATGCACAGTGACTGGCAGAAAAGTCATATCTACTTACGTGTATGAATTCTAAGTAAAATTTATATTAAACATTTCTTTTTTTGTCTATTACACACTTTTTTTTCTATTCTACGATATCTGTCACACGTTTACTCGTCTCGTCGATTACAATTCAGTTTTATAAAATTACAGCATTTCTTCTTCAAATTTTCTTCATGGCTTTCGATATTTGCAATGCTCAGTGCGTGGTGGCTGTGCAGCTACAGCTAACAATATCTTGTATATCAGTATCTTTTATAATCTTATACAGTGGCTGTGAAAAGGTATTTATATGCGTTAGGTTGTCCCAAAAGTTTCTTTAGTTTTATAAGGAAATATAATGTTATTATTATTGAATTCTGTACGAATAAAATAAAATGGATTCTATTACTACAAAATAGATCATACATAATTCAATACAATAATATGATACAAAAAATGTACATTTATTATTTCCTCACAAAACGAAAGAAACTTTTATGCCAACCTAATGCTAATACTTACGTATCTCTATCTTTTTCAATTTTTTTTCATCAGCCGTTACATTTCACTTTCAACTAGTGTCAATAGTTCGTAGTCATACGATAGTACTATCAAGTGACGCGAAATTTATCTGTCCATCTGCATAGTGGATGGTTTTCGACCAGTGACTTTAAGCGATTTTCCACTTTCTTCATATTTTTGCTTAGATTCCGCTTCGCTTAAAAAGATTCACATGTATCGATATGAAAATTATTGGAAGATATTCTAACAACTTGCAAGAGTATTCAAGAATTTTTGAGCACACTTTTTAAAACACGAGAACGTAAACAGATATTGCATGATCCTAAACGATCCAGCGTGTAAATGTCGGTAAGGCTTTTGCAGACAGAGGACAATTAATATGCTTTCAATTAATATAATTGATTAGCACGCTGGGATAAACACAATGGTAGAAATAATACAGAAATACTTTTTGTAGCCACTGTAAGTAGCTGTTGGGTACAGTATTGTTCAAAAGTAGACAGACGCTCGATTACTTTTGGCAAAATGTACTTTACTCGCAAGATTATGCATAAATGGACTGCAAAATTTCATAACAGTTAAACGTAAAACGGACAATAGCCTACGTTTTGTAAAATGGTTTATCGAAATTAGGAGATAAAGAATTTCAGATAAGTAAGAGTGTAAAAAAGAAGAGAAAGATGGTTTTAATATTAATTTTAAAAATATTAAAAGGGACATTTCTGATTTTCTTATCCGTTGATAAATTGTTGTTTGAATAATTGCTTCTTGGAATAAAAAATATTTCTTTCCATTTTATTTGCGTTTTACACAACGAGATGAATGGCAACGAACGAGATGCAAAATGAGAGATGCTTAGCATCGAGGCATTACGCGTGGGCGATAGATTAGTATGACTCTTCAGAAAGAAATTACATTACGCTTAACGACGATCGTTATTCTTTCCTGGAATGGTTTTATTTCCTCTTAACAAGGCGATGTCGTCTCACGTTTTCTACGAAAAACAAAAAATTCCATTCTTTGCCTTAGTTTTCATTATATGCTATCGCACGATAAATCATATCCCTTTGTTCACGGATGTGGAAATTTAATTAAAACCGATTTCTAGAAACGAATATGTGTTTTCCATTGGAACAAAACCCTATATCCCGTTAGAACCTTCCAGGAATTCAAGAACTTTGTAATTTTCCGTTTGACGATGTCGGATCTACATTCAACCTAAGCTCTCTCGATTTCTACGAAAATGATAACACGCAGATTTCCAGGATGCTGTTGAAAGAACAGAATGCACGAGTATAAACTGAATGCTTTCATTTAGGCAGTGTAATTACGTTAATTGGTTACAGCTGTAAACGCGCTGGTATAAACTATATAGTTTAAGCGATTTAGTAGATACCTGATCTCGCGTTTCCCTGTTTCCAGCGAAATTTTAGTATTATAAACGGAATGCGGATGTTTGTGCGTTTGAGAGAAATGTGGGTGTGTATAAACGTCCAGGTTGTACACTCTTGTTCACGAGTATCGAAAAATATGCCGATCGTTAAAATTGTTCGCTTCCTGCAAAATAATCAAAATAATTGGAAACCAATCGGAGGATACTTAAAAATTAAAGTAAAATAAAAAGAAAATTAAGGTATAATTAGTAAAAGAATATTGTACAGAGATCGTACGAAGGAATTTAAATAAAAGTTGTGTACAATTTTCTAATGTTATGTGTCCACGAGAAAATTCCCATTCTATTGGGTTTTCCCAAAAATTTCTTTCGTTTTATAAGGAAGTGACAGATGCACATCATTTTTTGTTTTACATTATGATCCATTTTGTTCTATTAGTAGAAAACGGATCATACAAAATTCAATAAAATAATGTAAAAGAAAAAATGTTGTGCATCTATTATTTTCTTATAAAACAGACAGAGACTTTTGGAACAACCTAATATGTTTCTCATTGACATCCTTGGGAATTAAGTAGAGGATAATGGAAAAATGGAAATCGATAAAAAGTATTTATTATTAAATCGAGAGTTTTAATGAATTTTTTTTTTAGAAAAGTTTGTTACTTTATACAATTTATTGGTAGTGTATTGCTATAACAATTTTTCTAAAATTTACAATTTAAATTACATTGGTTCGTTGAACGATCGAGTAATAACTTAGCAGTGTTTTAAATCTCATTCTCGTAGATTTGATTGTATTTGTAATTATTATAATTATGAGCATCGTATTCTTAAGAACATCCCCTTTTTATATTATCAATTGTTCTTTGATTTATCGACATCATTAGAACGAGAACATCATTATTATTTTCTTATTTCTGAGCTTCGTATTATCGATATCGTCGTAATTTTATTGATTTATTAATCAATATTCATCGTAATATTATTATGAAACACATAAGGAATGAAACTCCATGTACACATTTATAAAATGAAAACAGCATTTTCATTGGTAATGCGATAAATCTTATGTATCGTGTTGTTGTGTAATATTACAGTGTATGTTACAATGTACGTATAAACGCGTTAATAGAACCAATTATTCTCATCGGCGACTAAAATGATTCACGATCGTGTGTTACTTCGTCTGCAATGTCAGGACGGATACATGATAATTGTTAATGTAATTTGTAATACTAAAGCTAGAAACAGATCGATCCCTCTTATCGTCAGATCGTTCGCAGCACCGGTACCGATATTGCAAAACGATTTCTCGCAGCAAGTGGTGCAAGCGGAGAGTTTTGTTCGTTCACCGACCACTATACATCCGGAGTCGCATTTGTTAGTACACTTTCTCTCCACCGACCAAGTTTGTGGACTAGACGTTGAATCTTCGGTGCTGGTAGTGTAAGAAAATCGCTTTACCTGAAGAGAAAGAAGCAAACGTGAAAGGAATATTTGCAGATTTTAAACTTTCACGATGTTCGTTATATGACATGTCCTAGCGGATCGCAAGAGACACTCGTACGCTAAAATATAGTATTTCTTTTAATTTTGTCCGAGTACGAGCTCATTTTGGGCGGCATTAAACCACGAACTTGATAGTATCGAGCGAAAAGAGAAAAAAGAAGACTGAAAAGAAAAGATGAGAAAGAATTCTACATGTACGTAGAATGATTCTTGATACTAAAATTAAATTAATATTTGCAACAATTCCTTGTTTCACTCTGTATGACATTTCACATTGGAACTTGTAACGAACACGAGTGAGTGTGAACGTAACATATTTTTAGTCAAGGGAATATCAATTTTCCAGAATATCTCGCATCATTTCCAGAGAATACGGTTCGTTCATTGTTAATTCGGTCGGTTAATATCGATTACGGATTTCGTAAAATTTTTGCCGTGTATGTGCAAACTGTACAATTATATCATATCCAATATCATTGTTGATTACCAATAAATAAGAAGAACAAATAAAAAATTGCATTTGCATATTCCCTCTAATGTGTACACCATGTACATATGTTCCTATAAAGCGGATTCAATTTCAATAAAGTACGTAATTATTATGAAACTGAATTGATCGACTATATTGAACATTTCCAAACACTAAAATCGCGTTATGAACGAAATGAAACTGTGGCTCTATCTTGAACAGCCTTCTCTCGCTCTCGTGTTGACGATAACTAATATCGCTTTTAGCTAGCTGTTTGCTATATTCTGTTTGCTTTAAAAGCACGCGATCAAAGCAAAATATCAAACATCTGCTGAAACACGTGCGTGACCTGTGTATAATCAACAAGCGTTGGAATCGCTGTTATCATTTGTCATTACCATACAGGTCCTTTTATCACCAGTGCACTTGTGCCCGAAAGTGGTGAAGTTTCCAGTCAGATTGGCGCATCTCTCTCCATCTTCCATTGTATCACACTGATGACACCATAAATCGTTTGCTCGTTCCGACGCTGCGTGAGTTCGATGTTCCGTAGTTAACAGTTGGCCTGATCATCGGACACAATCAACCGACAAATACGTATTAATTAATAGAAATCGTGATTTATCCTAGATTTCTAAAGATTATTAAAATCGACGTAGGAATCGGACGTAAGACGTTGGGCAAATCGTTGTCTACTTTTTAATGCTTCGCATCTTTCTCTCTTTTATTTCTTAGAAATTACTTCCTTCTACTTCTTCCTTTCTTTCATTTTTCAAACAAATGTGTCGTGCTTTCATTAACGTCAGATTTTTGTACATTTTTGTACAAATAAATAGATATTAGTCTTGACATTTACAGACACATCGGCGATATGCGTAAGATGAAATTTCGTCGCGTTCGTTGACAAGATTGCTAGGAAGATTGCGGAAAGGGATATCATCGAGGAAATCGTCTAATAAGGTGAAACATCGGTTTAGGTTTCTTATTTAGAACGGAATTCTTCGGATGTTTAGCTTTTCCGTCGAATAGCGTCTCTAACGATATTTCGCCAAATTTTCCTGCTGTTCTTGCGATACGTCCGACGGTAAGACTTGGCAAGCAAAATATCGTAAACGTATCCGGAAATTACGAAAAATTTATTTCGATTTATTTCAATTAAACGTATTCCGAGAGCAGCAAACGTATTCCTTATCCATTGGCAGGTAATCAACGAAATCATACACGGGTACTTAAAAATACCTACAGTTATGAAAGATATTTCCAAGTTCGGAAAAACGCTTCCACGCAAGTTTGATCAATCGTACCAATCCTCTAGAGTTTCAGCTTCTTAACAGATTCGATCATCTCCGAAGACTAAACAGACGGTATACGACTACGTTTGCATCTACACGACAATTGGATCTACGCAAGACTGCAGATTCGATATCCACGAAATATTCTATGTATATTTCATGAAGTTAAAAATTATACTGTTTTATTTCACATCTGGTTCCAATAGAATAAGATGGATTAAACGTAATTCAATAAAATAATTTAAAACAAAAAATGTTGTGCGTCTATTATTTCCTTATAAGATAAAAGACACTTTTGGGACGGTCTAATGTTAAAAATTCTCTGTGAAAGTTGATTGTAATATTCTTCTTATCTAAAGAAAAAGAGAAAATAGAAATAGATGTATTCAGTATGAATTATTTATTTTATACATAGGAAACATAGGCAAGACGGTAAATGAAAAAGGTAGCCTCGAAATGAGAATTCATCGCGAAGCTTATCACGGAAGAAAAGTCAATTAAATGCACCGTGTACGATGATCGTTGTTTACACGATTCGTAACACAAATGGCTAACACCTACGAGTGAAGGCTTCAACAGGTGCACTTTCCTCTATATGCAGTTTATATGTAGAGGAAGATCTTCGCTATAAATAGACGAAACATCGTTCCTTCAGACATCTAGTGAAAACTCCTTCAACGAAACACGCTCCTAAAACGCAACTTGCTCGTAAAACAAATAGGGCCATGTAACTGAAAGGAACCTCGAGAAAGAAAGAGAAAAATGGGAAGAAACAGAAACTTCCATTTTCCATTACAGAAACGCTCTTTGTTGAAAGAAAAATTCCTCAAATTAAAAATTCTCATAGACGAAATACCGCCATTGTCTATCCTGGCAAATTATCTTCCGTCTTAACCAGTTACCTATTCTTGACGAGTATACTCGTCACGCGTAAAAAGCAGTTTTTGCTGTTTAAACTGCAATTTCAGCGAAAACTAAAATATATTCGTAAATTTGAAGACGTTTCGACCATTTGGAAGCCAGGACCAGGTAAAACGAACAAATGAAGAGATATAAATAATTATTATGAAAAAACTATAATACAGCGTGAACAAAGTAGTTGTTCTGTCCTTTCTAACGCATTTTAGTCGCATTAGTCGCAACGGCTAACTGGTCAATACATTGTCGAGTCGATCAACTTTGGTATTCCGATCGTATCGACGTGAAAATCGGCGTGACGAATAAGGCGCAAGAATCGTTTTCTTCTCTCGCAAATACCGAAGATGGACAACGCGTATCGGCGAATTTTTAATTTCAGAAAAATGTAATTTGATTCGTGGCGAAACGTGTGAGAAACGCGTCGAATTAAAGAGGCGAAGGTTTAAGCAGCCCGACAAAGCGAGTGAAATGCGAGGCTTACCATTGATGCTTACGACCATGGAGATAGACACGACGATCAGGAAGTACGTGACAGGGTACATGTATCGGCCATGTTGATAACGTCTAGCGCGTCACATTCGAAAATAAATTCGGCTGATGTCATTGGCGCATTGATCGCATGCTGGTGTATGGCGGCGAGCGCGTTGCGACGCAAAACGAGCGGATTTGGGTACAATAGGCAGCCATATTGAGAATAGCCGGAGTCTGCGCTGGATGGGTACAGCTGCTCCAGAAACCTTGAAGCCCAAGGAAAATCAATATCCATGGCAGCCGGAAGGTCCTGTTCGTTCAGCGGGAACGTTTGACGTCAAAGTTTCTGCGCATTCGCATCACACCCAGAAAAAAGAAAATTCACTGTCACTGAATCAATGATTTGTCGACACCGCAACTAAAATTCAACTTACAATGCCTCGAAAGCTAAAATAGTCCGACACTCGCCGTAAAAATATCTTTCGTTTCGTACGTTCATTCGAACGAAATAACTCGTCTGCAACTGTGGACCGAACCATTTGAATTTTGCTCGACGAGTTAGAGGAAATCTTCGAAATGTGTTATTTAAATCTTCGTTACAGGTCCAGCTAGAAAAGTTGTAAAAAGCTACCTTTACTTTCTTCTTCGCTATTCCGACTAATTGTACTTCTTTCAACATTTCTTTACACGTCACCTATTGTTAATCTTTCCAATTCTTCTAACTCGTAAAAAAAAAAAAAAAAAAAAAAAGAAAAAAGGAAAGAAACAAATTGTTTGACTCAATTTTTGAAAAGTTATTCTGTTTTAAAGAACGCACCAACGCCTCCTATAGCCCGTTACACGAGACTTCGGGATTTTGTTCGTTTTGTAACGAAACACGACTATCCAGATCACATTGGTAGAATTTGAAATCATCCTGAAAGTGCAAATGTAAAAGGCAGAAAATAGTTGTGGCGAATATTTGGGGGGAAAAATAGTACATAGTATAGATAGGTATTTTGAGCGTACAATAAATATCAAAAATTATTCCATTGAATATCAAGACGTATCGGTACAACAGATAATTGACTGTTTAATTAATTTCGTGAAATTAATTTCCTCCACGAGATACACCATAAAGAGCTATCTTCAACATGTTATAGACGCGAAATACTGTCCCATTGAACATTGAGATGCATCGATGTGATGGATAATTGACTGTTTAATCACTTTTGGAATCTCTGCGAAATATACACTCGCACTAAATATCTTGTTACTTAAAATACAATATAATATGTAATATGCGATATGTAATATAATATGTAACATACACGTACACACGCGATATATTTATAAAGAAGCACGTATCAGAGTTGGAATAATTTCGTGAGCAACAGTAGACGGTAAATGTAATTTGCAAACGACCTCTTTATCAAATATCGATAAACGCGATCGATATGGAAGGGATCAGTCCTTATGCTGGCCAAATATTCCGTCATCATTCAAACATCCATCGAAACTAATCCCAGTACATACCATTCGAATAATCGAGTAACTTCGTTATCGCGTATGATACAGTGCAATTACTTGATTGCAATGATATCTCAACGATTATTAACAGATACCAAGATGTCTCGACAGTTGCAAAAATCTTTTATAAATAAATTACACGTGGCTCGCGAAGCTGTTTCAACGTTGCTGGAAACTTTTTGCGTATATGATATACGAAGCATTTCGAAATGATCATTGCAGCACTGTAGCGAGACACGCCTAACTTGATCGTATCGGTGAAATTTCAAACGGATTTGGAAGTGTGCATAGAAGTTATATTTACCAGGGACACGTACTTTCCAAAAATCATCAAACTATTCGAACAGTCAATTATTATTTAGTATGTTAATAAGCCACGATGTACAATACCCTTAAAAAGTTAGAAAGAATAAATTTTCGGAAAATGGAACAATTTGACTTTCAAATGGCTTGTACGTGATGTAATCATCTGTTTGATGAACTTTTAATTGCTATCGTAGATAGGATCGTAAAATACTACGAATGTTACAGACATTGTCGTGATTTTCCTATAAAGTAACACACGGCGCGTAGTCCGTTTGATGTTCGATTTGCTTGGCTCTTGTAATCCAATTTCAATAAAATTGTACAAAATGCACGTGATACGAAAGAAAATATAAAATATACAAAATACTCTTTACTTCTCTTTTTTTTTTCAATCATATTCTCAAAAATATGAATTTGCATCAAAATCTACAGTCCAATTAGAATATTAGAAAGAATATTCAGACAGACGATGTATATAAAGGAGATACAAATTACGACGATGAGAGAACTCGCAAGATATTTGTATCTGTGAAATTGCAACTGTTGCGTCGATAAATATCTACGCCGATTAAATGTTTGATACACTTCGGATTCTCATCGGAAAACCAGTAATAACATATTTCTATTTCGTAATATATTTCTGATGTACAGAGGATGCTCTCAAAAAAATATACACCCACTTTAATTAAATGGTATCGTGAAATTGCTGCATCGTATTATTACAATTTTTATACAAATCTTCCTTTCCTTCAATTTTGTGTACATTTCGGATGTATTCCTTTCTTTTAATCCTATTAATGGATCGATAGATTTAATTTTATAAAATTGATTTTTTGAATATTTATACATTCCATATCTTTTTAAGCACCACGTCACACGATTCTTTCGGTAGAAATAACTGCGTAAATTTAATAACTGCGTAAAATTACATTTTCTCTGTACCTGGGAGCTTTTGCGCGGTGAATTTTATACGATCGAAGCCCCTTTTTCGAATGGCATGGGTGCTTCGGCATGGGAAAGTGCCTCTCCATTATCGTTTTAGCTGGCTGTTTCCATTTGTATAAAATCGTCGTTATTATCGTCTTTATCACAACGAAACCATCCCATTACATCAGTGTATTTAAGGTTTCCCCACAGTTACCCCATCATTCGAGCAATCCACGTGCTTTACATAATTCTCAATATCACGTTTCCATTTTCTAACATCTGTGACTGTAGCTTTTCCAACGTCACGTACTCTTGATGAATTCTATCGCCGATTCTTACACCACCTCCCACCTTTTTAATTAAATTCTATTTTCTTTCTGTACGACTGGAACGTTGTTAGTTTCATACCAAATTCTTATTTATCGGAATTCTATTCTATCGAACAGAGAAAAGAATGTGTAGATTTTTTAAAAAGAAACTTATCCGTCACTGAGAAATGTTAGGTTCGACTGATAAAACGTACAGACACCAGAGTATTCGTGGGAGCAGTCGAACATCAACGATCTCGGCATATTCCACCTCAAACGCGATTCCGTAAAATTCAAACTAATCGTCCAGCGAGCTGTTCCATGTTTTCCAAACTGAACAGATCGTGAGCATCGGCCAGCGATATGGGAAATGAAGATAATTTCCAATTGTTCGTAACATCTGACGATCATTCGACTTAAAACATAGTTCTCGCGGTCGCGGCAAACAAGTTACGCAGGCAATTTGTCAGCTGTCGAACGAGAGAGCTGGCTGGTTGTACTGCGTTGAAGCAGAGCGATGCGAAGAACGGGAGAGACGCGAAAGGGAAGCGTTCACCGAGAATACGTCCGTTTCGTCTTTCTCGTTAGACGGTGGAAATGAATTGGCGATTTCACCATGAATACTACAAAGGAAGTTAACGCTGTAACTGGCGCGAGTTTCGCGTGAAACGTAGCCTTTGACGAGGTGAAAGCCGGTTTGTTTGCGCGTCTCGCCGAACAAATCCGATAACCAAAATTGTCTGACGAAATTGTTTTACACGAGCCGTGTTCTCGGTAACGCTAGCGGCTATTTAATCAAAATTGTCGGCCGCGTTTCTCGTTGGCCGTTCGATCGACCAACGTGTAATTAAAATGATACTCTTAATAGATCCTCATGGACAAAGATAGCGAGGCTGGCAGTTGGCGAAGCGAGCTAAGCAAATAGCGAATTATATCGCGTGTTATAACTGGATCGTGGAAGTTTGCGCATATTTTTACACTGATAAATTAACCCTGCTGCTGATCCTCTTGTCGTAAGACAACATAGGAAAATATATAAGTAAATAGTATCGCGAATAATTACGAATAATTGCATTCATTTTCGTTAAAGGTAAATTATATTGTATTTACGTGCCAAGGATAGAACTGAAATTGCCGCTAATATTGATTTATTCTTGTTAAATTTCAATGTCAGAATAAAAAAGTTTAGTAGTTAGCGGTTGCGACCTCTTTGAAAAGCGTGTACCTAAAAGTGTGTCGCGAACAGTAAGCGATGGCGAGTATACTCGTCGAACACGGAGTACGGGTGGCTGTTATAATATAGAATTAAGTTGTTACGAAACGACTGTTTTATTTTTCAATTTAGTACTGACGGGGCTCGTCGTAACGTAAAATACTGCCATCTCTTCGTGACGAGTATACTCGTGGAAAACAGCCAATTGGTTAAACCAGGACCAGATCACGATACCGTTTAAAGATGAAATTTGTAGAATGGTTAGAGTTAGAGAATATCGGAACTTTGTATTATTATAACGTTTACCATCGCTGCGCTCTCGATATTAACCCTTAACTGCTGCTCTGGGACTCCCAGACGATATAAACATCCGCGTAACTTCGCTCTCGAGCAACGCGTGATGTCAAGTAATTTTCAATTAAGTCGCCCCTTATGACTATAACTTATAACTTCTGATCTTTGTTCCGTATAGGAGTAATTGAGAACGTACAACTTTCCTTTCGCTTTGTTTCGTCTTGTCCATTATGGATGAAAATGCGATTATAGTTACGAAACGAATCATTCTTCGTTGATCGCGATACAATGGAAATGTTTACAGCGAACGTTCCCGAGTGCTTCGAATAAAGAAAGAACGATGCAATACGATACTCTTTGACTTATAAATAACTTTCCTTTGAGACCAATCGGTGGATCAATTTTCTGGCTCCGCAGACGCAATGTTACACGTAATCCTAGGAATCGTGAAGTTTTCAGTCTTTTCTAATATTATTTTTCAACTTGAAATTCAATCTATTGGACGTAGGAATATTTTTACTGTAAACTATTAGAAAAATGTCCATCGTATAATCGACGAGCATCGCGAGAGTAATATCCAGGCTTTAAATTCTAAAGGCTCGTTACCGTACAACTGTAGTAGGCAACGTCGTTGCTCTAAACACGTACGTAATTTTGTTCACATTGTATAACCGATAACTATTTTCTTTTTATTATTTCTTTTTATTCGAATGTCCTTCAGCTTTCGCTTTACCACCGTACATCATCCCTACGTCATGCACCGATACTATTTTTCTTTTACACTGTGACACTTACTTGTCTGCTTGACCATGCGATCCTGATCATCATGCAAATGGTCTAAGACTGTTGTCGTAATACTCTACGGAATAACTAAAATTGTTGTATCGTTCTAACACGTTATAGACTTTATTAAAGAGGAACGTTTACTCGATAGAAGACTCAGATTCATGAAATAAGACACCGGTTTTCCCTGACGCCACTTTACGATATAAATAATTAAACTTTTTCTCCCTCGTATATGGAAAGCTTAAAATACTTTTCCTGTATTATCTATGCCAAATCTCCTGTCAATTTCGTTACTAAAATAAATGTTACAGTTATCAGCAATAATCGCCTGCACTCGACTATACGTTTCTTTAATTAAAAATTTATCAAAGCGAAGTCTTCGATTCTTTAAATTCTGCAAAATTTGATGAAACGCGCAATGACTCGAAACTTCCGACGAGTAATGTACGCGAAAGACTCTGTATACTCGTTAGGTCGTTCCTCAAACGAGAAACAGATCGAACTGTTCGCGTTCGAGTCAAACGTAAAGGGAAAAGATTAAATTTCCTAACTTTTCGTCGATAGGATCTTCATCGACGTTTATGACAGTTGACTTCTCTTAATTAGCGAAGCTTCAAGCTTTCGATATTTCCAAGTTTCAATAATTCTCATTCTCCGTTCGCCTTTCAATGACCGTTATTAGCGTGAGCGTGTGTCAATAATCAAAGCGAACGATGCTCTTTTGAACCTTCCTTTCCTCTTCCATTCGTCTTCCTTTTCAGAACGGAATAATGGCTAGATCTACTTTACTCGTTGCGCTGATTTAACGAGTGCGTGTTTATTCTCTCTTTATTCTTCGTCTGCTTCTGCCCTCGCATCTGTTGAACATCGATTCGATTGCTGAACTCGACTGTGTGATTCTCCTATCAGGAACGACATTTGCGTCGGAATATACATGTTACGGTCGTTCTTTAAAATTCTTCTAAATTAAAAGTTCCTTAAAACTCTCCTAGCTGCAAAGTTCTTCTCCTGAAAGAGTCGCGGTAAACGTGGATATCTGACGTTACGCGTTCGTTAACGAGCTTCTCTTATGTCAAATATTACAAAGCAACGATTTACCCAAAATATAGAAATATCTTCCGAAATAGCGGACTCATCGTTAGATTATTAGATCGCGGATGTTCGTGCATTTGTGGGAATTTTAAAAATGCAAAAGTCCATGAAACGTTTAGGAAACGTAGAGGATGAAATAAATCTTATCTATATATATCTTGAATATGTTTGTGTATGAATATCTTATGATTTGTGTGTATGAATATCTATATCTTTGTGTATGAATATGAATATCTTTGTGTATTTGCTACGATATAATTATTAAAAAGAAGAAGAAACTTTCAATCATGAGAAAGATGGAATATAATGAAATATATTCAGACATTGAATAAAAATTTTTATTTTCATTTCGGAAGATGGAACGAACACGAAATATGCAGCAAATTTTGCGAATATTTCAAAATGAAGGAACTGCGCAAATATAAATATTTGCAAGTTAATTGCACTTAATATGGAACACCTGACTTTAAAAGCTTCCCAAAAACAGAAACATGCTTTTCTTTTCAATTGCCTTCGAGAAATTAATAAGTCCTTTCTGTGTCGCTTTATAAATTCTTTTAACATCGATATTACGTTTTTTCCTAATATTAAATTCTAACAATTTCTTACAATTTTTCAGCTGAAAGTTGTATTAAAATAATTTTGGCAACTGCTGAAAATTGTTGAAATTGTTGCACCAAGAGCGTAATTTCTGGGAAAAAAGGGTCGATGAGAACTCAAATCCTTCCGGGACTGTTTTACTCGCTCTATTAAACAAACATGTTTAATGATAAATCATGCAAAAAGTAATATTTTTTACGTTCATTATTTAACACGACTCTCAGAAAAATTTTATAGGCTGTCAAACGTAACAATCAACTGCATTCGATCAACGCATGCTTTCATTTTTAAGGAAATGTTTCATTTATTATTTGCGTTATTACTTTAATAAACGTTTGCTATACCGTTAACGTTCATATCTATAAACCAACGTTTACTTACAGCTTTACCCTTACATAACGTCAATCTTCGAAAGAATTACGGATTTTTATTATACAATATATTAATCTTAGTTATTATAACGTTAAGTTATTAGCAAAATTACAAGATTGAAGTTACCAGAAGAAAAAAAGCGAGGTGTTCGTTTCCTCTTTTACAAATATAGAAGAGGAAGGTTGCTTAAGAATGATTAAAACGTAAAATGAAATTCTAATTAAATAAACGCCGTATTACCATTTTTCTACTATAGTTTCGAGTAAATTCCGCGCACTAATCGTATTTCTCTACGGCACAATAATAACATTCTGTTAATCAGCCTTTGAAATGTCACCGCAAATGTTCCATGTGCAACGTGACGTGTATTCCGTGATAATTTTCTTAAACTATATGAAGTTAACGTTTATAACATTCTATAAAGTAATAAGCAAACTAAATGAATAGCCTTCATCACGCTGTATATCCTGTTTGCATATTTAATATTAATATCAAAGCTTCCATGCAAAAAGATGTTGTATTTTGCAAGCGTATTTTATTACCGAGTGCATAATAATTCATTAACAATCCCCACGATTTATCGTCACAGTACGAAAGTACGTTCAATAATTTACATTCTGTTTTTACACAGTCTGTTGTAGCTATACTTTGTTTTCACGTATTTCAAGTAAACATATCATCGATAAATACACCAGTACAAACGCTATTATATCGATGCAAACGTTAAAACATTTTCATCATGGTGAAATGTATTTGGTACATCAATTTTAGCGAATTCAATTAATGTATGACGAATGTTAAGCATTTACTTTGATTCGTTGAGTTTTAAGAATGAAATTAATTAAAATTTCCTTCAATCAAGGTAGATGTAATTTTAACAGAAAATTCCATTAAATTTCTATAAGTATTTCTAATGGTTACTCTTATGCCTATAAATAAAAATTAAAAATCAAACTATCCTATAAAAATTAACAGATAAGATTATTTTTTCCTGTTAATTTCTATGCCATAATTGCCTCTTCGATTCCCCATTTCTCTACGATTTATTCGTCTCGTACACAATTTTAACGTAATATTTGTAACAACAGACAGAGATACTTAGTTAGATTTAACACGATTCTTTTTTTCGCTTTTGTTAAAAAATTATTCGCAGACCGCAGCTCCTCCTTCGATAAATTTTAATTCTCATTACGTGTACGTACATAAAACGTAGCGAGTACGAAACAATCACAGAATAACGTGATCTTCGATGAGATGCGATGTTTTAATAAGTTCTGATAATAGATGCATCATTAAATATGTAATTGGAAATGGTTGTTAATCGCGAGCATTAAATAATAATGTAATTTGAAAATAAATTAAATTCGATATATTTATACCGAATATATTAAAGACGTTTTAACATCGACATATTCAACATTTACTACTATTTTCCAGGCACAATATCTTCTTGTCGTTACGTATTTGAAACCTCCATAATATCTGAATTTATTTTAGCGGACACAGCAGTATGTAAAAGTTTTATTCATTACATTAATGAATAAAAAAAAAAACAACAACAAATCACGAGTATCTTCGTTAACTTACAAGATACGTATTATTAAATATCCAAAGAACAATTCTAAACAATTTTGCAGAAATAACATTCCAAACAAATATAATACTTATTAATTGATATATTAAATTCGTCGGATGCAATTTTTTAATCGCACATGAAACAAACGTATATTTCTCATTTCGTTGAATTGTTTTCTACATTTAAATTATTCCTGGATAGATAAGAATTATACGAAACTCACGAAATAAGGAAATAAGCAAAATAAAAAGAAAAAAAGAAGAAAAAAGAGAAGAAACTGGTAGATTTCACTTATCGTTAAACTTATATTCTTAAACCAAGTTAAACTTAGTTCGCCATCTTCGTGATATTACGCAATTCAACAAACTGTCAGATGCAAATACAACGTTAACATAGAATTGTAACGATAAAAGTTATATTCGAAGTTATGGTAATCTCTTCTGCTATGACTCATCATTGTGCAACTGTAACTTATACCATTAACAAATCTGTATTTTCAGCCACGTTTCTAACTATAATCGTACATTCCATGTACATAAGTAATGTCCACATTGAGGAACGTATAACGCTTAGTTAATAAATTCGAAACCACATCGTTCGCGTGTAGTCCACGCGAACTATATTTGAATTGTGTTAAAATGGCAATTTGTAAATTTTATACGTCATATCGAAGGGATTAAGGATATTGAAGGAGAATACATAAATATTCGAGTCGCGTACATAAGTCTTAATATTATAATAATAAATAATAAGTCATAAATAAGTCATAAATAAATCATAAATTTTCATAATCTTGGTACGTTATTGATCTACGATATAGTAAAAGTTCTATACAATAAGTAATAAGCTTTATACAATAGCTCGTGGTTGATAACTCCGCGTTAAATACAATTTATGGCAACAAAATTTTATCCTATTCTAACAGTTCGTGGAAATAAAAATCGACGGACTTATGTAACTTCCAGTTGGCGAACAAATTAACGCAAGTTTCCAACGAATGAAACGCGAATAATGGGCCAAGGAATTTCCGACGATATGAAGGAATTAGGTAACGTTGTCGGAGAAGAGTGCGCGAATGTAATACAATACCTTGGACAAGTAAAACGTTTCTTTTAATAATGTAAATGGGCTGAAAAATATTGCGGCAGAAGCGAGCAATTACTGATTCTACGTGAAAAACCGAGTGAAAAATGTGGAATAAAATTTGTAAAAATTTCAGTACACCGGTTAAATCCTCAATTTCGATCCTCGGATGAAAAAAAATTAATTGTAATAAATCATACCAGGTGTTTTTCCTATCTTTCTTATTTTTCACGTAGAATCACACTCTGTGTTTCTATTCGATCTATTGGCCAAAATCTATAAAATTCACGTGGCGATCAACGTATCGATGCATTCTGTCAATTAAAAAAAGAAGATATAGCTTAACGTAGAATAATCTTTTTTATTGCGATAGTGATGGAAATTTCATTATCGAGATTAATCGTGAGCTTGTTGAAAGTCTGATCGGCACTATAACGAAAGAGTAGTTAGGCGAGCGGAATCACGGCGTGGAATGGAAAAGCGTGAGAAAGTAGTCTCATAATGTAATTAATGAACGAGGAATCGAAATTCTGTCGTATTTTACAGCGAGGATAAGAACTACTCAAGCGACAATCGAATGTCACTTAAGCGCTCTGGAGATGGAATCAATTAGTACTTGAGTGGCGTTAATTCTTGCGCGAAGATCAATTCTCGCAAACTATTCGAAAAATAAGGATTAAAAGGTTTTTACATAGGGAAGCGTAGGATTGAAGCTTAGGATTTAATTTTGACGCGAATAAATGAAAGTTTAAGAATCGAGATTTAATTGAAATAAAAGTAGGATCGTTAAATTAAAAAACGTGAATAATTCTCAATTTTTGTCGCATATGAAGTATAGACACAAGTCTTTCAAATAATAAAATATTTAACCAACGTTAAATATTGAACTATAACGTGAAAGTAATATAAATGTAAATGAATATCGAACATTCTGAATTATAACACCAATTAATCGCATGCTAATTAATATTTATGAATCATAAGCGAAACACGATGGAAAATCGAAATTCGATATATATATTTCGAACCGTAAAAATAAGATCAGTAGAATGAACATGAGTTGGTGTACACTAGTTTTTTATTAAATGAAAAATAATAGATACGAATAGTAATAATAATAGGATATTTCTTAATTAACTTTTTCATTAATAGATATTATGTTTACATATATACAAATAAATATAATTTTCTACAAATAATATATATGTTATCAATTTAGGATATGAGTATAAAATTTCTCACCATGTCACAAATTTTCCCGAACGTTATTTTTCGCATTTGAACTTGCAGTTGGATACTACGACTATATTTCTTATATCTGTTTACAAGTTTAATAAAACTATTTTACGCTATGGCTTCGCTTGTTACTTACGGCTTCTTCAAACCAAGCGATTAAGAGATGGAATAAAGCTGAAATTACGTGATATAATATGCGCGTATACTTCGTGTGCCTGACATTGCGAGCATCACACTACTTACAAAGGAGATTTTACCTTGTATAAATCATACTTTTATTTTGGCAGCATAATAAATTTTATCCGATTACTTGAAAGCTGTTTGTATTCCGAGTTATTAAGCATCGTTATAACAACGAATGGTGTTGATAATTCTCTAATTTATTTAAATTTCCAAATTAACATAAAGTGTTACGTAATCATTTTATAAATGTCTTAAAACGTTATGAAAATTATTTTATATCAAATCTTCCCTTAGAGAACGTGGGCAGATGAATATTAAACTTTGATGGAACGCATCTAACGATTAAATATTACATATCTATGAAATTCATCTAAATGATTAAATATCAGATATCTACGGTATTCATCAAACGATTGAATATGAAATAATATAAAATAAATATAAAATAACAGTTAGCAACATTTCGATATTATGGATTAATTGAATTAACTTTTAAATCGAAACACAAACGTGTTAACTACAACCTGCGGATTAAAGCGATTACATCTTTTTCCTTTTTTTTACTTTTTTTTTTTTTGATAGGAAAACTTCAACCAATACTTTTGTGTAAGCCTGTGAGGTAAGCCTCGACTTCTAAACTAACTTCGTAAGCTATAGAACTAAAAGAGCATAATCGTAATGTGATACGAATAGTCGGAAGAAATTTAACATTTATTTAAAAATTATATATGTGTATTTAAAAACCACTATATTACAAAGTCTTTAACTATATTTTTATGAATCTGTATAATTTGTTAGAATTTTAAAAGGATACATATATATATGCAAGCTCCCTAGATTTCATGTAGGATAGGGATTCTTTTTGTTTCGCGGGTAGCACGACAGGCTGTGTTTCACGGACAGACCGATCTTCCCTTGTTTTACGGACGACCATTTTAAGAAGCACGTTTTTCCCGAACGGACGGACAGAGAGTTACATCAGAGACAAACAAGGTTACGGAATAGTTATTTAAGATTTTAAAGACTGAAGAAGAAAGATCGGTAGCTCAGGACGTTGAAAATCGATTCTCAATTTTCAGGTAAACATTGTACTAAAGACTTGTTATTTCCCGTTTATATAATTATTGTTATTTATTGTTATAAACGCATATTAATTGTCGTTTATTTTTGTATTTTATTATTTACTTTATAATAAAAACTCGATTTTCAGACTACAGAATCGATCCCTGAATTATCACCAAATTACGATCTTACAAATCGATTTTCACTACGCCATGCCGTTAGAAGTGAAGCTACGTATCGCCATGAACGAGAACGCAAGGGGGAGAAAATAGAATGCATAAGAATCCATAAGAAAACCAGAAGATGAAGTATGTGATGTCTTTCCTCCAGAATATCAAGCAAGAGATCATCGTCCGCGATTATTCAGTTTATCGATAGTGAAGAAAGCCGCAAACAGCTTAACCAAGGTAAGCCATTACAGAAACATTGCACTCACGATGGATGACGCAACGGCAGCGTCATACATCGGTACAAGTTTAAACTTCGTGTTTCGAGATATTTACTTAGAAGAATCGGAGATCATCCCCACAAGGAAAATAAAGACCGAAGTCGAAAAGCCCAATCTTCAAACAGAAACATTATTAGAGATCTTCCAGAAACAAAACATGCATGAGAGAGAAGGCACAGACTTTGTCATAAAACAATTTGATGGAAGGCAAAAAGCCACAGATTGGAGTATGAAATATTCATATTTCACATACGGATCCCTTCCATACTCTAATATGAGTATGAAACCGAATACGAAAAATACGAAATCCAAACTGATGAAAAAAGGATCAAGAATTTGAAGAAATATTTGGGAAAAACAGCATCAGAATGGTACCAAGCAAATCTGCTGAAGGATGAAGAATACAACTGGGAAAATTGGAAGGTGGCAGTTCAAAAAGCTTCTGGCAATAAAGGTTGGTCTGCAGTACGATACACTTATAACTTTAAATACATTTCAGGTTCATTCACTGAATATGCCATAAAAAAGGAATGATTAATATTGGAAGTAAGGAGGAAGACTTCTGAAGAGACAGGGATAAATCTAATTGTTATTGGATTACCCATACACATTCAAGATAAAATGGATAAAGAAACAGTACAATCAACAAATGAGTTAATCGGATTCTTGGGGCAATATCAGACGAAGGGAAAAAAAACACAAGGGAGTAACGCAAGATTGGACAGAAAGCCAGAGCCACTGCCCAAGAAACAACCTTGTGTGATTTATGAAGCACTGAATTTCCCAGGTCGATTTCACCCAATAACAACTCACCAAAGAAATACATGCACATACTCATCGATCATTTTTCAAGGGTTGTTTTTATGTCCACATCGAAAACACAACACACAGAAGATATCATAAAACTTATAGACTCGACAGGAGAAACTGATTCCATAAAAATTATCCTTGCAGACCGATACCCAGTAATGACATCCAAAGAAATTCAAGAGTATAGGAGGAAAAGGAACATTAAATTAATTTTCACCTCGACAGACTGCCCATCCTCCAATGGACTGAACAAAAGGGTAAATCAAACATTAGTAAACAGGATCAGATGTAATTCAGACAAAAATAAGAGAAACTGGACAGAAATCACAGAAGAAAGCGTAGAAGAAAACAATAACACCAGACACAGTGTAACGGGGTTTGCCCCAAATCATTTACTGAATGGAAAAATGATTGAAATCGTCCCTAAGGAAATAATGGAGAATAAGATAAACCTAAAAAGAGACAGAGAAGAAGCATTCAAAAACTCAACAAGAAATTTCGAAATCAACAAACAAAAATACGATAAAAAAAGAAGAGAACACGAATTTAAAATCGGTGATATGGTCTTCACCCATAACGGAAAAAAAATGAATAGAAATAAGCTGGAAGAAATGAGGAAAGGACCTTTCATAATTCTAAGAAGGATTTCAAACTCCTTATATGAAGTGGATAACGGTAATCGGGGATCTGAAGGGAATCTGTTTCACTCCCCATTCGAGGGGCGGTGTAAACTCCCTAGAGTTCCTGTAGGATAGGGATTCTTTTTGTTTTACGGGTTGCACGACAGGCTGTGTTTCACGGACAGACCTTCTTTTATTTTATGGACGACCATTTTAAGAAGCAAATTTTTCGCGAACGGACGGACAGAGAGTTACATTAGAGACAGACAAGGTTACAGAATAGTTATTTAAAATTTTAAAGACTGAAGAAGGAAGATCGGTAGCTCAGGACGTTGAAAATCGATTCTCGATTTTCAGGTAAACATTGTACTAAAGACTTTTTATTTCCCGTTTATATAAGTATTATTTATTGTTATAGACGCATATTAATTGTTGTTTATTTTTGTATTTTATTATTTACTCCATAATAAAAACTCGATTTTCAGACTACAGAATAGATCCCTGAATTATCCCCGGATTACTATCTTACATATATGTACATATTTGTATATATATATATATAGAGAGAGAGAGAGAGAGAATGTTACAAGGAAGTAATCTAAAACTCCGTAAATTTGTAGTACATGTTTAATGAGAGAAGTATAAAATATCTGATAAGCGTAGATCCAATAATTAATCCTATTTACTTGATATACCGTACTTTTTATTTAACATTTAAATCGAACGTTTAAATCGAACCCTCGATAGAATAGATAGAATAAACGTGTCCAATAAAATAATCTCGTCCATCATCTGATTTGAATCCAACGAATTTTTTTTTATGAATACACATAGAGAGAAATCTACCTATTGTGGACACACGTACAAATCAATAAATAATGCATGTCGTGGAATATCGGCTACAGAAGGAATAAATAGAGAATTATGTATTATCCACAGATGGCAGTTATACAGTGACTACGAAAGGTATTTAAATAATATGAATATAAATACATGATACACGTATTAAACTTGGTATTATTTAATGGTACTTTCATACGATTATAAGGATTTGATTTGAAATATAAAAGCTGATAGGAAAACGGTTCATTGGAAAATATGGACACGCGCAAATATTTTCTCGTGCCCGCAGTATATTAAAACAGAAAGTCAAATATTTGTTATGAATGGCGAAGGATATTTTTCTCTTCTTCTTGACCCAGCAATTGGATTTCATCAATATTATATAACGTTGATTAAAATTTACTTTTCTCTCGAGTGAGTACTATAAGATCACAAAATGACATAGATCTTTTCTTTGCAACTTGCTGAATATAAAACTGCGTCCTTTTACAGGCAACCATGTATATTCCAAGCGTGATGAAGGGATTAGATCATCGTATCGTAAATTATGCTTACTTCCAACCCCAAAGGCAGACTTTCTATGTGCTTGTCTCTTTGCTTCGAGGGCCAGCGAACTCTTCACTCTATATGACAGAAACAGCCTAGAATCCAGGGGGAAATTTGAAAGTCAATCAAGGAAGGAACTGCAAGATGGACAGAGCAAGGTCTCGTAGAAATGTATGTGAGATTCGTTTCTCGCAAATTACGAGATACGGAAACGTTTAAAGTCATCTACAGGCGGAAATCTGTTCAAGACAGTCGCGGTAATATTTCGACGTTATATTTCATACGTTAAGCCAGCTATTATTTAAATATGTTCTTTGAAATTAAGTAAAATCAAAGTAGCTGAAAAAGTACAGCTGATAAAATTACGTTCAAAACGTGAATGAACAATAATTTTTACTTTCGTTACGCTGTTGTTATCTATTATCCATTATTTCTTATGGCAAGAAATGGGAACGTGCTTAATTTACGATAAAAACGAGAAACAATACGTAAAATATTTTTCACGATAAATTATTTTCATATTGTTTGAAATAATTTTACGCTTCCGCGATATAAGTGGCGAATGTAATTGAACAAGAATCATTTTTGATAAATGTAACAGATATATACCGTATATATATGCAAAATATATTGTAACGTGTTAATTCATAAAGTTACGTAAAATTATTGGAAATCTATGTACGTAGGTATGTTTAAATATTTCATTCATGTTTTTATTCCATTGAATTGCAAGTTATATAAAATCATTTCATTAATAGTATAGTTCAATGATATAAGAATTGCGAATTAAGAATATTGTTTATTAGTGATATAAATAATTAAATTAGTAATAATGTATACTTAACACGTTCTTGTATTTTGTTATTAAGGTAGAGTTAAATGGTTAAAGAATTAAAATTATTTTGCTCTTCTTTCAAAATTATTTCAATCTCAATCTCATGTTTTAGAAGGGAAAACTATAATTTTTGTTCTTAAAACATATCATCCCCTAATAGTCTGCGTTCGAATCATGATTATTCTAAAAACCACTATGATTGTGTTATTGAAACAACGTCATCAACTAGTTTCTTAAACTATGTAGATGCTATTGAAACAAACTACGTACATGCATAGTAAGTTTATATGAATATTAAACATAAGAAACTTCGTTTGACTTGATTTGGCTGAAATCAGCTTGTCGAAGTGCATCATAGAAATAAGTCACGTCGATCAAAGTTGTAGCGCAATATCTATTAAACTGTCATTAAAGTCATCGTTGATACATTAATAGATGGTATCATACAGTTAAACGACATGTCATAATATTCTTTCATCTAAACCATAGTAGCAACAGACTGTTTCCTACAGACTAGAGGTATTTCATGGGACGATCATATAAATTCTTAAATACAATAATGTATAATACACATACGTACATACATGAACCAAGTCTGTAAGCATAATCTATAGACTATAATAAATACGTGAAACATTTTGAATTCTGTATTAGATTTGAAGAAATCTCGAATAAATCAAAAGATATTAAATACTACAAAACTGTGAGCATTATTAAGGATTAGGATGTGATATTTTGAAAGATATAAATATAATTTATGAATAGTTTCAAAGATGAAGGTGAAAGAAATCTGTAACAAGAATTAGTCCCTTAAGGAAACGTTAATTACTTTGTTACTGTAGAAACACTTGTGGATTCTTCGTTATAAAACTAACAATTATCTTTCATCTAAAGGATATGTTATAATACAAAGATCCTTAAAATTATTCGATGGAATATCCTATTGATATTAATGCTGATTACCTACTTTTTAACCTATCATTTACAAAGAACAGTTTATTTATCGAAGCTATAAACTTTTTTGCCCGCTTCAGAGCTTTCATCGACGATTTATGACGTACATGGTGCAATAATGCCTAATGCGATTCTCTTTAATATCCCATATTGCATACATTCTCGTACCGATTACACAAATTGTTTGAATTCAAGAAACATGAGATCACTATACCGGTATAAATTTGTTATTTACTTGATCTGAAATATCCTTTCAAGTTTGAAGTGAAATTGAAATTCTTTCAAATAATCTTTGACTTAATATATTCCCTATTGATATTGATTCGATATTGATTCCCTAAATTTAACTGATTTTACATGTATATCTATTTTACGATTTAAGCATTACATGTTAGTTTAAGTATCATTTACATACCAGCTACTTGAAATCCATTTAATTTCATGTAACAACTAATTACAGAACAAGGTTTAACTTTTACGCTAACTAAGCTCAAAATGTCCATGAAGCATGATTTGTTTCTGGAAAGTCATTTAACTATTTTAACTAACGAAATGTATAACGAAAACTATCGATTTTCAGAACTTTATAATATAATGGAATCGTTTTACATATTTGCGGACAAACAACACAACACAGTTTTCGTCTATGAATACGAAATAAAAAATTTAAATAAAAATTATATTAATCCTTTCGGTACGAGTTGTTTTTTAACATCGATAGTACGTATAAAGCAGTAAAGCATGTGCGTGACCTGAATACATTTCCGGTCTTTTTATAACGATTGTGAACAAATAATGTAAAACTATAACTTCAAAACTATAACGTATGTTTCCAGATAAAGAAAATGATCACAGACTTCGCTGGATGCATAAGCATTCATAGACAACATCAATGGAATTTTTTCTGATGAATATGTACTTCTCCTGTAGGAAAGTATGAGATGACTCGTTTGTTTGTAAGAAATGTTCAAGAGCAGTTATGAAATCATTTACGGATTTCACTACGTTTTACATATTCGAAACTTTCCATCTTTGCATTTCTTTTCTGTCTCCCCTTTCTCGTGAATACTTAAATACATGATTTTTTCAAATGCAATAAAAAAAAAAAAAAAATAAAAAAAAAATGCTAATTCGTATATTACAAAACTTCACAAAAATAATCGTAAGAATCTGTTCTATTTTTTCTCGTATATTTCCTTGTTTGGAAAAAGGAATAATTTATGACTTGTAATTTGTAAAATTACGCTAAAAATATCAGTTTACTTGTACAAGATGGCCACCATACACATATTTGTCACATTAGAAAATATAGACCTAACCAAAGAGGAATATTACACATTACAAGTTAACGTACATATATATGTAGTATCTATTTACAAGTATCGCAGATTACCTCTTGAAAAGTAAGAAAACATAAAGACTAAAGTAAAGTTGTAAATCTAAACTACAGTTCAAGTTATACAAGGCATGCAAAGCTTCTCTTGAAACGTTAGGTGCGTACTTCGATATACAATATAAAGAAACATAGCCCGCGAGAAAAGCTATATAGTACATACCATACAGATCCCTCGCCATAACTTTGTCAATATGCGCAACGAAATCGGTAATTTTCACGCCACCACTCAAACACCGTTTCTCTCGCTTTGGATAATTGAATCAAATTCAGATCGTCCATGTTTACCCCCTCACATAACTGACATCGGCCGTCCGTGGATCCAACGGAAGGATTTTGAACGTTGGAGAATGCGTAACGGTGATTGGCTATTGAGCTCGGGGGTCGATCGTATAAAGGGACGCCGGGTCGCAACGAGCCTCACAGTACCGCTTCGACTGTGAACGCGATAGGAATTGGATCGTCTATTTTACAAAGGTCCTTTATCTTTTGCAACAATTACATTCGAATGTCTTTTCAAGCGCTAACGACATAATCGACGTTTGGTAAGCGATTAGTAACTGCGAATTCGTAAAATTCGTGGATAATTCTCGAGCTGTTTCGTGCGTACGCGATATTAAGTGGCACGCAAACAGGTGCACCTATTCGCGTAGCGCAAGAAATGTATCACGGAGGTCGTTGCAGGTAATATCCATCGACAGACGGGACAATTCGGGTGCACGATCTACGCCTATGATTGTGCAGTAGGGCATACTCTTCTCGACCACTTGTCTGGCGCCAACCACCACTATTGTCTCGCGAAGGCCAAGCTGTAAATCTTCGTTGCTTATACCGTTTTCTTGGTGAGTGTTAATTTTTTACTTATTCGATGGTATAATAATACCGTTATTACGAGGTAAAAGTTTTTGGATGTGTGATTTCTTGATTGAAGAGACGCTATCATTATTAAAAGTTTGAATATCCCGCCACTAGCGAGGGAAACATAATACAGAATGATTCTTTCATTTGCTTACATTCGATTTGTTAATTTTACTCTTATTCTCCTTTTTAATTCGTAATTTAATTGTGAGGACATATGCTATGGAGCAATTTTTGTTACTTTTAGCATCGTTGCTTTATTTGTTAAGACTGTTGAGCAATACGATCGTTTACTTTATTTACTGCCTTGTTTGCTATTATTTTACTTTTAAAGACAGGTATTTTGGAAATATAAACTTCTACATATTGGTATAATATTGATATACTTGAGATAAGCTCGTTTATGCTGTTGCTGTTTAGGATCGTTTATTCATTAAGGTCATTGTAATCATATGACAACGAGAACTAGTGTAAAATATATAAAATGTATAGTTCTATTTTAATAATCAATTTTTAGTGTCTTTAGCGAAACGAATTGATTCGTATTAAAAATGTCGTTTAGTGAATAGGAAAATAGGACACTGAAGGTTTAACTAATTTAAAAGGATTTAGTTATTGAAGATAGTACTTGCTGAGCAAATGGATCGCTAAGTTGTCATAATGCTACAAATGATACACGCTTGTTAAATGAAAATCCATCGACTTTTCATTTTTCCATTTGTTTAAGAAATATGTTATCCTATTAGTTTATTCCATTAATTTTTATAATGATATATGCAAACAAAAGTGTATAAATAATAATATGCAAATAATTTTTTAACTTAAATGTCACTTATTTAATGTTTTATAGAATGATATAAGTATACTACTGATAAAATTAATTAATCGAGAACGGAATTAATGCTGTTTATTGTAATCAGAAAGAAAATGGATTAAGGAGCGAGAAGATTTCGAACGTAGCGAAATTATTTGTTGATTGAATATCTTCTCCTACCTGACAAGCAATGCGGGTTATTACAAGTAGTTTTTACTTAATTTCCAATTAGTTATCGTATCTATAAGGTGTTGTCAAAGTTTTGGTACATAAATTTAGCTTGCATCGTATTGTACCGATTTATTTATATATCCTTTTTTATATGATTTATGTTATTGAGCTAGGATTATATTAAATTATTAATAAAATGAAAGAAAAATGGAAATTAAAATTAAATAAAATAGAATTGCATTAAATAAGAAATAGAAATAAAGTCGAACTAAAGCAAATTCAATTAAATTATTTCTTTTTACTTGCCTATGGGATTCTGGGATTATTAAAGTTCCTATTACGTACTCGTATTCCCGCTAATTCTTAAAATGAATTGACTATGAAATGAATGAGACTATTTCTCCGATTATATTAAATAGGCAATATCAATTACGTGTAATTGAATACATTATTCGAACGTTTTCTACAGAACTCTTGTTATTAATACATTATGGAAAATTTGAAACCAATTCGATATATATATAGAGGTTGCAAGGCATTTATTGCAAACATATGCTTAACGAAAAATTAGTATACAATATTAGTAGTAGTCTCAAACATACAAATAATCGCAGTAAATGTCCTGCGACTCTTACATACATTGTCATACTCGTTTGAAATTGTAATAATACGTTAATCTTGTCACAGTATCGATAGGATATCAAGATATTCTTAATAATATGTCCACAAGGAGTTTGCAGGGATATTCAAATATTTTCGCGAACCACTGTAATTCAGCACAAGAGCAGAAAATTCCAGATTTTTTAGTTCTCGATCAGAGTGAATGTTTATACAAGTAACATTCGCTATCTGTGTCCATATTTACCGAACATTTCTATTAAACCTGCGCCAAGCTCGTAGAATGCCTCAGGTCGTATATGAGATGTCAGTTTTATCAAACGAAACGGGACCAGCTAATGTTTAATCTCGTAAACTGAAGTTGCCAGCAGAAAAGTACGGCTCTATATAGTAATTGGTGAAGACCGTGAAACGCGAAAGATGAGAAAGAAACAAAAGGCGGGGGATACGACGAATCATGGCAATCCATTTTATTTTCCAGCCATCGATTAACGGCCAACGTTTAATTTCATTTCTTTCGCAAAACTCAATTAGAATCGTCGCGACAATCGCTAGAAACCGCAGGCAAATCTGCCAACGTATCGATCGTAGCGGACGCCAATCCCTCTGCGTTAAATGAAATAACAAAATTCAAGATGTAAATTTCACGAAACTTTTCCTCTCGCATTTGTTCGCCAGTCGATGCTTCAAATACTACAGAATATAGCTATTTGCTTTTTGCTGGAAAGCTGAGCGCTATTTCGCTTATACGTGAAACAGCGAGAATTAGGTATTTCAAAGACACTGTCTATGGAAATCGCTGAAAATTCCAGCCATTTAATTTCACACTGACCTACTCCTGTTTTTTAAATACTTTAGAAGAGGGCGCTACTCGTTACCATTTTATATAGCCATGAAGCGTTTAATCCTCGAAGGAGGATAATCTTAACAAGATACATCTCGGAGAGATGAATAGATATCGGAGATGAATAAAAGTTTTTCGATTCTTCATATTTGATTTTTTAAGTAAAACTTTCCGTTGATCCTGGCTTGAATCTTCTACTTTTTCGTGCACCCAAATGCTTATTATTAGATGAGAGCGATAGGAAGGTTTTTCCTGTTTCGCAACATTAAAGACAGCAGGAAACGAGCTAATAAAATTGAAGTCACTTAGCCCTTAATATATTTAATATGAGTAATTTTTTAAATATAGCCATCTATTAGCGTGCGTTTGAACTTTGCGTTTTTCTTTTTCGCGCACCTGAACGTTTTTTATTAGACTGAGTGGGACACGTACCTAGGAAGCTTTCCGTGCTTCGCAACTTCAAAGTAAACAAAGGACATTTGACAAAGTCAACAAGCGACGAGTTAAAAAAATTGAAGTTAAGATAGACAGAAAGATAATACGTATGTAGTACCTCTGTGGAAGATAATATAAAATGGAAACGTATTTGACGCAACAGAAATATCTTTCTGCAAATATAGGAGACGAGGAATCAATTTAGCAAAATAATTAAATAAAGTTATTGACTCGCGAATTACACGCATGTAATACCAGATAAAATAACTTTAATAATCTTTGTTTCTTATATTCTCGTGAATAATAATTCTTTAATCGATAGTTCCATGGATATTTAGAATAATATCTACAAATTATTTAGAAATGCATAAAAATCCACGGTTTGTTTAATCGTATAGATACATACATAGATAGGTTGAAGGTTTATTTTGAAAATTCATTAGAAACCTAAGAAGTGAATTTACGAACTGCACAGGCGGATAAGTTTGAACGCGAGGAAGAGTGTGGTTCTTGAGTTCGATGATTTTTCCAAGTAACAGTCTTAATTCACGTGCGAATGTTAAATTGGAAATCTTTTAAGCTTTACGCAAATTATACACACGGTTTACACAATAAATATTTATAGAGGTGAAAATGATCTTTAAAACAATCCTTCGTATTAAAACCAAATATTTGAGTAATTCTTAAGGCGAAGATCGCGTATACAAACATTGAATATATTACATAGAGGAAACGTTGCAGAGTAACGTAAAATAATGTTCGTGATACAATTAAAGGCCGCGCTTAAACTAACAGTTCGATCGGGAAAATTCATTACCTTTTAAAAATTCAAATCCAATTAAACAGAATCCAACGAAATTGAATTTCCGCTTAAAAATCTTGTACAAGCCTTTAAAAATCAACGTATGTACCTACTTGTCGCTCTACAAATGCTCGCCGCTATAAATTTCCCTGTCTTAAAAGAAGTAGAAGATACAAACTATATAAACCACATAATTTTTATCGCTTTATATCACGTTGCTATAATACGTTTTATATCACGCGTAATATAGTTTCTCAGCCACAGTGGCGTTACAAGGGCGAGACCATACGTGTCTTAATGGCGTTGTTTCGTTGATATCGAATAATATCGCGCATCGACGATAGGCGACGCGAAAGAAACGCGCCGAGCAAAATCTCAAAGAGACGCTGACAATGCCTTCGTGTAACGTAAGGGATGAAATGAAAAGTCGAGAACAAGTCTTTTTTCCTTTCCTCGTTCTTAGTCAGTTAAGAAGAAAGCGAGAATGGAAGGGACAGCAGCCATGAAGTATGTACGTTTTCACGTCGGTACCTCTCATTGTCTGCTGCAACGTTACACTGCGTTTCGTTGAAGATACTCTAGTATTGCGAACCTTTATGGTCAAAGCACGTCGAATAGCCATCAAGCGGGTGTATACGACCTATTTGTGACCCAACAACTAAGCTCGATATTAATTCTAGACCCTTGATCCTTGGCCAATGAGTTCACCTGATTATCGTAATTAAGCAGTTATGATTTTAATCGGTTTACGAACGCTTCGATTTTAAAGTAGGATCGGATATCAAGAACAACAGATTTTAAACTGTCGGATTGCATCCGACGGGACTCGTATTTTCTGCTTCGTCGATCCCGTTTTTATCGATGTTTTGATTCGAAGTTTCATGAACATTGCAGATCGTTACGTTGTCGATTATGATAAATCCTGTAAGAATATATTGTATAGATTTGTATTAACATAATGATACATACATAATGATACAAATATTACGCAATACGTGTATCGTACGTATTTCACCTGGATGTTAAAATCAATGGAATTGTGTTTCTACTAGAAATCTTCGTCTCTGACGTATACAGTGGATAGAAAGGCAGGAAATTTGTGAGATAAATTATAATACGTATCCGAATGTGACAAAAACGTCTCGTATAAAAGCAAGTGTTTGTTTATTAGGGCGAGAGCTGTGCTTAATTGCGGAAAAACAGACGCGCGGAATATCTCGTCCGTGGGAATGTACGAACGGTATTGTGTTGCGAAATAACGCATTCGTAGCGTCGTACAAACGTATTGTGTCGTGAAATAACTTGTCCGTGGCCATCGTACGGGCTGTGTATATGCAATGTCGTGAGATATCTGTACCATAATTGCGATGCGGTTAAACGAATATATTCAATGATTTCATCGTCTTTATTGCATAATTAGCTAAAGATGTCGACGGTATTTGTTGATGTATTTTTTATCTTGGCCTAAAGAGAGAAATATTAGAAATTAGGATTTCCAGTAGTTTCTATCCTATGTGATGATGTATCGATAGATGGATTAATTACAGTGGATTAAACAGAAAACGATGATCATTGAACTCGAACTTGATCTTAAAGCAGTCGTGCGATATGACAACTCTCGATTTTAGCGATTCTTCACTCTTGACTCTCCGGTGGCTAACTGACGATCAACGACTGTGATGTCGAAATATTAGGTCGTTCGAAAAGTTTCTTTCGTTTTATAAGGAAATAATGGATGCACAACATTTTTCGTTTTATATTATTTTATCGAATTACGTATGATCCATTTTGTTCTGTCAAAATAGGTTTCATGTTGTATGAAGATGCATCGTTGTAAAAGACGTGTCTGTAAAAGAAAAACACAACCTAATATATTGATGGCCGTTAGGTCTATCGAAGTTTTCTGATCCTTTCGGTTTGTTGGCATTTCCGCTTTATTGTCTATGTTGTCTGTATGTCGGCGATGATTTTCGCGGTGCTATAATTGAAACCAAAGAAGCCTCTGAAAGAGGATCGTTATGCCGAGGCCTAATTGTATCTCTCGCAGGACTAAGGAAACTAAACACTAGAGAGAAGATGTAAAGTTTTGTTTGAAGTGAGATCCACTTCAACGGTATTAATAACTTTAGAATAAGAAGAAGTTTCGGTGAAGTTGAACCGAAAAATTTGATTTCAACGCAAATCAAACGCTGGTTGGCCGTGTCAAACACGTATCGCCGTATCCACTGTTTTGGTCCGGTTATTTCATGCGTGATGACTGACACATATGCAAAATTGAAAGTCCTTTACAACGTACGTACACAAGTGTCCCGTGTGCTTCTTATCTCTCCTTACGCATAAAACGCTATGTGTATATTTCGAAATATGAGAAACGGTTGATTTGCTGTACAAAGTGCAACGTCACATAATACAAAATGAAATTTATTTTCTTACAACTGAAACGGAGACTCGGTTTATTATCTGTGATTTTTATCGAAAGGTATAACCATACCAGATATAACGTTACAGAATAAAATACGTCGCGAAATACCATTACAGCGTGCTTGGTTTTATTTTCTAATCTTTTTATCCTAACTTTGTCATTTCGCTCGTGCGTGTGCCTTGTAACGTAACGGTAGTAATACAGTTTTTACGTTCACTCGTAGCTTGCAACGTAGTATACTTTATGTTCAGACTGCTGGCCATAAACTCGATTTACAATAATTATCCTCCCTCTTGCCTTGTATTCTCGCTTAATCATACACACACACGCAAAACCTTATTTTTATTATTCTTTTATTTTATTCTTTTTTTGTTATTTTAGCCTCAGTTGCGATATGTAAAAGATTCTTGTAATTACGCTCCATCTAAGTGTTAGCCTTATACCTCTAACGTTATAAATAAATTCTTAATATCGAATCGACATCGCAGAAAAGGTAAAATATGGAACACTCAGATCGGTTAATAGAACAGAAATGTAATTGTTCGCAATCATCGAGATCCGAGCATCAAATTGTTTGACTACTTGATGATCTTATTTGCGTAAATATACAAAGAAAGACAGACGTCTGTCTCAGTGTGGTTCCGATCGTTCGTGATCTAAATTCAGACCTAAAACTGTAGGTTCATTCTTCGCCATGAGTTTCATAAGACAGTCGCTAACGAGCTCGCTAACCGAAAGGTCTGCGACTGCGACCAAATGCTCTGGAACCGTACGACTTTTAAAACGATAAGGATCGACGACGACGAAGACTGAAAATGCGAAATATATATGTCGGCTAGATGATAGGATTGGGGGTGGAGGTGTTCGATGAATCTTCGTTGATATTGGCCATCGATGCGGTGTAACAATGGTAGAGTTTATTGGCACAAGTGAGTGGTATTACAGCGTTGGTAATTAATCACAATGTTAGATACTCGCGGCGTTATGACAATGGCCTCGGGTCCGGTATCGAATCCGCGGTCAACGGGATGTCGAACGTGTATACTTCGTGGAAATCTAAGTTATATTCAGGTCGCCACAGAACAAGCACTACGTATCGGAGAATTACTTGTATCGTCGTTAAAATCGTACGATAGAGTGTCTCTCCATCACGGTGACGCTGTCGAGGAAAACTACGATGGGTGTGTCTAAGGGCACCGGATCATCGGATTCGCGGAGAAAAGTCTTCATTCGGAAAGTGAGGGAAATTGGAGTTACTTAGTTGGAGGAAATAGGGGAAGGGTGCTAGCCGCCCTTAAGAGAAAGTCGCCATCGGGCCGCGTCGTTCGTGAGAAAAATAGACTTCTCCAATTTTCCCGTAGTTGGAACAAAGGTTGTTTGTCGGTTTGAAGGACTTTCGTTAAATAGATCTTAAGATTTATAGCGGGTCCTCGGGCTAGCCGAACATGTACTGTGGAGACGCATCAACATCTGGTAATCGTCTTACTCGAAGCATAGTCTGCGTGTGGCGAGCCACGGGACAGAAACCATTGAAACGTTTACCATCGTTACCATCGTTTACCATCGTATAGAGTTACTTCCTGCCTTGGTTAAACAAAACGTTCATCCCCTTGACCGCGACTACGTTCGGCGACTGGTTGTCGCCTCGAGCCCGAGCTCATTATCATAAATCTCGAATAAGTACAGTCGGATCGAATGACAACGGCTTTCTTAATACGGCTATGGTGAAATCTAAATTACGGTACTAGGTGTCTTCCCAAAGTTCCGAGGGGAAGGCTCCGGTGCTCTTTCATCTCCGACATATATATAATGCGTTCGTCTAATAACGCACGCCCATTCGTACGGTAAATACGTGAGGTTATTTGGTGCAGGATGTGTAGATGTTTAATAGTATATTTATTAACAATTCTCGTTTTCGACTCTTTACGTACAACTCTCGATTCAACAAATGTTTTCTTGATCCGATTCGTTTCTTTTTGTCGCCCTTTAATATCCCCACTACGCACGCGGTTGGTAGGCGTTCGCGACCATTGTTACCTGACGTTTGAAAACTAAAATTCCTTTCTTTTTTCGCCTCTGAATATCCCCACTACGCACGCGGTTGGTGGGCGTGCGTGACCGTTGTCACGTAACAACGGTCGCGGACGCCTACCAACCGCGTGCGCAGTGGGGATATTGAGAGACGACAAAAAGAAAGGAATTTTATTTTTCGAACGTCATTTTCGTCCGTGACCGTTTACACGTGGCAATGGTAGCGGACGCCTACCAACTGCGTGCGTAGTGGAGATATTGAGAGGCGACAAAAAGAAAGGAATTTTCCTTTTCGAACGTCCTTTCGTCCGTGACCGTTTACACGTGGCAATGGTAGCGGACGCCTACCAACCGCGTGCGTAGTGGGGATATTGAGAGACGATAAAAAGAAACGAATTATCGTTTTCGAACGTCACTTTCGTCCTTGACCGTAGACACGTGGCAACGGTAGCGGACGCCTACCAACTGCGTGCGTAGTGGAGATATTGAGAGGCGACAAAAAGAAAGGAATTTTCCTTTTCGAACGTCCTTTCGTCCGTGACCGTTTACACGTGGCAATGGTAGCGGACGCCTACCAACCGCGTGCGCAGTAGAGATATTGAGAGACGACAAAAAGAAAGGAATTTTAGTTTTCAAACTTCATTTTCGTCCACGACCATTGTTACACGACAACGGTCACGGACGCCCACCAACCGTGTGCGTAGTGGGGATATTGAGAGACGACAAAAAGAAAGGAATTTAATTTTTCCAACGTCATTTTCGTCCGTGACCGTTTACACGTGGCAATGGTGGCGGACGCCTACCAACCGCGTGCGCAGTAGAGATATTGAGAGACGACAAAAAGAAAGGAATTTTATTTTTCGAACGTCATTTTCGTCCGTGACCGTTTACACGTGGCAATGGTAGCGGACGCCTACCAACCGCGTGCGCAGTGGGGATATTGAGAGACGACAAAAAGAAACGAATTTTATTTTTCGAACGTCATTTTCGTCCGAGACCGTTTACACGTGGCAATGGTAGCGGACGCCTACCAACCGCGTGCGCAGTAGAGACATTGAGAGACGACAAAAAGAAAGGAATTTAATTTTTCCAACGTCATTTTCGTCCGTGACCGTTTACACGTGGCAATGGTAGCGGACGCCTACCAACCGTGTGCGCAGTGGAGATATTGAGAGACGACAAAAGGAAACGAATTTTCGTCTTCGAACGTCATTTTCGTCACGCCTTTTTTCAAATATTCGTTGTAGGGATTGTAGGGATATCGATGACTGGTTAGGCCTATTGGCACTTACGCTTCGATGTTATACTTGTATCGACGAAACCGTTGGAAAGTTTTGTTATCGCAGCTACATACGTAAGTGTGTAACACAGATTAACCATCGTACCTGATTAACACTAACTCTTGACGAAATGAATAAGGGCAAATGCACAATTTTAAATCGAATTTTCTATGTCGTTTCGCCGGGCTTGGTAAGATTAGCGTTGAACAAGGACAAAAGGCGCCTTTATCCGTCTAACAGGGCATTCTCTTGCCATTCTCATATCGCATCCATTTACACGGTAACGTACGACCCTCGTACTCTGTATCTCTATATCTTTATGGTTATTCCAGACAATGCCAACAATAGAAAGAAAGATTGGTTGCTGACGGCTCGTAACGTATAGCTGGAAAAGTTAGAGTTGCAGAGAGCAACTTGTTAGAGTAGCGGCAATATGGAAGTTGTACTCGCACAGGTAAACTTGGCCATGTAGAAGTCTGGGCTGGGTTAGATCGTGTTCTAAACTCGAGTTACAGAGCTAAAATAACGTATCCGGACGTGTAGATGATTCGAGTTAAAGCAAGCTTTATTTTCACTTATAGGAGGCAGCGAAACGAAAGGAATCAAAGAAAATTGTTGCAGCCTCGTGCAGGTTTTTGAAGTCATAGGGGCTCGATCGTAAAACAAAATTCGTCGAACGAGCGGGTATTCTATTTACCTGATAAAGTTAAATATTATCGCCCGCGCTACAAAAGAAAAAATCTATTATCCATTTGTTCCTATCTCCACCATTTACATACACCGTTTTTGCAACGGTAAAATTCCTTTGCAAATCATTTTTTAACGAAAACTACGAACAATGTTTTCCGCGTTACTCTGACGCGCTTTTAATTCGCCGTGCTTCATGCGGCTTTTGTCGCAGCCGCTAGCATTGAAATACGTGTCGCGGAAAGGTCGTAGTTGAAGCTGCGCAATAGTAAAGGAAAAAAGGCGCGATATCGGTTCATGTTGTAGGCGATTCGGCGTAAACGCGTGGGAGAGATACCCTGCAACGATTGCCGCGCTTTATTAACTAGCGTAGAGAAGTTGAAAGCGAGAGAAAATTTCAGTGACATCGATGAACACCCGGCGGTATGGAATACGGGTCACGCTTATCCCGGGCATCGATTGGAATTACTCGCACGAGATACGACCACGGATAAACGTTTCGAGGAACTTTTCCGTTGTTCCCAGCGTCGTCTCCTCCGATTTGCGAAATCTTTCGTACTTTTTCCGTCGATGTAACGAGCGTAGTTTCGGTCCAATTGGAACAAGGGTCAAAGAAAGGAAGCTTTTTGACTCTCGATGGCTCGCTAAATCGCGACCTAGCAAACAACGAATCAGCTTACGCGGAAATGCTGCATTTATGCATAAGAAGCGCGCAAGCCAATTTCTTCGAAGATAACTACGTTCAATTAGCATAGAATTAATATCGTAAGGTCGGAATTTTTTTCCTTTTTATATAAAATGAAAACTGGTATTTTTAACGAGACTTTTTACTCGAGCAGAAAGAACGAGATTGGTTGTTGGTTGAAGTAGCAATAACGATGTGACGAATATCATCATTCGTTCGTTTCACTATTAATTTGGTGACGTTTTAACGACCAGGTATACCGGTTTCATGTTCTGTGCGAAACAATCAGATTGTGACGCGTATACGTGTGGGAAATGTTTAAAGATTCGGAAGATAAAAGAAGCGAGTAATAGAATTTAAGGATGCATAGAATTCACAGAATATGCAACGATATATAGGACATTCAAAGTATAATCTTCGTTAGGATATTTAAAAAGTACGACAAATATCTGTCCGGGTTTTAACACTTTAGTGTGACCGTAAAAATATAAATATTCGTATATCCACAATGTAAATATAAAAATTTCAAATAATATTTCTAAGTGATGTGGAATAATCGACGAGGAAGTAACAGTCGAAGACTGTTTGATGTACCCTTCTTGCGTGTCAGTATTGTTTCATAAAAATGAATTTAAAGGAAACTATTTGGAAATTGAGGTGGAAGATACCCTAAACTACGATAAAAAATACACACGTACACACTATTTATACATACGTACTGAGAGTGTTCCAAGGATGAAATGTTAAACAGCTTTGAATATTAAAATGTTAAACAGCTTTGAATATTAAAACTATTTTAAAAATTAGAGGAAAATTAAGCCAGCTTACTGCTATTACTATTAGGACCGAGTATTAAGAACCAGATGTTACTAATCAGATGAATAATGAATGAACGAACAACGCAACGACAAGAACAAATTCTTTTTTTCGAATAAAGTCATCACACACACGCGCGCTTGTACGTTCACCTGAAGTATATAATAATTTATTATATTAATTAATAAGCCTATATACTCTACAATGATATAATTAGTTAATCGTTGAGCGTGGTATCGCAGGAAATGCGTGGACGAAACGTGCAAGTGCATGTTTATGCTCGAACGAGAAACTAAGTTTATCGAATAATTGAAAATATTCCGCGAACCTATTCCATAGAATTAAATAAAACGTGGCTTTAAACGTTATAAAATTCTTTCTTCTTCTCGTCTATTCGATTTAAACCCGACTTTTTCGCGCCTTCTTCTCGAACGACAGTAAATTAGAGTTGGAAATATTTAACGTCTCAAATAAATAAATAAATAAAAACTAATCGAAATTCTGGATTGCATGATTGTGGGAATAATTTTCCCAAGTATTGAAAATTCAGGCAACATAAAGAGCTTAATACGTAAAGGTCGAAAGAATGATCGAAAAGTAAAATAGAATTACCTGTCTGTATTATTTATTCCCGAAACTAATGAACTAAATAGAAAGAGAATGAAGGTGAATTTCCTTTTGAAATTTTATCTCGCATGGGCAAATTACTCTATACTTTGTAGTACGTATACAGGAAATTCAATTTTCATTTAAATGCAGTGCACGTAACCTCTGGTCTATCGAAAGGAGAAACCTACCTGAAGAGTTCAATTCTGCCATGTGATATTTAGACTCATTCTTCTTTCATACATTTTTTCTATATTTCCATTTTAACCTCGTTTCTCCTTTCCCCGCTACCGATAATTTCGCGTTTCTGTCTCCTCCAATGTTCCATCTGTCCACGGGTGTGTACGGATGTACGGGTGTCTCGTAGAATTTGAATTTCAATGCGCCGACAATGAGTTACCTACCTGCGGCTACTTCATCGTCCTATTCGAGAGAGTTTACGCAATAGGTAAATTTCGTTTGTTTCGATAAGTCGGTTAAATTAGAAGCGATGCATAATAAAATACGGGTAAAATGTTTCGGGCGAGAAAGACTCCGTGGAACAGCGATTAACCTTTCGCGATTGCATGTAGATTCGATGACGAACTCGAAGATTCTTTATATCGAATAACCTTTGAAGCCACCATCTATGTTTATTTGTTAAGATTCAGATTCAAGTGATTGACCATTTCTGATTTCAAAGAAATGGGGCTTGGCTTTCTTATTTAGAAGTTTTACATTCGATCTTATGTACGAAGGGAACGTGAATCTTTATATTACTGCAGGGGAAGCTTGAAAGTTGGGGAAAAGGTAATTTCGTATTCTACATTCACCTTTGTTCAATTCATTTCTATGTAAATCATTCCGCGACACAGATAATCGCAATAGAAAAGGACTGAAACTTCGATAAAAACGTCCCGACAATCCGATAAAAATTGTCTATGCAAAGATATTTAATGTTTTCCACGCCTTTCCTCGATCTAATGTTTGTTATCTAATTTTATATTCGTGCATTTATTCTTCAGACTCGACGAAAAGATTCGCGGACATATATACACGTGGTTTCACGAAATTCTCGGGAAACCGTCCAATTTTCCAATCGTCAGAAAGATTCAGTCATTGATATGAAAATTGGTTTTGTTCCGCTTTCGAAATTTTTCAATTCGTCGTACTCGGGTTTTTGAATCCGATTGGTCTGCCCCCAACAACCTTACGACGAATCGCTCGCTAGGAGACGCCTCCATAGATGTCGGTAGAATTCGTCCAAGTCAAAAATATCCGTGGATCGTCTACCCGCTGCGGAGCAAAACAGATTTCAAGAAAATTCTCTCCGCCCATTATCCAGCAGTGTTTCGTCTTAATGAGCAGTTCAAAAGACTATTAATCAGAGAATACGCCGCACGAAATCCTTTTTACGATCCGTCTCACAGTTTGCTAACCGTCGCCAGTAACAAACTCCAATCTGTTCCACAATCAACTCTAATTTCAAGGCAATCGGTCGATCGCACGGCTGGCGGACGTAAATCTCCACGCTAATTTCATTTTGGCATTCCAAATCGTATCTCGAAATGGAAATCACGTCCGAATACCCGGAAGATATAGTTCGCGGACCATCTTCGCGGGAAACATCGACTTTCTTTATTAATTCGTAATTGAGACTGATTTGTGTGGTTCGCGTGCTGTAATTCTCCGTATGTGCGTATAGCGCACGCGTGTGTGCGAGATACGTGACGGGGGAAAAAATGTGTGGGCGAATGGGAAAGACAGGGGTGGAAAAGAAATGTAGACGCCCAGTGGTTGCAAACAGTATCCGTACGTCGGTGTATTTACTGCTTCATCTACGTTGGCGGATAAGGTGAGGCAGCTTCAAATTGATACATCACGAATTTTATTAAGTTTTCTTCTTTCTAAAATTTGTTCAAAATCGTCGACGATAGTCGTCTATTCTGTGGCACGTACGTGCCGGTGGCTGTGAAATTGCAGCAAGTCGTATACGATGGAGGACGAGAGGAAGTTTAAAAAAAAAAAAAAGGATAAAAGAAACGCGACAGTTTTAGAAAAAAAGAAAAGTTGTAATTGATAAGAAGAATTGGATTGCGAACAAGCTTGATACGGATGACTGTCTTCAACGTTGTTGGTGATGAAAGTCGCAATTAGTGCAGTTATCGTACACAGTTTTGTGAATTTTAAACTTCCCTTCGATCGCCGCTGTATCTCGTTTTTAGACGCGTTTCGACGTTCGACGTTCGGCGTTCGAGCGCGTTAAAAAGTATTTTTCCGACACGCAATAAAACGTTTCGTAAAATATACGATCTTCTAAAGTGAGATTTACGCGTCGTACAATTTTACGAGCAGTTTGTTCGAAAATGTGCCTCTTAAATGCTTAAATCACTTGCACTATTTTTAGAATTAATCGTATATTCTAGCTGCTGACTTACGATAATAAAAGATAATGGATTTTGTTGAAAAGACAAGTGAGAAACGAACAGATTTATTCTTTTATATCGCATATATGTATTGTAATTTTGCACCATTACATTGTTACATTCTCATCTGCTTCGATAACGAAATTTTCTGTTCCGTACGCTTTAAAGGCTCCAAGATATTTCGTGGTTCGATGGAACGTAGAATATAGCAGATCCATCGTGTCTTCACATTTTATCTTTTATCACTGACCTCTCACCTGCATATAATGTGGATTATAACGTTATTTTAGCATCCGCCTTTTCAGCGAAAGGTATAAAACGCGAAACTCCTCTTCGAGATCCATCGATGTTTCCATAAAAAAATTTGTATGGGGTATTACCATACACGACACTTTAAGCTTTATAAACAACGTTTTCTCACTCAGTTACATCATACGAGTTACGCCATTGCCAAATGTTAGGCCGACATTAATAAAATTACAAGATAAAACAGTCGTTTCGTTGCAATTTCATTCTACGTTATAACAGCCACACGTACTCCGTGTTTGACGAGTATACTCGTCACCGTTTACCTTTTGCGACACATTCTAGGCACACGCTTTCAAAGAGATCTGGAAGAGCTGATTAATCGTATCATAAATTCACTTATCACTCGCTTTTTATCGACCAATTATCACAATTTATTAATCACTGACAATTAGTCGGCTAAATGGTAACATGGACCGTTAGCATGGAAACGTAGAAGCATTTCAGCGTTCGCTGCGTACACGGGATTTATCGAGAAAAATACAAGTAGAGTAGAAATGCGTTTATTGAAACAAAACTTTAATTAACGCCCAATTAACGGAACGTTTGCTGGTATTATTCGAGCAAAGAGCGATACGTAGCGAGAAAAATTGGTAAGCTTCCATTATACGAACTCCAATTATATAAACTGTTCTCGTTTCCTGACAACTTTAGATAAATCGTCTTCCGCCATATTTGTCGAACGCGGTTTAACATCCGCAGCGGTCTCTCTGAATCCCGTAAAAACTGTGAAATGAAAGAAACGCATTTTGATCGTTCGCCTGTGCAACAGAACGAACGTTTCTACGTCGCTTTTGTTATTAAATGGTTTCGTAGAAAGTATTACGTGTTTCGTAGTATAGAGCCTTTTAATACAGTGAAAATACGGCCAGTTGGAAAAATCTGCGTACATCTCTCGGATAGAAAAAATATTTTCTACGTAAAGACGCAGGCAGAGAGGCGTGTGCAGTTGTTTAAGCTGTAAGCTGTTTGATAAATGTATTTTTAATATCTTTCTCGATAAATCCTCGTACATAGAAATACTCCGAAATGCTTTCACGTGTCTCTGCTAACGATTGATATTACATTTAGCCGACTAAAAGATTATGACGCGTCAGAACGCCTAGCGTTGCAGCGCGTGAAGTAGATGCGACAGGAACACGTTTACGCGTATACGGTAATAACTTTTAGTTAAATATCAACGTTTTCCTGACTTATCATCGCTCGTACGCAGAGACGAGCTCTGTCACGAAGCTGATCCTCGCTTTAAATTCTTACGTACTTCGACGATATGATTATTTAACGGGGTGTCCTGAATTAGAATGTTCTAAAACAGCGTCTTTTTGTGATTTTTTTTAGAAGGGAAAGAAAGAAACAAAGTTATTGAATTTTGAGGTGTGGCTTTATATATATTTAACGAATACAACAAATTTTTTTTAATGTTAACAAAAAAATTATATCAGATTTCTAATCGTTTTCAATCGGCGTGAAAGATTCACCTCGTAATTCTTGACTGAAACGGAAAAACTAGAAAGGATTAAATTATTATATATTTTTCTTCTCGATGAACTAAAAAAGTTTGTCAAAAAGTTGATTTAAATAATTGTTATAGCACCTTGAAGTTTATTCTTTCTTCTTAAAAAACACATTTTTTTATTTTCCGCCTTCTTTTTTTTTTAGTCCATCGAGAAGAAAAATATATAATAATTTAATCCTTTATTGGTTCTTCGTTTCAGTGGAGGATCACGCCGATTGAAAAATGCAGCCCATGAAATAGGCTTAGAAATAATTTTACGCTGTTATAATTTTTCTTTTACTTTAAAAGAAATAAAAAGAAATTTTTTGTATTCGTTAAATATATATAAAAACATACCTCAAAATTCAATAACTTCGTTTCTTTCTTTTCCTTCTAAAAAAAAAATCACAAAAAGACGCTGTTTTAGAAGTGATTAACTTGCGATTTATCGTATATTTCATCTGTTGAAGTAACTTCATGAAAAACTCTATATCTTTATTTATGTATATCCATGGCCTGGAGATTGCTATTACGCAGATATATTGCAAATAAGGAGCGGCGCATATTATCCTACCCTTGAATGTATATTATGTCCTGGGTTGCAAGGTCTAGGAACAAAGAAACTAATAAACAGATTTCTCTTTATGTTCCCTGTAGCCTCTAGCCAAAGCCAGAAGCTTACCTTTTTTGGTACTATTCTTTTGCATAAATTTATGAACGTGCTCCCTATCCTTCCATTTTCTAGTAATACTAAAAAATTAAGGATCTGAATCAGTATTATATTATATTTATACCTTTATATTTATTTATACCTTTAATTTATACCTTATATTTATACCTTTAATCATTTCAGTATACTTTTCTATTACAAATTCATCCACTCGTTCTTCGATCAGTCAACGTCAAACTCAACATCATTCAAAACACGAATTAAACGACGAACGAGAAACGCCAGTTCTACGAAACATAGAAAAATAGAAACATTCCGATTTTTCTGATGAAACGTTATCGTTTCGAGTCAGGCGTTTCCGCTCGATGCGTAACATTTTTTACAATTGAAAGTGAAATTGTCGAGCATCGTTGAAAAAAAATTCTACGTCGCAGCATGTACGAGCAATTTCAGATAAACACAGTTTATATTTTAATCGATGAACGGAGGCTCGATCTCGAGAACGTTTGTCGAAATTAATATTTGTAATTGTGGATTTCGATAATCCAAGAATTAGCTTTTACCTGATAGAAAAGAACTTAGTGGTAAAATATTGTTTTGTCAAACGAGAGGCTGTCTTTAAGTTTCAATCATATCGGGTACTTCGATTTCTTTAGGTGACTTTGATATTAACCCTTTCCACTCCGAATTTTATTTCAATTTCGTTACCAGCAGCTCGCAACGCTTTTAAATTCAATTTGAAATTTACTTTAACTAAAAAAGAAGACAATTTAAATAAACAAAGGAAGAAACAAATTCATTTAAATACCAGTTTTATTCACACTATTGTCGTACCTTGTAATTTTTAAGTGTATGGTATATCTTGGAACAACTTCCAGGATGCAATCCTGGATTTTTTTTCGCGCGTTTCACAAAAAGGTGGGTCTGAAAGAATGTCTAGTGGGACTCGAC
The DNA here is from genome assembly GCF_024516045.1 of Bombus affinis. Classification (NCBI taxonomy): domain Eukaryota; kingdom Metazoa; phylum Arthropoda; class Insecta; order Hymenoptera; family Apidae; genus Bombus; species Bombus affinis. Next base: position 1,403,182 of record NW_026108822.1, read on the forward strand.
AAAGGAGTTTCTGAGGTAAAAACTGATGTCGAGTCACACTCCACACAGGAATACAAAGGGTTAAATATGCCATGTATCGTTCGTGTACATACATAATTTTCTAATGTAATTTGATTAAATCCGCATGTTGCACGGTTGCACTTGATTGTCCGTGCGTTAAACCACCAAGATCAATTTACTGCCGGTATCGACATTAGTATTGACATTGCTAGTATTACGCTTGACGCTTTACGCCATCAAGATCATGAAAATCTATTTCGTCTATTTTTTCACATATGCCATGCAATTTCACTCCTTATCGATATATTTCAATTTAACTTTATTCCAACTTGATCGTGGTGTTTGAAATTAGAGAAAAACGTAAAATAATAAACAGAAAATAATTCTAGTAGTTTCTTACAGTAATTTTCTAAAACGATGCTACGCAATTGATAGAAATATATAAAATAACGCGTAGGGCAACTGCTGTATCATTTTACCGTGTTGCTGATTTTATCGATATAGACGTAAATTCGAAATATCAAATACCTTGACAGGATATTCGACCGGTGATCAAGCTCCTATAAACTCGATGGTATAAACTCTTGGTAAATTATATCGTAAGCATTAAGAATTTGCTATAAATCGTTCGTCGTGCCGTAAAACGTATCAGTTACAGAGCTGATAAAATTTTTCCATCGACGAACGAAATAGACACGCGAATATTTATTCACTTGACCGTGTAACGCTGGCAATTTGCAAGTCGTGCCAAATCCGCCGACACGGTTTTGCCTCTTTCTCGCCATAAAACGCACGTGTCAAGAGATTCGTGTGACAATCGATTGCGTTGCTCTTGCTTGGTGATGTTAATCGTAATTAGAAATATGTGCGCACGAATAAATTTGCAAATAAAGCCAAGAGCAGCTTGCAGCTTGCAATTTCCGTTCCGTCGGGCGATACTGCGCGAACAAATCAAAGAGGACAACAGAGTCTCATAAACAAGCGAATCTGCTAAACAAGATCTAAAATGTTAAAAACACGTCGCTGATGGCCACGAGTGGTTTACTGCATATCGATACTTTAAACTACGTTTCTAATTCGCGAGATGCGCGGGTTACTCGTGAGATAAACGAGATATAGTGGAAACTCATTGTCTAACTCGCTACAAGTTGCAAAGATGAAGCCACTGATCATTACTACGACGTCGTGCACTGTGCACATTGATTCGTTTGAAACGAGGTCTCTTTATTTTTAAGCGAACTCTATTTATTACCGAACCGAGGTTTTACCAATCTACGCAATTAAATTTTTGCGTTTGCACGCGAAAATTTTATCCGTCGCTCGACCCTTGACCCAGACTAGTAGTCGGCCAAACTCGCGTTTCCGCAGGGAGAGACTTACTCAAATTTCTCATCGACCGCTCAATCGACCCGTTTGTACCGTAACTACCCTTAGGTAACACGAAAACAGAGGTCCTTGCGCCCCGGAGTACCACAGCACAGCTATATGCCTGACGATATACGCGTTAATAAGCCACGACCCATGCGCATTCTTGAACCCGATAACAGGATAGTTGCGTTGATGCGTAACATTAACATTCGTCATTTTTTCGATCAATCTACTTTATCCAATTCTATGGGATTTACGTTGCAACTATGAAAAGAATTTGCGACTGTTTAGTCGGTATTTTTCTTCTTGCTATTTATTACTCTTCCACCTTTTTTTTCTTTTTGTACGTGAAGAAATCCTCATGAACACTCCGCTGCTGCTAATAATCGGTAACAGTAGAGTAGTGTCGGACTCTTACCGACTAAAATTTCACGATGATCATTCTACGCGTACGACAGGAGTGCTCCAGGAACCTCTCATGAATTGTCTTCAGTTGCACCCTTTTCCGTCGTCCTCTTGTTCGAGCCAATCCTAACAATTCTCCGACTGTTGAATTTGATGCTAGGGAGGGGGGCATTGCCCCTAGCGTTATCCCCTGTTTTAGTCGTGGGTCCGTTGGGACGGCGATGAAGCGGTTCTAGGGCCGCCTGAACGCCATCCCCCTGCATGCGTGATCCTACAAGGGTGAGAGTTCTTCTTTCTCTCCCTTTCTGCTCGCTCGCAAAAGAGGCGGACAGCCTCGTATTCCTATGGTTCGCTCTCAACATCGTTTCTAGAATCGCCGAGGGTGTGTCAATCTTTCACCTATGACGTGCCGCAGGGAGTAGCTGTGTAGCTCCCACGCCGGACAAAGCTCCAGCGCGTGCTGCGCCGTGTCCCTGCCCTCCCTGCTTTTTCAAATTCGCGATTTAAAATTTATATTAATTTATATTATATTTAACATTTTCGCGATTCAACGTTCAAATTGAAATCTTTTTCGTTCTTCATTAAGTTAAGATTACTAGAAAATAATCGTAAATGCTGCTTTATAATCATATAATTCAAGTTAGAAGTGTGCACATACCTTACTATTATATATAGAATGAGCAAATACTGTTTACTAATATCTTCTACACGTTTCAACGATATATTCTGGACGTTTTGCTTGCGACGAAATAACGAATGCGACTGGTTTGTTGAAATAAACGAAGCCTTGTTATAATGCGTCGCTATCAATTGCGCCACAGTGGCCTCCCCTGACCACCAATAAGATAAATGGTCCATTGGGGAAAAATGTTGTCTTACATCGTCATTTTATTATTATTTTGCCATTATATGCTTGGAACAATAAAAATATTCCCGTGGCGTGCTGAGTGAAACATGTGATTTCGGCGTGTCAGTCAAAGTGTTAAGGAAATTGAGTGAGCTACTTCGTAGTAATACGTCGAACTATTTTCTTTTAATTACACAACTTCCGTTTGTGTCTTGAAGTTTCGTAATAGACCTCCGTGGCCTGTCCGTGGTCCGTCGTGTTGATACGTCTTTTGCATATTCTCACACTGAGTTTCACATCTTGTACGTCTGTACGTTGTCAAAGTTTAGGCGCAGCGATAGTACAAGTAGTTAGAGGTACGTTCGAAGGTGAAGTTCAAGTTTCAAGCTTCGAGCGTAGATGTTCAGTAGGAGAGACGCGAAGGTCGTTGGTTGAAAGAGTAGACCATGGACGTAAACCAAGGAGAAACGTAACTGAAATTCTGTGCTACCCAGGAGAGCGAGGATGATGAGAAGCGAATATAAAACAAACATATAACAATAACTCGCCTCGTTCGCGTCAATGTCGCCATTGGTACGCGGTTATTCCGCTTTTTGATCCTCGAATTGAATTAACGCGAAATAGCAGCCGAAAGCCTTTGTGATTGACGTGACTTTGAATAACAACGAACAACAAAAATTCGATGCGACGCTCGAGCGCGTGGCAATGGGAGCAGAGGACGCAAGTTCGTCAACAGCAGTGCAATTTAACAATTCGAATGTGGTGAAGTGCATGGAAACCTTTAATCCGAAAAATAGCAAAGAAATAACTGCTGTCCCTTGCACGATTCTCGAGCGGCGTCATCGACCGTCAGCTCTATCGATAGCGTCCGTCGCGAAACAACAGTTTGCGTATTGTTCGTTGATAAAATTGCCGAGTATCGATTATCGTTCAACCCGGCGCGGCAATCTTTGACCCGCGGCCGGCATTATTGTCCAATTATTGGAAGAATTCGAGAATCGACGCAGCTTCCTATTGGCTTTGTTCGAATTCACATCCAATTCGCGGAATTAATTGGATTCATTCCTTCAAACGTATCTTCATTTACCTTCGATGTGCGAACGAGTTTCGCAACGTGATGGAACGTACCTTGTGCTACTTCGTTTACCCCAACAGACACAAAACAGAACGATTCTATCGATCAACGAGGATGAGGTGCCTTTATTTCTTTTTTTTTTTTTCCTCCTCGGTTTGAGCAGAATAAAAACAGTGCGCGTTGAGTGCGTTTTGGCACTCGGTTCGGGGATCGGCAATCCATTAACGCTTCTCTGGCTCGTGTTGTTGCAGTTGTTTGCGATTCAAAGTGATTCGAGTTATCAAGCGACGTATAGTTTGGCGGCGTAGCCTGTACAGCTCTTAACGTACCAAGCTAAGAGTTCTCGTAGAAATCACCTCGAGTGCCAAGAAACAAGTTTTTTCGCCAGCAGGAGAAAACTTGATGTAGTTCAGCCTTAACATAACATCCAGATTCACGAACGAGGGAAGCGTACGGGTAGAGAGGCGTGTGTGTGTGTCGGCTGTTACTTGCAAAGGAAATTCTATTCGTCGAGATCGATGGCATAGACGAAAGCTAAGAAACGATCGACCAATGTTTATTGAAATTTATATTCTTTTTTCAGAGAAACGACGTTGCGACACAATCTTCCAGTGTTAGTGGTAGCTTATTTGGTAAGTGAAATCACAGTTAAATTTCATAATACGGTATTTTTATCGGTACGTAGAACGTTCTCCGGTAAAACATCAAAATTATTCAATTTTGCAATTTACAATGTTTTCTTCGCGCAAGTACCCTTCAAGTAAATTTATTAATTTACTGCAGAGATTACTCGCGTGTTTTTATTCTTCGAAAGAATTGCAAATTAAGCGTCTAACGCAATTTTACGTCGTGCATATTTATGCGCAACTGTGATACGAATTCAGAGGTTCGATAAGGAAAAAAAAGAAAAATGAAAAAATAATGTGTATTCTGTGCAACCACGGAGAAAGGAATATCCGTTGAACAACCAGTTTGTGAAATATCGATTGAATTTTTTACCGAATAACTTGCTGAAAATAACGTCAATTGTTTTAAAATTAATAAAATTTGTATTCCATGCAAAGATATTAAACCGATAGAAATGCTGATTTTATCTTGACGTTTTCCATTATTTTCAAAACAACTTTCTCAACATTTGTAGCCTGACCTTTTACGGTACACAGTTTAACCTTTATACGGTAACGCACTGTCGTAGAACGTATTTCGCGTCGTATAAGAAACAACAGAGAATAGATTTTCTGTTCGAAAACAATGAAAGAGATTTAATAAAAACAGTTTTATTATCGTGCAGGTACGAGAGACTTTTATCGTGAAAGCTATTTCACGAACATATTTACCATGGTGTACAAAACGGTGGAAAATTCAGGAGATAAGTTTCACGAAAAAGAGATATATCACGTAGAAACGTATCATCGAGAAATATATATTAATTATCGTTTGTTCTAATAAATAATTAATAATTCAATTACGATACGCTTATGGTCGATTACAACTCATTCGAATACCTCGTAATGATTTAAACGAAGACGTTTAAAAGACATGCATTGCTCCTTCTATCAGCTCGACCATCGTTAAGATTCTCTGAAAAAGATCATTCCGCGAGTATAAAAAATTACCTTAAGTAATTTAAGGTTAAGTCCACACCGTTCATCAAGTCCGTTATGAAGTTCATCCTCCGAGGAAATGTTTAAGACAGGGGACCGAGGCAAAGCGTTCGATGAAAGGGCAATTAAAGCGAACGCGTCCAATGAAAACATATCAAATCGAATTCGTTGTTAACTAATTTCTCGAATTATCGAAAAACATCGCTTTAATTGATTTTCGAACGAAATACATCGGTTCGAGGGTTTCAGGGTTTCAATTAGACTGCCGATGTTTATATATTTATGGAAATTTGCGTAGCATGAAAAAAAAAAAAAAAAAAAAATATATATATATATATACGCGAAACGTGAGAAGCGGAAAACACATTGTAGATGTGGCAATATCGATAGTGGACGAAACAAATTTTAATTTGGCTCGCATATTTTTATGGAAATTCGTAATTCCATCGACCCGAAATGTTATTAAAAAATATTTTTTATCGCTTCGATGAAGGTACGAATGAATTTACGCGTGAACACCAGCGATCTAGTTATCACGCAGTTGTAAGTTAGTTATGCTCTTAACGGGACCCAGAACTTGGCAGATTTGTCATCTATTTTAAAAAACCTTCCATCGTTCGATTTGATAGGCTGTTTCCCTTTTTGATCTGGTATTAAAATATTCCCTTTGCTCAGCCTGGAAGTGATCTCCAAGTCACGGAAATAAAACGATAAAAGAAAAACAGAGCGCAGATAAAATTTTCCACGAAACGTTGGACATGTCTTATGCCGTTAAAATTACTGAACCTGCTCGAACGAGCTGAATAGCTTTTTTCGCAGCTGTACGACAAGTTGCACATCGTTGCACGCCATTTGTCGCGATTAGCTGCCGCCGACTAATGCGGAGAATTTCGTACAAGTCGTTGACTCGCTGCTAATTAAGAAGACAAAGTTGCCGAGTAAGACGTCCGAATTATCTCCCTTTCTTTTTTCCCTTTGTCTATCCAAACGAAACTGACAGTATCAAAAATGAACGTTTTGGCGGCGAATAAAAAAGCTGAAACTGCGTTCCTACTAACGCGATTCTTGTCGTGATAACAAAACGCAATTACTATGCACGCCGATTTATTTAATTTTGCTTCTCGTTGGAATTTCTGAGAGAAATTTTTAGTGATAGTGAAAGTAGCGCAGGATGACAGCTAAAACAACTTAAGGCAACTTCGACGAGTTAAAAAAAGGGCAGAAGTTTATTCTACGTCGAAGATAATACCGAGCTTAAGCGGGCTTTATCGCGATATCGTTTCACGTCAAAATATTTTTCTCAATAACGTCAAAGTCTTACGTTCGTTTTTAAAATCTTACAATTTCGATTTTCTTAACGTCTCGGAAGATCGCAGAGGAGAAAAAGCGCAACAAGAATATTTTCATTGACCTTTCCGCTTTGTGACCACCTTGTAATTAAACGGAAAGATTTTAATACTCCATTTATTCCATTCCTAGGATTCCTGAATTCCATTCATAGGAAATTCGAAATGGAACACGAAAAAATATATAAAATATATAAAGTAGCGTTTTCTACAGCAATTGGTTGGTAAGGCAATTTTCAACCGAGATTCTACCTTTTTACATTCTCCAAAATATGGATCCGCGGTTTAATTAGAATTTATTGGGAAGAATATGCAGAAACACGATGCAAGGACGAGATACAAGTTACGAGAGGATTTGCGAGTAACTTACGAGTAGCTTAGCAGCTACGTGAAATTTCAATCTGTGAAATTTCAACTTAGTAAATCTTCTACACGAGGAATAGCGAGAGACAGGAATTTTGCGGAATTGGTCTTGTCGAACTTGGATTCGGCTTGGATTATTCGATAGAAAGAGTGACGATCTGTCGTGTGTAGCGGAAAAGCGTGTGAAGCTTTTCACAGAATCGTCGCAAAGGGAAACGATTATCGCGTGAATCGCTACTCCGAGATATCGAAAGCTGCATCAGACCTGTTTCGAAGAAAAAGAATTTAACATACCGTGTCCCTTATCGATCCGGAGCTTTCACGGGCATTTATCCGCCAACAAGAGAAAGCTTTCGCTTTCGATATTTCTATCGGGCGCGGTGTGCGTTGTCCTGGAAAACGGCCACGAGTTTAAAGCGTCGTTGAAAGGCGTATTCGCAAGAATTGTAAAGATCAGATCGCAAGCCGAAGGCAACGGGAAACCGATGCTGACAAATGATGTTCATCGTAATATCGTAACACGACGTATTGTACGGGATATCGACGACGTTGTGTTCGCTACCGATGTTTTCCACTTAGCTGTAATTAAATAAAAGCGAGGATGATCTGAAAGATCAACGACGACAGTCAGTGGCTCGTTCTTCAACGTTACAAGTTCTTGCGATTATCGTTCATTTTCAAAAAACGAGATGCATAGAACAGTCGTCGCGTACGTTTTCTCTGCGTTTATGAGAAATTCGAAAACGAGTACACAGAGTGTACGAAATAATGCAGAAGCGTATAAAATATTCAAAACAGATATAAGCAAATTTTCTACTTACAAGACAAGTTTCGAAAGATTATGAAACTTCCGAGACGCGTACAGCACATTCTTTCGCTGTCCAAAGTTGCTCTAAGGGGATGAAATTCACCTCCGAGAATCGGCCTACTTTCCGATTTTCCGTTATAGCTTTCAAGCCACAAGTATACATAGAAAGAAACTTTTCGGACGAGAGTTACATCTTTCGATCAGCGCCTATCGTTCGATAAAAGTATCCGTCAATGTTACAGCAATAGCGGGAAATTGTCAGAGGTAGATTTCACTCTCCGAGGGTGAATTGTGGCAGAAAATAAAAATTGCGCCATACGCATCCACGTATTGTCTGCGTGCAATTTCAAAGTTCCACAATTTGTTGAATTTACGCGTTGACGTGTGCCTGGTTAATGAAGCGCGTTTTTATTTATTTTCGTTGGAATATGTATATCGTAGTACCTGTTGCTTGTAACACCAGCAGGTTGTCCCCTAATCGTCTTTGTTTTACAAACATATCTTTTACGACAACGCATCTTTATACAAACACGAAAATTCAGTCAAACAATGCGATCTTCATCTTAATAGGACAAAATGGATCGTACGTAATTCGATAAAATAATAGAAAACAGAAAAATGTTGCGCGTCTATGATTTCCTTATAGAACGAAAGAAACTTTTGCCACGATCTAATATAATATTTAACAAATAACGGCAACTTCCGGTTCAAGTGTCTCTCTTAATTATTTTCGTGGAAATATGAGCGCGCAATAAATATTCACAGTCTAGTTAGACACAGTACTGTGAGAAGAAAGTAATAGAATTTTTATCACTATAAATAATAGATGCATATCCTTTATCACTGGTGGCATCCTAAATCATGCTAGTGGCTTTTGTCGTGTGACACAGCCTGGATATTTCTCTTCGGTTATTATCTGTTAGTCTGTATGTCCGGAGCAAGCTACATATATAAATGTACGTACATATATACATACATACATACATACATACATAGTATATAGCAACGACAGGAAAAAGACTCGCAGCGATTAATTTTCGTTTGCCACGAGTCTATGAATCATTGGCGTTAGTCTGCTTGTTCGACTGCATTTTCCGTGGTAGTTCGATGTGATTAGGATAGCTCGTTACATGGTCGAAACATTGTTGAAACTGCTATATGACCATGATATTACACAATGAGTGTGTAAAGATGAGAGAAAAGAGAGCGCGATAGGGAGAAATTTTGGATCTTTGTTTTGGTCTCAAAATGGATCTTTGTTGAAACGACCTTTTTCGTTTAAATAATATGTAAGTTTTTTATTTATTTAAAGATAGCTACGCATCTTTCCATTTACGTAAATCGATCTCTTCCATCTTCGTGAGTTAGATCTGTCGAAAGTTTTTTCGCTTTCTCGAGTTGGCAAGTTGGAAAAAAAAAGAATCCCTGACATCGCGACGCGAAAGAATGATCGATTTGCCATAGAATGGTCATGTACAGTGAACGGCAATACTATCGCAACATCCTTCGCAATTGAATAATTTCTTCGTAAGGTCAGACCAAACGACTTGAGTTTTTGCGATGAACAAGGTAGAGGTTTATTTTTCAAGCTTTCTTTATCTGGGTTTAGGGCAACGGAAATTGGAACATCTTTCGAAGATTCGCACACGTACAGAACGTTAAAAAAATAATTTATTCCGAAATCTTTCAACTTTCGATTCGCCTTTCATCTCTTCGATTCGCCATCTGAACAAATATTTTGAAAAATTCAAATCAATTTATATGCTCGTCCTTGCTTCTTTCATAACACGGATTACTATCATTTTGAATGAACATGTGTGTAAATTTCGAGCTATCGCGGGGAGACGCGGTCGTTAGAATACGCGTCAACGAGAGTCGTAAATTCCCGTTACGATTAGAATAATCGACACCACGAATAGTTCGATCCCCGTATTTCGGTTAGGATAATCGGGGTGGTTGATGCGGTATAACACTGAGAGTCACAGAATTATAATAATGTATATTTCCAACAATTAGTCTACACGATTGAGAAGAGATAAACAATTAACAACTTTATCGCACGCAGATAATGTAGATGTATACAATATAGAGCAAGGCTCTTACAATTGAACTTAGTCTCTTGGTGGACGTAGCACGATATGATACTTAATAGAATAAGCGAATGTTTGGCAATGTCCCGGATCGACTTGAATTGGTGTTCTGTTCAGAGTTAGACGTTAGGCGTTAGAATTTTGACTAATTGGTCGCTCTTGCGTTGAGATGGAAGAAAGTTCAGTGTGGGTGTGCCCTTTTGCATGACGAACGCGGATTCGTTGTTCACACTTTTCGTTAAGAAAAGTGAGGGTAATGATCCGCGATGTCGATTGGTTATGCCCTACGCTGATGCTTGAAGGGATGGGTAGAAGGCCTCCTACCATCGTGGTTGATAGGAGACCTTGTTCATGGAAAAACCTGATTGATTTATTAGCTAGCTATTCGATTCTTCCCGATGGGTGCGTGTTTGCTTTCTCCGTATTTTTTCAGCGCGCCTGATAAACCCAAGGACCTCTCTAAAAACCAGATGTGCTTCGACAAATATTTTTTGGCTTAAGAAATTCTTCAGGACAAAGGGGTTGACTGAAGACGCCTGTTGATACAATACAGTGACAGCGAAAGAATATATTGGGTCCTTAGGTTTATTGAGGGTCGGAGTGACGTTACGCAGGCCGCTGGCTGTCCGGTCGCGAGGGCTGGCATGCAGATGTTTAGGCGACGTAACAATGTGCTTTTTTCGTGATTCGAATTAAAAGAATTAAACAAATCGGAACGTTGTTTTCCTTGTTGTAGCAATTGTACCTTGTGTAACATTTTTATTGCGCTCGTAATTCACGATACTTAGGCTGCAACATACCGAAACTCTTCTCATACTTGTATCGCATTAGGGGCAAATGTTACATGGTTGCAGAACCGTACAAGCAATATGCCGGAGACAAAGTGGGGTGGGATTTTATGTACCAAGTTAATGCTACATTCCGTTCTCGTTTTTGCCGGTGTGGAGACGCGGATAGCGTTTATTATGCTCGCATTTAGGTATTCCGTGGCTGCTTCGATTTCATCATTGGTTTTTAGTGAGGATGAGGCTGAAGTTGTGTGGGTAAAGACTTCTCTGAAGAGCTGCCAGTTGGTGTGTTGGTTATGAATGGAGCCATTAGGTGTATTCTCGATGATAGTTGAACTGACTGTTACTATCACGGGGGAATGATCAGAGGAGAGATCAGCCGAGGAATTGATTTGGACGTGTCTTGACGAGATATTTTTAGTTATGAAGAAATCAAGGAGATCGGGTATTTTGTTTGTGTCGGTGGGCCAGTGTGTGGGTTCGTATGTGGTAAGGTAGTTGAGGTTGTTGGTTATTATGCTGTTGAGGAGGTTTTTGCCTCTTACTGTAACCAGTCTGCTACCCCATTGGGTGTGTTTAGCGTTGTAGTCTCCTCCGGCTATGTATCTGTTGCCCAGGGTGTCCAGGAAGTGGTCAAAGTCTTCTTTGGCGATGGAGTGTCTGGGAGGGCAGTATACAGCTGAAGTGGTGATTGTACCATGACAGTCTTCTATTGCTACGTTTGTTGCTTGGAGGTAGTCTTTCTGGAATGGTTGAAGTTCGTAGTGCTTGATGTTTGATTTGATTATGATTTCGGTGCCGCCGTGGGCCTTTCCGCTGGGGTGTTGGGTGTGGTAGAAGTTGTAGACGTGTATTTTGAGGTAGTTTTTGTCGGTGAAGTGGGTTTCGCATATGAGCATCACATCGATTTGCTGTTGTTTTAAGAATAGTTCTAGTTCAGATTTGTGCTGAGCTAGACCGTTGGCGTTCCACAGAGCTATTCGCATTGGTTTTATTTTGCTTCTGTGCGTATGAATTTGTCCATGAAGAGTGTGAGTAGTGACAGCAAGTTGTTAATTTGCTCAGTTTGCTTCTCGATAAGTTTTTCGAGTCTGGTAAAGTTGTCTGTGCTTTGTGGGGTGGGAATTCTATTTTCTGTGTATACACTGTGTGTTTTCGAGTTGTTTACGTTTCCTTGCGTTGCCTGCGCATAGGATACTGTTGGTGTGGTGAGTTTTTGGGGTTTAGGTTCTTGTATGGTTATGTCCTTGGGTCTCAGTTTTGGATACTTTATATTATGTAGTGTTTTGTATGCTGAGCATCCTTTGTAGTTCGCAGGATGCTCTCCTTGACAGTGGATACACTTGGCGGGGGTTTCCGGGGATTTAGTGCATTGGTCAGTGCGGTGATTACCTGCACATTTTACGCACCGGAAGTTGTGATTGCAGTATTTCTGCGTGTGGCCGTACCTTTGGCACCTTTTGCATTGTATTATTTCTTTCTTTACAAGAGGTGGCTCGAACTTAACTATGGAGTTCATCAGCCGATTGATGTTGTAGATTTCTTTGTTGTTTGTTTTTTGTTTTAAGTCTATAAAAAATAAGGATAGTGGGTTTTTTGTGATTCTATGCCTAATGTTGCTGATGTTAGTTACTTCGTGGCCGTGATTTAACAGTTCGCACTTTAGTTCGTCTAGATCGACTGAGTGGTGGATGTTGCGTAGCACCACTCGAAATGGTCTTTCTTGTTTGAGCTGGTATGTGTGGAATTTAGCGTTTAACGTTTTTAATAGCTTGGTTAACTTTCTATAGGCGTTTGGGTGGGTCGGCAGTATTTTCACGTGGTTGTTGTTAATCTTTAACTTGTAGTCCTCTTTGCTGATGTCTTTTTCGATAGTCTTAATCATTGACTGTATGTCGATTACGTCGTTAATGAATATCGGTGGGGGAGGGGGAATTCTTTGAGTATGGAGATTATTTACCTTTTCGGTTGTAATCATGGAGTCTTCCGTGGACTCCAGTATTGAAAATCTATTGTAGGTGGTCACCTGGCTGGCTGATGGTTTAGTTTGACTCTTGTTTACATTTGTCTTGGTTGGTTCGAGCTTTCGTTTTTTCGTGTGATGGTCGTTTACCAGGATAGATGTGTTGCCCTCTTGCCACGGGGGAGGAAAAATGGCGGTGTTATAATTTAGCTCCGGGGAGCCTGTTGGGAATGATAGAGCCATCATCGAGCTAGTTAATTCAGTGTGAAAGAACTAGTCGAGAGGCTGTTAACCCCTGGCTAGGTTAGTTGGATTCGCTTTCGACAGATGGGCGTCACGTGGAGTTTTGTGAACTTCACAGGGCACTGGACACACGTCTGCACGTCTCGGCACTCAGCAGCAACTGGATGGTCACTTGCTGCTTTGTGGACTTTGCCGGGCACGTCTGCACGCCTCGGCACTCACGAACGAACTGCTGAGAAACTCAACCTGAACATGGAAAAACTTCTAGAGTCCCTTCAAAGACGAGATAAGAGGGAAATAGAGGAAATAAACTTTAATATAGAACGATTTGAAGGAACTGAGAAAGCTACAAACTGGATATCAGAGTATGAAGAGGAATGCAAAAAATACAAAATAAAAAGCGATGAGGAAAAAGTCAAAGGTTTGAGAAAGTACCTAGGAAAAACAGCAAAAAGGAGGTACCAAACAAATCTACTGAAATCTGGAGGACACAACTGGGAACTTTGGTTTCGGAAACAAACACTCCACGATAGAGCAAATGTACAGGCTTATAAACGAAATAATAGTAGCACTAGAAAACAAGGAATACTGCACAGCCCTCTTTATAGACATAGGGAAAGCATTCGATAAAATTAACCATGAAAGTCTACTACAAACAATTAGGAAATAATTCCCGGAGCAAATACACCAATTAATAAAATCCTATCTAAGCAGCAGAACCTTCGTAATAAAAATCAAGGACACACATTCTCAAGTTAAAGACATCAAGGCCGGGGTACCACAAGGAAGCGTCCTAGGCCCAATACTATACACATTATACACGGCGAACATACCAACAACTACCAACAGCACAGTATTGACATTCGCGGACGACACAGCTATACTAGTCAGGCATACTAACCCAGAAACGGCAGTCAAAATACTACAAGAACATATCATAAAAATAGAAAATTGGCTACAAGAAAAACAAATAAAAGCGAACCCCAATAAATGCAACCATATTACATTCACGCTACGAAAAAAGATACCACCAAACATCCTATTGAACGGCACGCATATAACGCAAACAAAGCATGTCAAATACCTAGGACTCCACTTAGATACACAACTCACATGGAAACTACACATCAAATCAATAGTAGAAAAAATACAGAAAACAAGGAGACAAATGCATTGGCTAACAAGCCGAAAATCCAAACTAAACATAGAAAATAAATTAAAAATATATAAAACGATCATAAAACCAATTTGGACGTAAGGAATACCATTATGGGGGACGGCAGCAATGAGCCATATAAACAAAATAGAGGTAATACAGGCTAAAATCCTCAGAACAATAGTAAACGGACCTTGGTACGTCAGAAACGAAGATATACGGAGGGACCTGGGAATGCCAACGGTCAAGGAAGAAATTAGCAGATACTCCGAGAAATACAAATCAAGAATAGCAACACACCCAAACCGGCTAGCTGCGGAAACATACAAAACCATAAACATGGACAGAAGGCTAAAAAGGAAGCACCCAGCAGACCTTATAAAGGACATAACCTAACAAACACGAGGATGGTACCCCGCTGGGGGTAGCCACCAACATGCTAATTTAACCGTTAAAAAATTCCACCAAATGTCCAAATTGGACAAATTGTGAATTTTAATAAATAAATTAAAAAAAAACTGTACGCGTTAACAAAATAGTTCCAACTTACTTGAAAATAGTTGCTTGATTCAAGCAACTGTACGCGTTAACAAAATAGCTTCAAGTTATTTGAAAATACTTGCTCCACTCAACTGCACACATTAATAAAATGGTTTCAAGTTACTTGAAAATAGTTGCTTGATTGAGGTAACTTGACCAATCTGAATCGTCATAAAAACTTGGAAGGATATTTCATGCAAAATTACAGGTTCACATTGGCAAAATGATTTTAACTTACTTGAAAATAGTTGCTTGATTCAAGCAACTGTACACGTTAACAAAATAGTTTCAAGTAACTTGAAAATAGTTGCTTGATTCAGGTAACTTGAGCAATCTGAATCATCATAAAAACTTGGAAGGATATTTCAAGCAAAATTACAGATTCACATTGGTAAAATAATAGGTTCACATTGACAAAATGGTTTCGAATTGCTTGAATTCAAATCGTTTGACGAAGCAACATGACTAATCTGAATAGTTTAATTGTCATCTTTATCCAAGACTCGCATAGTCAATCGAGCCATTCGGAAATCACATTGACCAACTCCAAAATTGAAAAGTAGAGAAAAGTAATTACAAGTATCGCAAGTGGTGAGACAATATGCGATAAAAATGAAAAGATGAGCGTGGCATTAAGCTCTAAGGAACTAGAGGTTTTGTGAGAATCAATCGTGTACTTGGACGATGAAATTGCGAAATTGTGAGATTGTCCAAAGATGAAGTTGGTCAATTTGACTTTCGCCAGGCTCGATCGTCACTACGACAGTTCTCGCGTATCGAAACTATCTTGATGTTTGTGTGGACAGGTGAGACGAATGAGCGATCGTGGCGGAGAAGGATCGGGACATTCGGTCGTTACGATGGAAACAGAGTTACCGACTTTGTTTGGCCGTCGCGAATCAGTCGCCTGTTTTCCTTTTGGAGGCGTGACGAGGATATTACCAAATCGTCGAGAGCCAGCGTCCAGAATGTCCGCACCACCGAGCGGTAGAGGAAATACGCACTATCTTCGGTTGGACATTATGGACGACATCGCATACCTAAGAGCGAGGGAGGTAAGGATCTTTCGTTTATTCTTTTTCACTTTCTACCGTAATAGATCAGCCACAGATAGTCCACTTCGACGAATAGTTTCTTTCGATCGACGAGGAAACCGTCGAAAAGAAAGATTTAGGATATTGCAGCCGTTCGCCGATCAGGAGCGCCATTTACGCCGAAGGAGATCCGTTCTCTTAGAACGCTCATAGAGTCGCCTGTCTACCGTATTGGGTCTGCCTCCCTGCTATTCCTTTGTCTATATGCTGTCGATGGCTTCAGCGCTTGAGAAAGCTAAAAAGACCAGATGTGGAGTTTTCCTAGAAGTGGTGACCACTTCAACAAAAATAAACGAAAGATCCTTACCTCCCTCGCTCTTAGGTATGCGATGTCGTCCATAATGTCCAACCGAAGATAGTGCGTATTTCTTCTACCGCTCGGTGGTGCGGACATTCTGGACGCTGGGTCTCGACGATTTGGTAATATCCTCGTCACGCCTCCAAAAGGAAAACAGGCGACTGATTCGCGACGGCCAAACAAAGTCGGTAACTCTGTTTCCATCGTAACGACCGAATGTCCCGATCCTTCTCCGCCACGATCGCTCATTCGTCTCACCTGTCCACACAAACATCAAGATAGTTTCGATACGCGAGAACTGTCGTAGTGACGATCGAGCCTGGCGAAAGTCAAATTGACCAACTTCATCTTTGGACAATCTCACAATTTCGCAATTTCATCGTCCAAGTACACGATTGATTCTCACAAAACCTCTAGTTCCTTAGAGCTTAATGCCACGCTCATCTTTTCATTTTTATCGCATATTGTCTCACCACTTGCGATACTTGTAATTACTTTTCTCTACTTTTCAATTTTGGAGTTGGTCAATGTGATTTCCGAATGGCTCGATTGACTATGCGAGTCTTGGATAAAGATGACAATTAAACTATTCAGATTAGTCATGTTGCTTCGTCAAACGATTTGAATTCAAGCAATTCGAAACCATTTTGTCAATGTGAACCTATTATTTTACCAATGTGAATCTGTAATTTTGCTTGAAATATCCTTCCAAGTTTTTATGATGATTCAGATTGCTCAAGTTACCTGAATCAAGCAACTATTTTCAAGTTACTTGAAACTATTTTGTTAACGTGTACAGTTGCTTGAATCAAGCAACTATTTTCAAGTAAGTTAAAATCATTTTGCCAATGTGAACCTGTAATTTTGCCTGAAATATCCTTCCAAGTTTTTATGACGATTCAGATTGGTCAAGTTACCTCAATCAAGCAACTATTTTCAAGTAACTTGAAACTATTTTATTAATGTGTGCAGTTGAGTGGAGCAAGTATTTTCAAATAACTTGAAGCTATTTTGTTAACGCGTACAGTTGCTTGAATCAAGCAACTATTTTCAAGTAAGTTGGAACTATTTTGTTAACGCGTACAGTTTTTTTTTAATTTATTTATTAAAATTCACAATTTGTCCAATTTGGACATTTGGTGGAATTTTTTAACGGTTAAATTAGCATGTTGGTGGCTACCCCCAGCGGGGTACCATCCTCGTGTTTGTTAGGTTATGTCCTTTATAAGGTCTGCTGGGTGCTTCCTTTTTAGTCTTCTGTCCATGTTTATGGTTTTGTATGTTTCCGCAGCTAGCCGGTTTGGGTGTGTTGCTATTCTTGATTTGTATTTCTCGGAGTATCTGCTAATTTCTTCCTTGACCGTTGGCATTCCCAGGTCCCTCCGTATATCTTCGTTTCTGACGTACCAAGGTCCGTTTACTATTGTTCTGAGGATTTTAGCCTGTATTACCTCTATTTTGTTTATATGGCTCATTGCTGCCGTCCCCCATAATGGTATTCCTTACGTCCAAATTGGTTTTATGATCGTTTTATATATTTTTAATTTATTTTCTATGTTTAGTTTGGATTTTCGGCTTGTTAGCCAATGCATTTGTCTCCTTGTTTTCTGTATTTTTTCTACTATTGATTTGATGTGTAGTTTCCATGTGAGTTGTGTATCTAAGTGGAGTCCTAGGTATTTGACATGCTTTGTTTGCGTTATATGCGTGCCGTTCAATAGGATGTTTGGTGGTATCTTTTTTCGTAGCGTGAATGTAATATGGTTGCATTTATTGGGGTTCGCTTTTATTTGTTTTTCTTGTAGCCAATTTTCTATTTTTATGATATGTTCTTGTAGTATTTTGACTGCCGTTTCTGGGTTAGTATGCCTGACTAGTATAGCTGTGTCATCCGCGAATGTCAATACTGTGCTGTTGGTAGTTGTTGGTATGTTCGCCGTGTATAATGTGTATAGTATTGGGCCTAGGACGCTTCCTTGTGGTACCCCGGCCTTGATGTCTTTAACTTGAGAATGTGTGTCCTTGATTTTTATTACGAAGGTTCTGCTGCTTAGGTAGGATTTTATTAATTGGTTTATTTGCTCCGGGAATTGTTTCCTAATTATTTGTAGTAGACTTTCATGGTTAATTTTATCGAATGCTTTCCCTATGTCTATAAAGAGGGCTGTGCAGTATTCCTTGTTTTCTAGTGCTACTATTATTTCGTTTATAAGCCTGTACATTTGCTCTATCGTGGAGTGTTTGTTTCCGAAACCAAAGTTCCCAGTTGTGTCCTCCAGATTTCAGTAGATTTGTTTGGTACCTCGTTTTTGCTGTTTTTCCTAGGTACTTTCTCAAACCTTTGACTTTTTCCTCATCGCTTTTTATTTTGTATTTTTTGCATTCCTCTTCATACACTGATATCCAGTTTGTAGCTTTCTCAGTTCCTTCAAATCCAAACCCAAACAAATAAATTCACTGAAGGCGCTCACATCAGAAAATGAAATAGCAGGAACATCGGATGGGAAGGAAGAAAAACACTAAAATGCCCGGAGAAGTACGAACCATTGATAAAACTGCGAGTTAAAGTCAACGATCAAAAAGAGATTAAAGGTGTCTACGGGAGCGAATGCAAGTTTTATCGATCAAAAGATCATTGATCAGATAAAAGAAGACAAGAGCATGTTCAAAACCATCAATGGGGAAGACTTCACGAGTAGCCGGGCAAGACTAAAAATGAGGATAAACAAGATAGAGAAAGAGATAGATGTGTATATAGTACGCAATAATAACTTCACATATGATCTCATCTTAGGGCTGGACGCCATAAGGGAATTCAAACTAAGACAAGACGAGAATTTGAGGGTTAGCCAAAAAGTAGACGACAAAGAGGAAGTAATATTTAATAGAAAAGAAGAAAGAAGAAATAACCAGAGAAGAAAGGTAAACGTTACCGAACACAAGGAGACGGGTAAGCCTATGGACAACCTAGAACACCTAAATAACCTACAAAAAATAGAGGTAAGCCAACTTATAGAGAGATGTATTTGCTAAACACAATGTGGGAACCAGGAAATCACAAGAAGCTTCTATTAAGCTAATCGAAAATAAATACATATCAAAGAAACCATACAGATGTAGCATTCCAGATCAGAGAGAAATAGAACTCCAGATTACGAAACTACTAGAACACGATCTCATAGAGGAATCAAGTTCACCATTTGCAGCACCAGTGACACTAGCCTTTAAAAAAGAGTCGAATCGTAGAGATAGACTATGTATTGATTTCAGAGAGATAAACAAAATTGTAGTTCCGGAACCACAACCATTCCCAAGAATTGAAGATATCATAGTCAAAGCGGGAAATTGCCATTTCTTCTCAACGTTTGACATTAATTCGGCGTTCTGGTCAAAGAGGCGATTCAGTACTGGCAGCATTGGTTAATCGGTAGATACTTCACTGTCCTTTCAGACCATAAACCGTTGGAATCAATGAGAATCAAAGCAAGAACCGATGAAACTTTAGGAGACCTGATGCACTACTTATCGCAGTACGACTTCAAAATCATCTACTCACCAGGAAAACACAACATAGAGGCAGTCGCGCTATCCAGGAACCCCGTCTTAGAAAGTTTTGAGAACGAAGGAGAGGTTTTGAAAGTAGCGAATATTATAAAAAAACAAGACATAATCCGAGATCAGAAAGAAAACAGAGAAGATATTAAAAATACGAAAGACCTTATAAAAAAATCAGAGATTTTTTTTAAAAATATTAAAGGACGCCAACGTATATTCGTCTCACAAGAGTTTAGTTTAGGCGAGCATATCATAAAGACGGTGCATGATTTCTTTGGCCATGTTGGAAGGAATCACATATTGAAAAAAATCCGACCCTTTTATTATTTCAAAAATATGGACCGAATTGTCGACAAATTCTGCAAACAATGCGAAACCTGCATTAGGAATAAAAGCAGAACGAGAAGACCGATCGGGCTTATGTGGAGACTAGGACCAGCGAGGAAACCGTTTGAAATAATGTCATTCGATACGGTCCGAGGTTTTTCCAACAACAACTCACCAAAGAAGTATATGCATATACTCATAAATCACTTTTCAAGGGCTGTTTTTATGTCCACATCGAAAACACAACGCGCGGAAGATATCATAAAACTTATAAACTCGACAGGAGAAACTGACTCCATAAAAATTATCCTTGCAGACCGATACCCAGCGATGACATCCAAGGAAATTCAAGAGTACGCGAGAGAGAAAAACATTAAATTAATTTTCACCTCGACAGACTGTCCATCCTCCAATGGACTAAACGAGAGGGTAAATCAAACATTAGTAAACAGAATCAGATGCAAGATCAATTCGAAAAAAAAAAAAGAAACTGGACAAAGATCGCAGAAAAAAGCGTAGAAGAATACAATCACACCAGACACAGTGTAACGGGATTTGCCCCAAATCACTTACTGTATGGGAAAATGATCGAAATCATCTCTAAGGGAATAACAGAGAAGAAGATAAACTTAAAAAGAGACAGAGAAGAAGCATTTAAAATCTCAGCAAGAAATTTCGAAATCAACAAACAAAAATATGACAAAAAAAGACGAGAACACGAGTTTAAAATTGGTGATACGGTCTTCACCCACAACGGAAACAGAATGAATAGAAATAAGCTGGAAGAAATTAGGAAAGGACCTTTCAAAATTTTGAGAAAGATTTCAAACTCTATATATGAAGTGGATAACGGTAACCGGAGATCTGAAGGGAATTTCTTCAAACTGGCCCGGAAAAACGACCGAACAGAAAGGAAGTCGATCGAAGAGCTTCCGTTCCAACAGCTTCGACGTGTCGACATTGCACGGAGCTAAAAGTAAGCTTAGCGGATCCTCGAAAGCCGCTATTTCGACCTTTATGGCACCGTCGAATTGGTTCACGAAGAGACACCAACCGATGTCGAAGAAGCCGGAAGATTTAGTAACGGCCAGTTTAAGTCTCAAGTTCGATAAATCGAAGGTAGTGAAGGCGGTGAAGGAAACGTTGGGTAAAAAGTCCCCTAATAGCGAGGTCAAACACAAAGTCGTATGGGACAACACTAGTGGAACCAAAGTGGACGCTCAGGTAAGTTGTATTTCTCGTTACGATATCGTTTCTTGTTTAAGAGCCATCGTAGGTGAAAGGGGGAATGAAAAAGAAAATCGTAAATCGTAAAATCTCTTCCAGAGAATGCACTTTATCGTAAAAATTAATAAAGTCAACAACAACGTGAAATTAAATAATTGTTGTTTGATATTCTGTATTATCGATATAGGTGAAACGTGGAGAAGATAATTTGCAATCATTGCGGACAATATCGCAGTGACATTATTATCAATCGGTAATATTAAAGATAAAATTCATATGGGATGAAAACAGAGCGTCAAAAGTGGTTATTTTCCGATCTTCTTGCGAAGGGAAAAATGTTTAAGAACGGCTCTCAGCAAGGAATAAAAAATGTTATTACAGTTCCATTTTCGTGTTCGTTTTTTTTCTACATGATCCATGTGAAATAATTCTTCAGATGCTCTGCTGGTAAATGAATCGACGTTTGTAATAGAGGAAATATGAAGTACAGCGAGATCGTTGTTGACTATTGTTCTACACCGATATCGACAAAATAATTCTTCGACAACTCTATTGATAAATCAATTGTAGTTTGAAATCAAACGAATCTGAAGTACCATCAGTTTGTTGCTACGAGAACAATAGTCACTAACGATCTCGCAGTAATTCGGATTCGTTCGATTTTAAACTTCAATTGTTTTACCGACAGAATCTCTGAATAATTATTTTGCTGGTAAATTCTGTTGGTATATCGATTAGAGTTTGGAATCGAGCAAGTACGAAGTACAAGATGGCTATTGTTCTCCAGTAGCAACAGTCTGATAGTATTTCAGATTCGCTTGATTTCAAACTTAGTTCCTTTGGTTTAATTACTGATTTATCAGCTGGATCAAAATTTAAAGAAAATGAAGATCAAGTGTAGCGCGTAAGTTTTACCTCTGCTTAATTTTTTCATCTATACACTCATCTTTTTCAACTTCCATGTCACATTTCGTATAAATGCTAATAATTCTTTGTTTTTTTTTTGATAAATTCTCTTAAACGTCGCACAAGAATTTTTCGTTCGCGAGGAGGTGCAAAAATGGCCACTTTTTGACTTAGGTCAAAATTTGCAAATTTGGGGTTAGCCCCAACTTAACCACACTTTTAATCCAACATGAATTTTATTTTAATATTACTGACCTCTGATGGTGGATCTGCGATACTGTACTTAATGATTGTAAACTATCTTATCGACTTCTCATCTATATTAATAATATAGAAATGTTAAATATTATTTTGAATATTAGGAATATTAAATAACAGTTAAATACTTAAATATATGTTATTTGATTTGTTTTAGAACGAAGCTCATTCTCTGGAGTGAAACCTTTAGTTTCTCTTTCTTACGCGATAAAGGAGAGGTGCAAGGATTTAAATATTTATAACATTATGACCTTTATTCTTTAAGCATGAAAATATTTTAAATACAAGCATATAAATATTACATATAAATATTTCTATTTACATATACATCAAGTAAATTTACATGTACATTTTCATCTTGGTAAAAAGAACGTGTAAATTATCGTATTTACTATTACGTATTTTAACGCGAAATCTCGTTTCATAAAAATTTTCATTCAAATACGTAAATACATAATATTCATAAATTTATAAGAACAATTTTGTCCGTAGGTATTTGGTAGCGCAATTGAGAAGATGTTAACGGCGGAAAAGGGAAACGATACGGGGGCTTCCGGGTCGAGCGGAAAGCCCTCGGTATCTCCGAACAAACCAATGTCAGGCAAAGTGACAAATTGGTTTTCAAATACCAAGAATCAAAATCGGAATCAGACGGAATCCAGCGAACCGTCTCTCTGTTCTTCCCTAAAGGACCTATTCAAGAAGTAATGGGGAAGAACAAATGCTAATAAATGTTAAGTGTCTCTAGTTTAATTAACACTTCTTTATCTTTATCTTTATTAACACTTATTTATTTAAGAATTTATTCAGAGATTAACACGACCTAATAGATGACTGACAATCTGGTGTAATTCAAATTAACGAGCTATACTTTCCTTGTATTTTCTTATTGCTATACCTCTACAATATTCTTTTATCGTATCTGTCGATTTTAATCTCACACAAATATCTAATAAATGTGTATACAGTAGTTGACGAAAATATTAGATAGAAGATTTTTGCGAATATATATTATGTGTGTTAGTGTTTTTCTTCACTTCACTTCAATGTAACGAGACGTGTCTATCATGATTACACCGGTAAAAATTGAGACTAATTTGGAAATATATATATGGAAGCTAGAAGATGCTTATTGCAGACGTACACATAGCAAAAAACTAATGTACAATGTAAAGAGTATTTTTAAACATATGATTGATTAGGGGTAAAAATGCTCCTACTAAAAATATTGTGACTTATTTATACAATACATAATTAACTGTCCAAATACCGATGGTAATCAATAAGCATCTTATAATTCCTATTTACATTTGTTTCAAAAGCTTCTTTCGTTTCATAAGGAAATAATAGATGCACGACACTTTTTGTTTTATATTATTCTATCGATTTATGTATGATCTATTTTGTAGTAATAGAACAAAACGAAAGAAACTTTTGAGACAGCCTAATGCATCTTGAAATTCATGAAAAGCTTCAACAAAATATTCATGGAAAGTTTCTGTAAGCGTCCGAGTACTTTCGTGAGCCGTTATATGTATAATAATTCGTTACAATGTTAGTGATAGCTTGGAAAGTGAACTATTTTTATTATACATCTTTTTACTTTCCATATTACGCTCATAGATACTCTAAAACGCCGCGATACTAACTCTTATCTATCATGTTTACGAATGCCTATAATTTGTGAAACCGCTTCTGATTTTACGGAAATTTTGCAGTTGCTTGATGAATGAAACAGATTTGTTAAGAGAATCACATGTTATAGATACCTGAACTGTGATTTATTTAATATATCTTTTCTGATTTGTTATCCTGCAACATTTCCATGTTTTACGAAGCTTTAAATTAAATTTCACAAGTTTATTTTCCTTAAGCTAAAGACGATGCTGGTGAAATATTTATTTCTGAAGTAAAAAGTAAAAATATAGCTTACATATTGCTTGTATTTAATCATGTATTACGATTAATCCTGTTGCGATACTCGTATATTTCAGTTAGGCTCTGGTTTTAGTAAACAAGAAAGATTTATAATATCTTAAGAGGATGTTTAGCATGAAATCATGCTAATAAGAAGTTTTTCATGTTTTTCTTCAGGCTTAAAATATTTTTTAATGTTGTGAAAAAATTGGGTTGAAAATGAATAAAAGGGTGCAACAGGGTATTTAAACAAACTAATGTCTCTTATATGAATAAGTCGAGTGATATGCTGTAAATTATTTTCACAAAAAGACACCCATTTTTATTATTGTTTTCTAAACAAAATTCAATATGATTTGTTATACCTGTAATAGGAAGTTTCTTTAACTAACATTTAGTTATCGATCCTATTTTTATTGAAGTTTAACAATACTGTTCAATGTTAATAATTATTAATTTATAAGTGAAGGGTAATTCCAACGAAGAAAGATATCATTTGCAAACAAATAGTTTCAGATGAAATCAGCATTGGTACTGTAAATTTAAGATATTATAAATCTAATATGTATTGTATCGCAAAGCGGGATTCATGATGAAAAATTAAATATAAAAGTCCATGAAATTTCGCAAATTTAAACATCTCAGTTGATACAGCTTTAATAAATGTGGACAAAAGTTTAGTCTATCTTTATATTTAAATAACGCATGATATTTAATTCTACAGTATAATTAAACAAAGATTCGAAGCTGAAAATTTCGAAATATAATTGAACAATATATCGTACAATAAATGTTATATGATGTTCTGTAAAGGAGAATTGCATTTTTATGAAGAGGATCAAAGATAAAAGAGATTTTTGTTGAACGATACGACCGTTTCGAAATTCCATTTTGATCTTGTGTATGTATAGTGTATCTCGTACAAAAGATATTACAACAAGCGTCCAGTCATAATGTGAAACATTAATCAAAATTTCTAATCTCGAGTGTTTCAAGTCCCAGAACTCATCTTAATAAATATAAGAAGGACAGATTAAATTCAATCTTATTTTTCTAATTTTCTCGTTAATAATTAAATATGAGCATCAATCAATCAATAGTTCATAATGCACGGTATAATGCGTGTATAACATTCATCTGATTTCAATTAACTTACGTTTAAGCAAAATAATTATTCGAACTAGTTTATCATTCACATTATTACACATTTTAATTGTATATATATCTAGTACAACATAGAAAGGATGTTTTAGGATTATGAGTATTCTTTTAATTTTTAAGAAGAACAATAAGTATGCATAGTATTTCTTTTATCTCATATTCTAATTTCACCACATTGAATTTTCTAAAGAAAGATGATCTATTTATTTTAGATAACGCAAATCCTTTATTTTAGATATGCAAAGTCAAATATATTTTTGTCAATAAAGACACAAAAAATCTTAGATGTCTAAATGTCAGCTTTAAGAACAGTAGACTTGCCTGCCTTCAAACTTAAATGTCCTTTCCAGTAGTAAAACTTAAAATGACATTAACAACGGCAGTAATATTTACGCCTACAGATGGAGGATATTAGACTTCGATTAAAATACAAGTAGCTCAATAAATATGAGTCTAAGTACGATGGTTAAAGAATAACGATTCGTCATTCTTTATTCCAGCGCTTAATGCTATCCTTCTTTCAACAAATACAATCCTAGAACAATGCCGCTGAAGAGAAATGTTATGCGTGAATTTATTTGCCTTTGCGGGACGAAGGTTTATTAAATTATTAAATGAAAATATTAAATGAAAATGAATATGTATAATTGTGTGTATAAAAATTGATATATGTATGTATGTATAAAATATATATATGTATGTATATATATATATATATGTCGGGTTGGCGTTAAGATTAGAGTTAGGGATAAGGGCGTGAAACGAATCCCTATTGGCGCTAGACGTGATCGTTATGCAATAGAGGAGATATTTACTAGTGCAAATATGACTATGATGGAATTGGACAAGTAATCGCGATAATTAGATACTCGAGAAGCAAATGACGATGATCCTAGGCTCAATAACGAATCCGCGGTCAACGGGATGACGAACTTTACCCTTCGTTAGCGTCTAAGTTACACTGTATGTTAGAGCAAGGGGCAATTATTACGTATACGAAAGACAGGTCGATTGCCGATGAGATCGCACTAGAGTGAGTGGCTCTCCGTCGCGGTGACGCTGTCGAAGAAATCTATGATGGGTGTGCCTAAGGGAACGAGATCTCGGAGTCGTCATCGACTCCAGTCGGAGGTTCGGTGCGCATATCGAGATGGTGTGTAATAGAGCCGACAAGTTAATAGGAGCCCTTAGGGGAATTCTACCCAACATCAACGGGCCGCCCAGCTTGGCTCGTAGGCTCTACTACAACGTGTGGGAGTCCATCGTAACTTACGGAGCACCGGTGTGGGCTAGAGCAGCGAATACCGATAAGAACAGGAAAAAGCTGAAACGAGCACAACGAACGGCCCTGTGCATAACAACGCCGGCATACCGTACCGTCTCCCACGCGGCACTTTGCGTGTTGACCGGGAATCTCCCGATTTACATAAAGATAAAGATGCTCGGAGAGACCTACGAGAGGAACAAGATCCATGGGTCCAGGATTGGCACGGATGACGGCTGCAAGCTGAAGGAGGAACTGGAGGCGATTCGCAAGAAGGCCCAAGATGACTGGCAGAAGGAGTGGAACAACCACAAAAAGGAAAATATCACAAAGAAATTAATACCGAGTGCGCTGCTATTTACCAAAAAGAAGATGGACATCGATCACCACACCATGCAGCTGCTAACCGGGCATGGGAGCTTCGGTGTCTATAGAAAAAGGATTGGCAAGGACAGCGACGGCAACTGTCTCGACTGTGTAGACCCGAACGACGATGCAGAGCACGCCCTCTTCGCGTGCCCGAAGTGGACGGACAGAAGGATCGAGCTGGAGAACGCTCTGGGCGGGAAGATAGACGTGGGCAATCTGATCGCCACGTTGACCGCCAAGAACGAGAGCTGGAATAAATTCAGGCAATTCTGCAAGACCGTCATGTGTCACAGGAGGGTGACAGCGAGGGCCTGGGAAGAGGCAAGGGGGAGAACGAGCGAAACAACAACTACGTGGAGCAATGAGGGCAAGAACACGAAACAACGAAAAACCGCAGAAGGAGACCAGTCCAGTATTCTGAACTGGCTGAGAGGACGACATGAGCAGTAACTGCCCGAAGAAGTAGATACAACGGGGCACGAAAGGACAACCCTGATGACTGCCGACAGGTTTTACCGGGGTTGTCTGCCCTCTAAGCGGAGGAAGAAGGAGGAGGGGTTTTTAGTGGGTATGGCAACGACAACCGACCGACTCCCACATAACCCAGTGATGCGGGTCACTGGGCATGCGTAATTGCATTTTCCGCTCCCCACGCAAAAAAAAAAGACACGAGATCATCGGATTCGCGGAGAAAAGTCTCCGTTCGAAGGGTGTGGGAAATTGACGTTGCTGTTAATTGGTCAATTTCCATGTTGGTGGTTAGAGAAAGATATTAGCTGTCCTTGGGAAAAGTTGCTAGCGGGAAGCGTCGTTCGTGGAAGGATAGATTTCTCTTATCTTCCCGTAGTTGGGGCACAGGCTATTTGTCTATTTGAAAGACTTTGTATAATTGAAACTTAATATTCGTAGCCGGTCCTCGCTCAGCTAAACATATACTGTGAAGATGCGTTGGCATCTGGCAATCATCTTACCCGAAGGACAAAGTCTGCGTGTGGCGAGCCACGGGGCAGAAACCATTGAAACGTTTACCGTCGTGTCCTGTCCCAAGTATTTCTTTTAAGAAGAGCTATAGAATTACTTCATGCCTTTGTTAGACAAAACGTTCATCCCTTTGACCGCGGCTACGTTCGGCGACTGATTGTCGCCTCACTATCATAAATCTCAAATAAATACAGTCGGATCGAATGACAACAGTTTCTTAATACGGCTATGGTGAAATCTAAATTTCAATACTAGGGGTCTTCCCAAAGTTCCAAAGGGAACGTTCCGGTGTTCTTTCATCTCCGACATATATATATATATATATATATATATATATATATATATATATATATATATATATTATTATAATGACTTATTTTAATAATGACTTAATTTGTATAGTAAAAACAGCTAAAATCTCATGTAAGATTGTTGGGATGTTACGTGATATTTCTGTTGCATCATTGATTATCGTTATACTTTGAAAAATAATTAAGGAAGCGAACAATGCGTGGACGATTATGGCAGTATTATTAATAAACGAACGTTTAGTAGAGAATATGGATTTATTGGATAAGTAAATGTTTCATTAAATGTAACTGCTACATGCAGAATAATATGTTGTTACATGTATGAACTAAAGTTGATGTAATACTCATATTGTATTTATGGTTTCAAAGAATTAATAAAATCTGCTGAGATTCAAACGTATACTCTCCCTTTTATTCTATGAGAATTAAACATTTAGAAGATTTTATGAAAATGCACTAAAAAACAATCAGAAGCATCTGTTTCTCCTCTTTTTTTTCTTTTTTTTTTTTTAAATATGTTGATTGCCACGCGATTTTTATACTTATTTTGACTTGGATAGATAGATTAAAGCGTACCATACCAAGACATTTCATTCTTGCAAAATATTCTAGTCTATTTGCGTACGTGCTCATAATCTTGGCTGATAACCGCCATTCGCTATATACATCGTTGGTATCGACGTCAAAGGATTAACACAGACAAATACACAATCCATACAATCCGATTTGATTGATTTTAGATCTTGCATCAAACAGATCTCTATATAAACAGATAATTTCTGAATCTAAACATTTGTATCGCTTCTTCTTCCGCTTTGAAATCCTCTACAAACGCCTTTTATAGTCGTTCAACTTTTCAGCTCACAGAAAAGAACATTACGCGTATTCCTAGCAATCGCCCAAAGACTCGAACGTGTGCTTCGATAAAGCTACCTTAACTTTCATCGACACATCGATAACTTTGCGTTCCAAGATGTTATTACGCCCTAGAATCCCTAACATAATTTTAGAACCAGAATTTCTGTGCAAAACAATTCCATCGCTTTGTCACGCTTAACGGCTCAATCATCGAAACATGTATCATAACGCACGAATTATGATAAAAAAGAAACTGTCTTTCGAATAAAAGCAATCCGTTTGCCAGGTGCGCTTAAGGATGTACAGGACGTCGACGGAGCAAGTGTACGAAATACAGCCGCTGGAGGGTAACAGTTCCGCTCAACGTTACACTCAACAGCCGAAACAACGATTCTCTGAAATGCCTACTCCGTCGGTTTCGCCGACGTCTTCTCTCCGAAAGCGCGTCTCGGAACTGCCAAGAGCCGCGAGTGCATCCGTTTCCGGTGCTGCGGGCATTGTCTGCTCTAATACGGATCTGATATCGATCCTAAGCTCGTTAGCGTCTTCCGCGACGGAAATCAACCGATGCGGCGAGGAAGCGCCGAGTTCGCGGGACGATAGCAAATCAAACTGGCCCGGAAAAACGACCGAACAGAAAGGAAGTCGATCGAAGAGCTTCCGTTCCAACAGCTTCGACGTGTCGACATTGCACGGAGCTAAAAGTAAGCCTAGCGGATCCTCGAAAGCCGCTATTTCGACCTTTATGGCACCGTCGAATTGGTTCACGAAGAGACACCAACCGATGTCGAAGAAGCCGGAAGATTTAGTAACGGCCAGTTTAAGTCTCAAGTTCGATAAATCGAAGGTAGTGAAGGCGGTGAAGGAAACGTTGGGTAAAAAGTCCCCTAATAGCGAGGTCAAACACAAAGTCGTATGGGACAACACTAGTGGAACCAAAGTGGACGCTCAGCTAAGTTGTATTTCTCGTTACGATATCGTTTCTTGTTTAAGAGCCATCGTAGGTGAAAGGAGGAATGCAAGAACGCACATAATACGCAAAAATCTATGGCAGATTCAAAGTACAGTACTCGTTGTGATATTCGGTAAAGATAATAAGTTCTCCTATGGAGATTTCATTTTTCAAATTATTCTCGTACAAGTACGTATTTGCATAAATAAATAACACACGGTCTCTGCGTAAATACCCAGGCCAGTTATAAATATTTCAGTTGGCCAACGATATCTCAACATGTGGGACACTCACATGTGTGCTACTTCGTGAGCGATGATAAAGGCGCTGGTCAAGCCTTCGTCTCGATTTAACGCGCACGATCTCGCGGGATAGCATACTCCTGACACAGGTGCGTAACCGGAAGGACCTCCTATATCTAATCGCGTCAACCATACAGCAACATCGTGATTTACGTCCTTCGAGGACAGCATCTTTCTGTTCCATTTGTTCACGTTCTCGAGAGATCGTCTGGCATCGCCACGGCGGACCTACGACAACGTTTAATATTTTCTTAATAAAAGCTAGCAAATATTACGAATATATTATATTTATTATTACATCATGCATTATATACTATATATAAATATTCGTCAATGATAATAAATATATGTGCAAGTAATCGTGTTGTTGATTGTAATCAAATGTAACTTGTAACGCTATTAGTATTTTAATCTTCCTGAAAAATGTTGAAATGTTGATTCAACAGCAGAGAAGAATAGCAGAAAAAGAAAAGTAAAAGGAATCGCAAGTGTCGTATATCAATGATATTATCATAGGTCTATAACATTAAATTAAGATTCTTAAGAGATGAAAAAGGTTTAATAGTCGATTATACAGATATTTCGGATACACGATAAATGCGAGGTTTGTCAATGGTCCGTGAAAATTGTTTGTTTGGAAATTTGTTTCCAAGGGATCGTTCACGGTTGTCCAATTTAACAAAATGGAACTCGTTGCATTTTATCGATCTAAAACGTCATGCGCAGATATTTTGACCTATATAATTTATATACCATACACTGTACAGATAAGTAGAAAATAAAATAATTGACACTCGCATATGCGTATCTCAGATAGTTACTACTTTAGTTAAATGATTTAATTTAATGGAAATCGCTTACCATAACGTCTCGTTTTTCCGCGTATAAAATCATTCGTACGATCACTAGAATCATGTTGGATTCGAGCGATGGGTCCATGTAAATTGCACTGACCTAGGATTAAAATACGTACGAAAATGTAACAGGCGTTAAAACAGTATTACAGCCTTACAAATAAATTATTATTCAAAACTCTCGTAAATACATCGTATCTTATATAATTTTCCTAAAAAATTAATTTTATTCGTTATATTTATCTTAGGAAATGTACGTTATTAATCTCAACAGCATTGGAAAACCAATTACCGAATGGCTGAAATTAATCGATTACAAAATTCCATTACGGATAAATTATTTGCAGAACTCTTTAAAAGATACGTGTAAGCTTTGAACAGTGTAAACAGAAAATACAGAGCTTCCATCCGAGTATACGATCGAGATGTTTGAAAGCAAGTAGCGTACCTTGAAAATACAGAGATACGCATAACTCTGCCCTATGTTTCCCGGTTGCTCGCGTACATATGTAGGAGAAGGTATTCTATATCTAAGTATAATAACAGAATTTCGTTTGGTATTACTTACGATGTTTAAAAGAGCCAAGATATATTGCTGTACTCGAATTCCATGAAAATCTACCACGGAGTAATCAGCAGCTATTCCAAGCTCTAGCCATCGTGGCGGCGAATCCTTAGCAGTTGGTCTTTTCTCTAGAAATGACTTATCTTAGAAATCGACTTATCTTCCACGAAATTAGAAAGTCTACTCGACTCGACTTGATAGCTTAAACGCATGATTATTAAAAGCATAAATTAATATCTACGAGCAAGTATTCGTGGAATAATTATTATGATATAAATAATTATTTCAAAAGTATAATTTCAAAAATATCAATTCGGTATCACCGTGAATTTCATCCTGCAAATTTCTTTAAAATTCTTGACAAATTTTGGTAAACGTATTCCTCCAGCAAATTTGTCTATTTTTCTATTTTTTTACATTAAATTAGGCAAGATAGATAAAGATTCGTGCAATGGACAATATACATATGTGTAATAGACAGGGAATAATAAAATAAATTAAAAACAGCGAAATATAGATGAACGTGTAGAAGATCAAGCGAGAGTGGAACGCAATAGGGAGAATAATTGTAAACCGAGTTCCTTTTAAGGCTGAAGATAAGCTATTCTTATATTACATGCTGTTATTATTACTTTTGTACACGATAGATTGGAATATCAGTACAATTTCTTTCTTTCAGTAATATTCGATGATTCGTTAATTTATTAACCGCTATATTGTACGTGGTAAGTAGAAAAGCAACGATTGTACAAGAATGGCATTTGGAAAAATATTTGACTTACTTGATAATCTGTTCCTTTGCCATTTAGGACCAGAGAAGTATCCAATTTCCTCGGGATTTGTTATTTTATATAGGTTGGGGTTGATAATCAATCTCGGATCCACTCGGATTGGTTATCACACCTTTTATTTTCTCTCTTATACAAAACACCAAATCACACAGCAAACGTTTAAATTCTCCCAATGCGTCTTAGCAATTAAGGCGTGGTCGACTCCTATGACAAAAGAGCGTCGTTAGGAGTCGTACCAACACAACCCTAGTAACCTTTTAGTAACTAGCGGTCATACCAACTGAGCATTTCTCAACAGGATTTACGTCGATCGATAATTCTTCCACTATTGTATCGTTGTATTCTGTGGAGACATCGTCTTTTTCATCGTACAGAATCAATTTCTCAGCTTCTGGGTATTCCACGTCGAAGACGTCACCGGAAAGATTATAAAATCCCTGAACATCGTGGCTTAAGGAATCGCGTTTGCTTCGTTTCGACTTTCTCTTACTTTCTTCAACTTCGAATTTATTCGATTTCCCTGTAACCGAATTATCAACGTTTTACCACGTTTGCCTGTCTTATCTTCGCTATTCTCGTTACGGATAAAATGAAAAAATAGTTGCAAAATTTCTGAAATTGTAAATACGACCAGACTGGAACGTATCAACGACATATACGGTGTCACAAAATTGTGACAAGTCAATATTCCAGTTGTTAGTTTGTTGAATTTACGCCACCGCTGATTAAACGTATCACGCTTTAATAGAAAATTCAATTTCCCAGCGGGGAAAATGGAATTTTGCGCTAATTAAAGTATTGCGCTTTTGTACAAAATTCCATTGTTTTCTGTTGCCCGCGAAAATGCAATTTTACGACGGACATTTCAGACAAATTTCCATCAGACGGCTTTCCATCCGTAAAAAAGAATGCTATCTATAAAAGTGTCAATGGAAATTGATCAAAGTAACGTCAAACAAACCCGTTTAAACAGCGAGGTAAATAGACCAATTGCTTTTAACAAAACCTGTATCGTTGCTCTTAACCGTTTCACTTTTAAATATCAATCGGCGCTGTTCCTCATTAAAATTTCGATTCAAATCGAACGAGAAATACAGCGTAACACTTGGAATTTTCTATCGTTTCTCAACCATACTTCGAACATTTACGTCGCATTCTTCGATTCATAAGATCGCGATGTTGGATTCTTCGATTTCGATACAAAAACGTTTCACAGCTTTCGACGCGGGCAATTTAATTAAGAGAACAAATAATTTGTTTATAAACTGCCAATTACGTGCCTTGAATTTCCGATATATGCAATAAATTTCATTGCTACTTGACCTAAGTGGGTCATAAAGTTGCAACCGTGTAAACCGTGCCACGTAATTTTATTGCATTCAATTTTCCACGTTTCCAACAATTTATCAAATTAGAATTTATCCGCGCATCGTACGAAATTTTTCATAAAAATTGATTAATAATAGTAGATATATAGCTCCTCGTATTCGTAAAACAGATTTTTAATCTGTAAACAACGAGTCGTGGTAATTACGATACGATCGATTTTCAACTTAGCAAAATTTGTTTCCATTTAACATTCACATCCAGATTGTATTTCCTTTGTAATAAATTAATTATATAATTAAATAAATTTATTATTCGAACCGATATTCAGATACAGTTCGAGTATACTTGATAAATTTTCAGACTCGATTCTCCAAGTCGAAAATGAGAACGTTTTATCCTATACTTTTTCTTCATTTTTCCACAAGGATTCGCGTTGTTCTCGCTTTCAGACGTTGTTCCGTTGCATCCTGTATATACGGGGTGTGCGAAAACCGTGTGTTTAAACCGTCAAATTGTAAGGAGTTGATTTACAGACAAGAAGAAGAAGAAGAAGGAAGAACTTTATATAATGTTCGTCAACGGACGTTTCTTTACAGAATTACAAACGAGTATCGTTCGTACGAAACAGGTAACGACGCGTTTTCCATCGCAGCGTGCAAAAGTTCGCTGTATTATCGTGTCAGCGCAGTTGCATGCTTTTTATCATGCGACAACAAGCCCGTGTCGTTAATAGCTACAATAATGATACAATGAAAAATTATTATCTGGTATGTTTGATTGGTCGTTGGAGAACGTTGTCCGTGTGCTCGGATAGAAGCCTGACATCGATCAACGATGGGAGTAATACGATCTCGTACACACAGTTGCTAACAATTCGATCGAGTTGCAAAAACCGCGTGTTTTTACTCGTTGCGCTAGTTGTTCACGCGAACTCGCATCTCCAGAATAAACCTTCCGTTTTACAGTTGCGAAACCATAAATACAGAAAAGAAAACGCAGTTCTTGAAACTCTGACGAAACGCTGATAATACGGTCAATTGTCGCGTGCCGTGGAATGGAAAATTCGTCGTTACTTGTTTCATACGTACGATACTTGTTTGTAACTGTGGAAAAACGCGTTTATTGCCCAGCTTCGTACGACATGTTTTTCGGTAAATATTTACAAAGCGGACAATCTCGCCATATTCAACGGCTTTGAAATATGTTTGCCAAGGCTAATATTCCGAACAACTTTTTCCTGTAATACTCTTTACCGTCGCTCTGCTTTCCGCGATATTCGCAGCAATTTCTGTCTCGACGACAGCGATGATTTCGTAGTTTCGCTTTTCTCGATATCACTGCTAAAGCTTTTCCTACCTCGAATAACGACGCAAAGCTTCGTATGAATCGTATCTATCCTGTTACTTGATACGCGAATTTAATTCGCGGTAGCCTCAGTGATGTTTCTTCCCTGTGCGAGTTGAAAATGATTATCAGAAATGCATATATATGTCGGGTTGGCGTTAAGATTAGAGTTAGGGTTAAAGGCGTGAAACGAATCCCTATTGGCGCTAGACGTGATCATTATGCAATAGAGGAGATATTTACTAGTGCAAATATGACTATGATGGAATTGGACAAGTAATCGCGATAATTAGACACTCGAGAAGCTAATGACAATGATCCTAGGCTCAATAACGAATCCGCGGTCAAAGGGATGACGAACTTTACCCTTCGTTAGCGCCTAAGTTACACTGTACGTTAGAGAAAGGGGCAATTATTACGTATACGAAAGACAGGTCGATTACTGATGAGATCGCACTGGAGAGTGACTCTCCATCGCGGTGACGCTGTCGAAGGAAACTATGATGGGTGTGCCTAAGGGCACAACATCATCGGATTCGCGGAGAAATGTCTTCGTTCGAAGGGTGAGGGAAATTGACGTTGCTGTTAATTGGTCAATTTCCATGTTGGTGGTTAGAGAAAGATATTAGCTGTCCTTGGGGAAAGTTGCTAGCGAGAAGCGTCGTTCGTGGAAGGATAGATTTCTCTTATCTTCCCATAGTTGGGGCACAGGCCATTTGTCTATTTGAGAGACTTTGTGTAATTGAAATTTAATATTCGTAGCGGGTCCTCGCCCAGCTAAACATATACTGCGAAGATGCGTTGGCATCTGGCAATCGTCTTACCCGAAGGACAAAGTCTGCGTGTGGCGAGCCACGGGACAGAAATCGTTGAAATGTTTACCGTCGTGCCCCGTCCCAAGTATTTTTTTTATGGAAAGCTATAGAGTTACTTCATGGCTTTGTTAGATAAAACGTTCATCCCTTGACCGCGACTACGTTCAGCGACCGGTTGTCGCCTCGAGCCCGAGCTCACTATCATAAATTTCGAATAAGTACAGTCGGATCGAATTACAACAGTTTCTTAGTGCGGCTATGATGAAATCTGGATTACAGCACTAAGGGGGTCCTCCCATCGCTTCAAAGGAGAGGCTCCGGTGTTCTTTCATCTCCGACACGGCCATTCTGATTATCACACGTCCTCGGGTGGATCTAAAATATTGGGTTTTCCTAACATTAAACTTGATATAACTGGTATTTTGTTCCTTTATAGTTTAGCTAAATTATATTGTACTGGTCTCTTTATGGCTTAACTAACTGTCCAAATAGGTCAAGGGCCCAGGTTAACAACAAAAATTTCGATCGGACGTTCAATGATAAAGTAGGGAGGAAAAAAAGACACAAAAGTCAGTATCATTACGGTTAGTATTCAAAGCGCCAGTTGCATTTTGTGAGTTACCGGTCAGACCGTAATGACATGACAGATCATTTTCGATTTCATACACGGATGAGTCTCAGTTTGTTGGATCATATTACCGCACTGGGCGTGTGTGGACACACTGAATGCGGGTGCATTGACGTAATAGGTGTGTATGGAGACACTGAATGCGAGTGCAGTGTATGGAGACACTGAACACGAGTGTGTAACGTAAATCACATCAGAGACCAGGACACACACACACACCTCGGGCAGGATGGTGTCCCGGTCGGCATACTTCGAACCCGATGGACCGACGAGAGGAACACATGGGGACCTTGGCGACAATGTATATTGGCGGAGTACCTGAGGATTCATTTATGGCCTAACGGCCCTTCCACCAAATGTTCCAGAAGCGTAGCAACGGTCACGTACGCCTACAGGGTAGTAGGGATAATGAGAGAACAGATGACCGAAAGTAAAAAGATTGTAAGACTCACTCTCGTACGGTCACGGCTAGAGTTCGGAAGTGTCTTATACTTGTATAAACCAAGTGAAAATAAAGTCTTGTTCTTCCTTATAAAATTTCTCTTTATTTTTACGTGACATTTTGGCGATCCGTGCCAGGATCCATCAACTTCAAGAAAACGAAATTACGCATTTCGGGCTACGGTCAACTTTGAAGATTGAGGATCAGTGGACCACTGTAACAGAGCAGACACTTTCGACGTTTCGACAAAGGAACACCGCAACGGAACCTTTCCTACGGGTTAAACGATCAAGGTGAGCAAGCCCTGGATTCTTTTGTCAAATACAGATCGAGAACAGACAGCACAATTAGTATAACAATGGCAACGCCACGAGAAGACAAAACCGAAACTGTTAGCGCCGCTTTAACTAACAGCGGAATAGACCCAACAGTTAAAGCTTTGCTTGATGCAATGCAGAAACAAATGAGTATGCTTGCACTGCGTATGGATGAAGTTGTAGCAAAAACAAAAACGGGAAATGTATCGGAGGCCAGTTCCCTAATAACCGTAGACGAAGTAACCCACACCGCTAAAGATCTATCGGTCCTTCGAGAATCTCGCCCATTACTTCAAACACCACCTCAACCATCCTGGGAAAGGACTTTTCCTGAACAATATACGCAACCAGAGCTAAAAGCTGAGAGTGCATTAAAATGCATTCCGATATTAAACGAAGAGGAAATAGAACAAGTACTAAAAGAAAATCATGACTTGGTAGGACATCCCGGAATACAAAAGACGTACGACAGAATCCGAGGCAAATATGATATCCCACACCTAATAGACAGAATAAAAAGCAGAATAGGAACTTGCGCGACATGTCAAACATCAAAGACTACTCGGATAAGAGGAAAGGAGGAACCACAGATAACCGACACCCCGTTAGAATCTAACGACAAAATCGCTATGGATGTGATAGGCCCGTTGAAAAAGACCAAGATAGGAAACCAATACATTCTCTCTATACACGATGAACTAACCAAATATTTAATACTTGTGCCCCTAAAA
Organism: Bombus affinis; assembly: GCF_024516045.1. Lineage (NCBI taxonomy): Eukaryota > Metazoa > Arthropoda > Insecta > Hymenoptera > Apidae > Bombus > Bombus affinis. The sequence goes on from NW_026108822.1 coordinate 1,441,374, forward strand.
ACACAACAGACCCAATCAATCTGGAATGCTTTATTGAATCATTACATTTATATATTCTCCGCACCGAAACGTATATTAACTGACAGAGGACAAAGTTTCATTAGCGACCTAATGCAACGATACGAAGAAGCATTTAGGATCAAACACATAAAAACCACCTCATTCCATCCACAATCCAACGGAAGCCTAGAACGAACACATGCTGTAATATCCGACATGTTAAAAGCTATACAAAACGATAATGAAACAGAATGGGATCAAAACCTAAATTTTGTGTGTCTAGCATATAACACTATGGTTCATGATGCCACTGGATATACCCCTTTCGAACTAACATTTGGACACAAGGCCAATCTCCCATCTACCATATCCCAAAATTCGCAAAGAACATACGCTGATGAGGTCAGCTTCAGGAAACGAGAATGGGATGCCAAGCTACTTAAAGCCAGGGAAACTCTAATGAAGAGTAAACAAAGATACCAAAGAGATCAAAGAAAAAAAATTATTAAACCTCAATCCATTTTTAGAGAAGGAGATTTAATATTAGTTCATAATGATCATAAAAAACACAAATTAGATACTGAATGGTTAGGGCCGTACACCATTGAAAAAGTAAAAACCCCTTATTACGAAATAATGGTGAATGACTCGATTAGGAAAATACATGGTAATCGTATTAAACCTTATTTTCCAGGACGGTCTTCACCTTCTCCATAAGTAGCTGTTATGCACTTTGTTTTTGTTTTGTCTTGTCGATTAAGACAAAGAAGAAAACACACTTTTAGCCAATTAGCCTCCATAAAACAATCCTGAAGAAACACTGAGATTTTAGAGGACCAAAATCAATCTAAGGAGGGAGGTATGTAACGTAAATCACATCAGAGACCAGGACACACACACACACCTCGGGCAGGATGGTGTCCCGGTCGGCATACTTCGAACCCGATGGACCGACGAGAGGAACACATGGGGACCTTGGCGACAATGTATATTGGCGGAGTACCTGAGGATTCATTTATGGCCTAACGGCCCTTCCACCAAATGTTCCAGAAGCGTAGCAACGGTCACGTACGCCTACAGGGTAGTGGGGATAATGAGAGAACAGATGACCGAAAGTAAAAAGATTGTAAGACTCACTCTCGTACGGTCACGGCTAGAGTTCGGAAGTGTCTTATACTTGTATAAACCAAGTGAAAATAAAGTCTTGTTCTTCCTTATAAAATTTCTCTTTATTTTTACGTGACAAGTGCATTGATGTAATAGGCGTGTATGGTGAGGTTGCTAGTGTCACGTCGGAGACGCAAGAAATCACGAAACCGATAGATCGCCGGTGATCTTGTGACAACGACCATACCCAAATAAAATAAATAAATAAGAAAATCCTACAATGTTAATATTTATAATCTAATATTAAGATTATTATATTATATCGTATTAATTGTTATATTACAATAGGAAAATTAGAAATCAATCTGGGAATCTACGTGGAAGTTACAAGCGAAGCTCCAAAATAACAACTACGTTAAATATTTTTTGGCAGGAAAATCATTGGGTAGAAACTAGTTTTTATTTAAACGAAAGCCAGTTTTCAATTTCTCCAAAAGCGATACGATTCAAGAATTTTAATCGTTAATAATTCTGATTACGAATAATCATTACGAACGATTCGATTTGTTCCTCGGTCGCTCGATAATAATTTTAGATCATGGGAATTTAATTTGAAACAGTAATCAATGGAAGTGACCTGAATTTTTGTTCGGTTATCGAACAGTGACCATTATCAAGGAAAACCGAATTTTGCTTTGGTTACCGATAACCATTATCGATGGCGAAATTGATTTTCGATTATCGCCAAGCAATGTCGATGAAAAAAATATTTTCTAGTCACATTCGACTATCGTCGATATTTATTGACATTGCTGATAATCGGTTTTCACTGGCAACGTAAAGAAGCCTAATTATAAAACTGATATGTTTTATTAAGCAAAGAAAAAGATACGAAAATGTACGAAACAAAGCATAAGATAAAAGATATCACGGTGCAACTGTTAATAAAAATATTCTACTGCGATATCTTTCATCCTATTCGTTTCATATATTTTCATATCTTTTTGTTTGCTCGATAAAACACACAAGTTTTATGAATAACTGCGAACACACGTACTATTGGCTTGTTAACTAGGTGATTGCGGGTTTTGTCATTAGATGATATTGACAAAATTCGCAATCACCTAGTTTCCAACCCAATAATTATCAGTGACGTTAATAACGATTGATAATATAGCCAGTGATAATTGACAATGTAGAGCAAATTTTTGCCATCGATAATGGTCATCGATAACCAAAATAAAATTTTCTCGCCACGGATAACAGTTACTCGTAACAGAAAAAAAAAAATATTTAAAAATCCGGTTATTTATGTTGGTTACTGGTAACCAAAATGAAATTTCTCTCGTCGATAACGATTACCGGCAATCAAAAAAACTTTAATCCGTTTTAACGGTTATTCGCGATCAAAAATTTTTTAATTAAAAACATCAACCTTCATATCGCAACTTTACAAACTTCTCTTGTAACAGTTATGATGTCTTGTAATTGTAACATTTATGGCAAATATACATTTAGCGAAAAATTAGTATACAGCATGAATAGAAGTAGTCTTAAACATTACAACTGGTGATAAAGATCGTTTCGCTAAATATCGTGGCTTAACACAGCGAATAATTGACTGCTCAAATATTTTCATCGTCTTTGCGCGACGAATATTTTATGTAACTTCTGGATACGGTTTCGCAGAGAAATTAGAAATTTTAGAAATTTCACTATCACGTATAATCGTGGCTCGTCGTGCTGTTTTTTTTTTTTCTTTTGCGTGGGGAGGGGAAAATGCTATTACGCATGCCCAGTGACCCGCATCACTGGGTTATGTGGGAGTCGGTCGGATGTCGTTGCCATACCCACTAAAAACCCCTCCTCCTTCTTCCTCCGCTTAGAGGGCAGACAACCCCGGTAAAACCTGTCGGCAGTCATCAGGGTTGTCCTTTCGTGCCCCGTTGTATCTACTTCTTCGGGCAGTTACTGCTCATGTCGTCCTCTCAGCCAGTTCAGAATACTGGGCTGGTCTCCTTCTGCGGTTTTTCGTTGTTTCGTGTTCTTGCCCTCATTGCTCCGCGTAGTTGTTGTTTCGCTCGTTCTCCTCCTTGCCTCTTCCCAGGCCCTCGCTGTCACCCTCCTGTGACACATGACGGTCTTGCAGAATTGCCTGAATTTATTCCAGCTCTCGTCCTTGGCGGTCACCGTGGCGATCAGATTGCCCACGTCTATCTTCCCGCCCAGAGCGTTCTCCAGCTCGATCCTTCTGTCCGTCCACTTCGGGCACGCGAAGAGGGCGTGCTCTGCATCGTCGTTCGGGTCTCCACAGTCGAGACAGTTGCTGTCGCTGTCCCTGCCAATCCTTTTCCTATAGACACCGAAGCTCCCATGCCCGGTTAGCAGCTGCATGGTGTGGTGATCGATGTCCATCTTCTTTTTGGTAAATAACAGCGCACTCGGTATTAGCTTCTTTGTGATATTTTCTTTTTTGTAGTTGTTCCACTCCTTCTGCCAGTCCTCTTGGGCCTTCTTGCGAATCGCCTCCAGTTCCTCCTTCAGCTTGCAGTCGTCATCCGTGCCACTCCTGGGCCCATGGATCTTGTTCCTCTCGTAGGTCTCTCCGAGCATCTTTATCTTTATGTAAATCGGGAGATTCCCGGTCAACACGCAAAGTGCCGCGTGGGAGACGGTACGGTATGCCGTCGTTGTTATGCACAGGGCCGTTCGTTGTGCACGTTTCAGCTTTTTCCTGCTCTTATCGGTATTCGCTGCTCTAGCCCACACCGGTGCTCCGTAAGTTACGATGGACTCCCACACATTGTAGTAGAGCCTACGAGCCAAGCTGGGCGGCCCGTTGATGTTGGGTAGAATTCCCCTAAGTGCTCCTATTAACTTGTCGGCTCTGTTACACACCATCTCGATATGCGCACCGAACCTCCGACTGGAGTCAATGACGACTCCGAGATACCTGATGCGATCGACCGTTTCGATGTCCGAGGAGCCCAACCTGAGTTTTACTACTCTCGGCAAGCTTGTGATGAACATGACCTCCGTCTTTTCTCTCGCCAGGGTGAGCCCGACACTCGTGCACCAGTCGTTGGCGATCCTTAGCATCGTGTTGACCTTGGCGGAGGCCTCTTCGTTCCTCCCGACGGAGCATGTGATGGCCAGATCATCCGCGAAGGCGGTTGCTCTGATCATTGGCATGTTATCGAGTCTCTCGAGCAACCGGTCGTATACCAAGTTCCACAGGAATGGTCCGAGGATGGATCCCTGCGGGACTCCCGCCGCCACCTCGTGCTCCACCGTGCCGTGCTGGTTGCTCACGATGATCCTCCTTCCGGATAGGTAACTGCCGATTAGCCTTTTGACCTTCCATGGCAGCTTCCTCTTGTCAAATTCCTCGTATATGCTCTTCCAGCTGAGCGAATTGAAGGCATTGCTAATATCTAGGGTGATCATCACGCATACTACCTTCTTCTGTCTGCAGATGTTGGCAAACTTCATCACCTGCGTGATGGCGTCTACCGTACTCCTCTTCTTTCTGAAGCCATATTGCCTCCGATGGAACGGGTCCATTCCGATGCATCTCTCGATGATCTTCTTAAAGCATTTTTCCCAGATCTTGCTCATGGTTGGGAGTATGGTTATCGGCCGGTACGCGTTAGGGAGACTGGGATCCTTACCCGGTTTCCTTAGCAGTATTACTCTGGCCGTCTTCCAGCAGACTGGGATCCTTCCTGATTCAGTGATGCCGTTGAACGCCCTTGTCACGAGTTCGCTCCTGCGACTCGCTATCAGCTTCGCGATCTCGCCCGGCACGCCATCGACTCCTGCAGCCTTCTTGGTGTTCATTCTTCCGGCGGCATCGACGACATCGCCTTCGCCGATGGCGACGCTGAGGCTAATATCTCCTTCTTCTTCGGTCTCTGCCTCTTCGCGGCCCTCATAATGGGGGGGGGGGGGGGGTCCGTGTCCCAAGGTGAATAGCCTCTGTAGGACTGCCTTCACCATGTCGATCGGCATGTCGTTGGTTGGTCCCTTGCTTTTACATATCTTCATGACCGTGCGATAGGGTTTGCCCCAAGGGTCGCTCTCCAGTATCTTGCAGTATTCTGCCCAGGCTGTTTTTTTTGCTGCGGGCGATCTCCTTTTTTAATTGCCTTCGGATCTCCTTGTAGGCGTTGACGAGGGGCTCGGTGTTGCCGACGTTCTTCTTCCTTTCTCTCGTCACCTTCCTGAGCGCTTTGTGCGCCTGCGCTCTCAGTTCCGCGATCATCGGGTTCCACCAGTAGTTCGCGTACTTGCGGGTCGCCGCACAGTTCGACTTTCTTAGCATCCCTTCGCACGTACCTTCGATGCTCTTTTGCAGGGGCTCGGCCCCATCCTCTCCGATAGCCGCGTTGAGGTCTTCCTTCTTCAGTGTGTCGTCGAATCTGCTCAGGAACTCCTCCGGCGATATGTCCTTGGTCACGTACCTGTAGAACTTCGATACGGTTCGGGTCTTCCTCGCCTTAAACCTGTGGAGCACGTACAGATGGTCCGAGGCCGAGTATTTGTCCAAGACCGCGCTTCCGGCGTGTATCTCGCTGACCTTATTGGATACGCTTATTATGTCGGGGAAGCTCGTCTTCCCGTTCATGAAGAAGGTATACTTTTCCTTGAGCCTCAGTGGAAACACCCGGTGGCTGCTTAGTGCCTCCATTAAGACTCTCCCTCTCTTGTCTGTGGTCGATCCTCCCCAACAGGTTGACTTTGCGTTGAAGTCTCCGGCCACGACGACCTTGTCGTGTCTTCTAGCAGCGCTCTTCGTCATAGTCGACAGCGTGTCTATGTATTCGGAGTATGCTAGCATATTTATGTTGGGCGAACAGTATCCGCTGAAGCAGATGACGTCGCCGACGCGGACGCCCACTATCCCGTCGCTCTTGACCTCTGTTGTTTCATCAGGCAGTTTGCCGTTGAGGAGTGTGACCCATATCGAGGCGTCTCCTTTGGTGTCATTAAACCAGTGCGGTAGCTGCCTGTTCGGCTCGGAAATTATTATTATATCCGGCCTAAGTTCGATCGCGCATTGGTGCATCATGTCCTGCGCCAGCTTGCATCTGTTGAGGTTTATCTGCAGTATCCTCATTTATTCGCTTTTAGGGTCTCCCTTACCCCCATCAAGTCTTTGTAGACCTGGATCCACTCCTTGTCTTGCCCTACTTTGACGAGGATGGCTTCGGGTCTGTTACGTATCCTCATCGGTCCCTCCGGCCTCTTTGGCTTGTCCAATGCCGCCCTTCCTTCGTTCGCCTTCCTGACCACCGTCGGGGTGTCCGTTCTTTTTCCTCTCCTTCCGCGGACAGGGATCCAGTCTTCCTTTACATCGCTGTCCGTGCAGTCCGTAGTCGCTTTTGCCGAGCTGTTGCCGGCACAGGCTCCTGCGTGGGAGGCCTCCACGGTCGTTGGTCTCTTTCTCTTGGTGTCGCCCTTCCCCTCGACGGGCGATCTCTCCTTCCTTTTTCCTTCCTTCTCCTCACTCCTCCCCGGAGGGGTGGTCATCCTGGTGGCCGTGACTGTCCTAGCGTTCCTCTTGAGCCTCATCTCGTCCAACATCGAGTGGAGCTTGGACGCTTTTTTACTGATAGCGTCCCTCCTTTTCTTGATGTCGGTATCCTTTTTGCTCATGAGGTAGAGTCTGCTACCTATGTATTGGATTTCGCGGAAGACTTCTGTGATGATTTCCGTCATCGCCTTCCATTCGCTCATTTTGATGACGATACTGTCCTCGTCATTGCTTTCGGTCTCGGCCGTTGCTCTGTTCGCCATGGCCTTCCTCCTGAGACATTCCCTTGGTGCCGCCGCTTCGCTGCCGCTGTCCGACATTTCCGCCGGTGTGTCTAGCTCCGAGGTGCTGGCCGCTTCGTCCTTCGTTGCCATCGGCTGGCTTCTGGCCAGGCTTCTCGTTGTCTTGCACGCACTCCCCTCCACTGGGGACTTTCTCAAATATCTGGTGATCTTGTCACCTTTCGGGATTTTTTCCTTTGCGAATCGGGTCGCCTTTACGGTGGGTGGTGTCTTATCCTTGAGTGCCTGCATTGGCATCTCGACATCCTCGATGAATCCCGCGATGTCTTCATCAAATTCGAGGTATCTTCTTGTGCTTTTTTTGCACATCTTTCCCTCTGTGACATCTGCGGGTGTTTCTTGGTCCCCGGTCGTGTTTACCGAACGAGGGGAGGCCCTGGGATCGACCTTCCCCTCGCCGTTCGTCCAGTCGTTGGGTGACCGTCGGGTCGAGCCTGGGACGCTACTCGAATCCCCGACGGGGCCTGGAAGCTCCGAAACCCCCTGAGCCGTAGGTTTACTTACCTTGTAGTACTTGTCCATATTGTGTTTATGACTTTAATATACATATATATATATGTATGTTTGAGGTGTATCCTTCCGCGTGTATGCGATTCGTGTCCTAAATACTTGCCGATGTCGTCGTAAGGTCGCCAGTCGTCTGTCTGATGACCGGATACTTAAACTCGCAGAGTCCCTATCACTGTTCGACGCGGGGAGTTTAGACTGGCCCTCCACGGGGGCGCTCTCCCACTCCTTGGTTACCCAGGTAGCCCGCACGGTGGCGCTTCGGTCTCGCGACCCAAGATGGCCTTCGCTCTGCCCCTAACCTCACTTTCCACACACAGCACTTTCAATCGTTTCTCTCGCTTTTATACCAGCGAGCTCCCCTATTTCTTGTATTCCCACTCATTCCGGAGCACTAGAAACTTCACTTTCGTGCACTTTTCCGCCCGAGTTCTTTAATTTACCCAGATATTTCGGTTATGCCTACGGAGCGTCGTGCACGTGTCCGTTCTGCTTGCCGCCATCATCGAGTAATCGTCGTGCTGTTAATGAAGTTTCTAAATATTTCGTGTAATATAGAAAAAGTGAAAAGTTTCTAAGAGTCTTCGAGTATCTTCGTGCGTCTCTGTGTGCGTATAATCGAGCGTCTTTAGATCGCGAACGTAGATCGAGGAAGAAATTGCGCGTCTTTGACCGGTTAGGCGGAGCAAAATTGTACGTTAAGAGATTAAAGACTGACACTTGCCAGGGTTACGAGTCATCTAGAAAAATAAGCTCCCGTAGAATATCACCTGAACGCCAATTTTGTCTCCGACTACGAGCACACGTAGTCCTATTACGCTGTTCTTTAGGGGGAGACGAGTGGAGAGCGAAAGAGAAGGCAGAGAAGAGCTCTCCGAGGAGCATCATATTAGTTTGAGAATTTTCTCATAAAAACAGGCTGAAATTTAAAGTTGATTTGAAACTAGAGATCGGTTTTAGAAAGGCTACCGGTTCGATTGGATCTCAGGCTGAAAGTTTCATCTACAATTATATCTCAAATATTTGTGCAATTTTATATCTTCTTGCGTGTATTGCGTATGCTAAAAATCCGCAATTTTAATTATCACGTTTCGCACGAGACCAGCATTCGCGCAAATACTTACGAGCGAGAATTTATTCAAACAGTATAAATCTAATCTACAGTAATCTACAGTTAAAACTACCTAGAATTTATTTTATAATAATATGGCGTTAATTACCGTCGTTTCGGCACTTGCAATTTTTCGAGAAGAATCGCTTCATAGCGTTGCACAAACGATAAACAATTAACATTGTCGTTATCGAACTCAATTTGTTACGAACTGTCGTCGCATTCGTGCAATTTATATTTAGCATAAACCGTACGCTTAATACAACCTTACGGTTATTAGCAAATTCCTTGTTAGCATATTCCTTATTAACAATTATTTCTAGAAACGAGATAACATTTGCTTGCCGAACTTATCAGAATATTTGTCTCTCGTTCGTTTGCGTTTATTAGCTGAGCGTAATTCTCGCAATGGTAACGCTTCTCCGGGTTCTCCAGTTGCTGTGTATGATATCGTATAAAAGATAAATGCTTCGGTTAAGAGTAAATTTCGAAAGAAACTATTCGTTAATTTGCCAAGGATTCGTATTCTTCTAATTACACTTGCTAGCCAAGTGTAACTACCACAATCGATGCCAATAGCCCAAGTTCGATCGTAACAGGCGGATCGTTTCTAACTAATTTTACGTAGAACGTTCTGATCGATATTATCGTCGTCCCACTGAACCAGTTGTTCGCGTTTATCGCGTCGCGTCTTAAAATCGGGCAATTGTCTGGTTTGCATGATTCGTTCGACGAACGGTAACGCAGCTGTACGCACAGAAACCGATAAATCGGCTCTACAAACTGATTAGACCTCTCGTTTAGAAAGACGGTGTAAATGAACATAAACACGTTTGTACGCGAGAGCCCGTAGAAAGGAAATTCCGCGTACACCGGCAGAAACGACTAGCTTAATTTCAACGACAGCATCGTTTCTGAGAATTGAGCATTCATCGTTAAACATCAAAGCGTTGGCTTTCAGAGATGTACAAGTTTCTGTATGTCACGGTGTACACGTCAAACGTTCCTTGATTCGATGAAATGCAGCCTCTACTTTGCTCGATTTGTCACGAATACTGGGCTGGTCTCCTTCTGCGGTTTTTCGTTGTTTCATGTTCTTGCCCTCATTGCTCCGCGTAGTTGTTGTTTCGCTCGTTCTCCTCCTTGCCTCTTCCCAGGCCCTCGCTGTCACCCTCCTGTGACACATGACGGTCTTGCAGAATTGCCTGAATTTATTCCAGCTCTCGTCCTTGGCGGTCACCGTGGCGATCAGATTGCCCACGTCTATCTTCCCGCCCAGAGCGTTCTCCAGCTCGATCCTTCTGTCCGTCCACTTCGGGCACGCGAAGAGGGCGTGCTCTGCATCGTCGTTCGGGTCTCCACAGTCGAGACAGTTGCTGTCGCTGTCCTTGCCATTCCTTTTCCTATAGACACCGAAGCTCCCATGCCCGGTTAGCAGCTGCATGGTGTGGTGATCGATGTCCATCTTCTTTTTGGTAAATAGCAGCGCACTCGGTATTAATTTCTTTGTGATATTTTCCTTTTTGTAGTTGTTCCACTCCTTCTGCCAGTCCTCTTGGGCCTTCTTGCGAATCGCCTCCAGTTCCTCCTTCAGCTTGCTGCCGTCATCCGTGCCAATCCTGGACCCATGGATCTTGTTCCTCTCGTAGGTCTCTCCGAGCATCTTTATCTTTATGTAAATCGGGAGATTCCCGGTCAACACGCAAAGTGCCGCGTGGGAGACGGTACGGTATGCCGTCGTTGTTATGCACAGGGCCGTTCGTTGTGCTCGTTTCAGCTTTTTCCTGTTCTTATCGGTATTCGCTGCTCTAGCCCACACCGGTGCTCCGTAAGTTACGATGGACTCCCACACATTGTAGTAGAGCCTACGAGCCAAGCTGGGCGGCCCGTTGATGTTGGGTAGAATTCCCCTAAGGGCTCCTATTAACTTGTCGGCTCTGTTACACACCATCTCGATATGCGCACCGAACCTCCGACTGGAGTCGATGACGACTCCGGGATACCTGATGCGATCGACCGTTTCGATGTCCGAGGAGCCCAACCTGAGTTTCACCACTCTCGGCACTCGCAAGCTTGTGATGAGCATGACCTCCGTCTTTTCTCTCGCCAGGGTGAGCCCGACACTCGTGCACCAATCGTTGGCGATCCTTAGCATCGTGTTGACCTTGGCGGAGGCCTCTTCGTTCCTCCCGACGGAACATGTGATGGCCAGATCATCCGCGAAGGCGGTTGCTCTGACCATTGGCATGTTGTCGAGTCTCTCGAGCAACCGGTCGTATACCAAGTTCCACAGGAATGGTCCGAGGATGGATCCCTGCGGAACTCCCGCCGCCACCTCGTGCTCCACCGTGCCGTGCTGGTTGCTCACGATGATCCTCCTTCCGGATAGGTAACTGCCGATTAGCCTTTTGACCTTCCATGGCAGCTTCCTCTTGTCAAATTCCTCGTATATGATCTTCCAGCTGAGCGAATTGAAGGCATTGCTAATATCCAGGGTGATCATCACGCATACTACCTTCTTCCGTTTGCAGATGTTGGCAAACTTCATCACCTGCGTGATGGCATCTACCGTACTCCTCTTCTTTCTGAAGCCATATTGCCTCCGATGGAACGGGTCCATTCCGATGCATCTCTCGATGATCTTCTTAAAGCATTTTTCCCAGATCTTGCTCATGGTTGGGAGTATGCTTATCGGCCGGTACGCGTTAGGGAGACAGGGATCCTTTCCCGGTTTCCTTAGCAGTATTACTCTGGCCGTCTTCCAGCAGTCTGGGATCCTTCCTGATTCGGTGATGCCGTTGAACGCCCTTGTCACGAGCTCGCTCCTGCGACTCGCTACCAGCTTCGCGATCTCGCCCGGCACGCCATCGACTCCTGCAGCCTTCTTGGTGTTCATTCTTCCGGCGGCATCGACGACATCGCCTTCGCCGATGGTGACGCTGAGGCTAATATCTCCTTCTTCTTCGGTCTCTGCCTCTTCGCGGCCCTCATAATGGGGGGTCCGTGTCCCAAGGTGAATAGCCTCTGTAGGACTGCCTTCACCATGTCGATCTGCATGTCGTTGGTTGGTCCCTTGCTTTTACATTTCTTCATGACCGTGCGATAGGGTTTGCCCCAAGGGTCGCTCTCCAGTATCTTGCAGTATTCTGCCCAAGCTGTTTTTTTTTCTGCGGGCGATCTCCTTTTTTAACTGCCTTCGGATCTCCTTGTAGGCGTTGACGAGGGGCTCGGTGTTGCCGGCATTCTTCCTCCTTTCTCTCGTCACCTTCCTGAGCGCTTTGTGCGCCTGCGCTCTCAGTTCCGCGATCATCGGGTTTCACCAGTAGTTCGCGTACTTGCGGCTCGCCGCACAGTTCGACTTCCTTAGCATCCCTTCGCACGTACCTTCGATGCTCTTTTGCAAGGGTTCGGCCCCATCCTCTCCGATAGCCGCGCTGAGGTCCTCCTTCTTCATTGTGTCGTCGAATCTGCTCAGGAACTCCTCCGGCGACATGTCCTTGGTCACGTACCTGTAGAACTTCGATACGGTTCGGGTCTTCCTCGCCTTAAACCTGTGGAGCACGTACAGATGGTCCGAGGCCGAGTATTTGTCCAAGACCGCGCTTCCGGCGTGTATCTCGCTGACCTTGTTGGATACGCTTATTATGTCGGGGAAGCTCGTCTTCCCGTTCATGAAGAAGGTGTACTTTTCCTTGAGCCTCAATGGAAACACCCGGTGGCCGCTTAGTGCCTCCATTAAGACTCTCCCTCTCTTGTCTGTGGTCGATCCTCCCCAACAGGTAAACTTTGCGTTGAAGTCTCCCGCCACGACGACCTTGTCGTGTCTTCTAGCAACGCTCTTCGTCATAGTCGACAGCGTGTCTATGTATTTGGAGTATGCTAGCTTATTTATGTTGGGCGAACAGTATCCGCTGAAGCAGAAGACGTCGCCGATGCGGACGCCCACTATCCCGTCGCTCTTGACCTCTGTTGTTTCATCAGGCAGTTTGCCATTGAGGAGTGTGACCCATATCGAGGCGTCTCCTTTCGTGTCATTAAACCAGTGCGGTAGCTGCCTGTTCGGCTCGGAAATTATTATTATATCCGGCCTAAGTTCGATCGCGCATTGGTGCATCATGTCCTGCGCCAGCTTGCATCTGTTGAGGTTTATCTGCAGTATCCTCATCTATTCGCTTTCAACCGCCTTCTATATTCTGGACAAGCCAGGGATCCGGTTACGTGGTCAAATTTCACTCCTTTCTCCTTGCTGCAGATGGAGCAGCAGGGTGCGTTGACGCAAGCAGCTATCGTGTGGTCTTTGGCTCCGCACTTCCTCCAAATCTCCTTTCCAGGGCTTATCGCCGTGCATTTGTTCGCGATATGTCCGAACATGTGACATCTGAAGCACTTTACCACATTGGGTAGTGCCTTTATCGAGGCTATCGTCAAGCCGGTTCTGATCTTCCGGCTCGCCCCCTCTTTGGCCAGATAGGCTTTCGGCATCGTCACTATTGCCGATTGGGTGCCCCACGGCGCCATTTTTAGGGTCTTTACTTCGACCTCAGTGATGTCGCTTATGCCCAGTTGCATTACTATCTCCCTGGCTAGTTCTTCCTTGCCTACGAGCGGGTCTATATCCCTGATCTCTACGGAGGTCTTGTCGCGCATTGGTAGCGCTCTCACCTTGCCTCTTAGCGCCGTGTTCATATCCGCCGCGGTCTTTTTGGCGTTGCTACCTGCTTTCAGCTCGATCAGAATGTCACCTGTTCTGGTCCTCCTAATTCCACAGCTCTTTTTTAGGGTCTCCCTTGCCCCCATCAAGTCTTTGTAGACCTGGATCCACTCCTTGTCTTGCCCTACTTTGACGAGGATGGCTTCTGGTCTGATACGTATCCTCTTCGGTCCCTCCGGCCTCTTTGGCTTGTCCAATGCCGCCCTTCCTGCGTTCGCCTTCCTGACCACACTCGTATGACTTTGATATTTGTCGATACTCCCCGGTACACGTGTAACGACATTTGCGACTTCGACGCATGGAAAATCCGTCTCGTAAAATGTGCGCTAGCCTGTGCTGAACTGGTGAATGATTGCCACGTTAGAACGAAGTAGCTTCAATAAATAATTGATATGCAGCGACATAAAGAAAGTAGTGGCAAAGTAAAAATTTTAATATAAATCTTTCGATGGATTCAAAGGCGTAATAAAAAAAGGTAATAAAACGATTTCGAAGCAGAACTAGATTATTTGAAATTCTCTGACGAAAATGCTACGATAGAAGGTCCTTTAGTGCGGAAATTACGTTACAGAATTTTTTCGAATGGAAAGAACACAATGTAGTTATTGATTTTGAAGAACGTTCCATAAAATATTGAGTTACTTAAGCTGCTTATATTTTGATTTTTGTAAATAAGCAAACGCGTATTGTTTATCATTTTATTGTTAACTTATTTATTCCATCTTTTCTATTATTCGTTATTTAATATTAAAAATTACACTTATTTTCTTAAAGTTGATTCATATAATTATCATGCTTTCCTTTATGAATTAATTGAATGTTAACGCGTCGCGTAATTTATAAGTATTAAGAAAAATCGTTTATTCGAGTGCATTATTCACCTGGTGTAATGTCACTCAATTAAGAAGCACGAAAGAATATATTCTTGTTCGATTTATCACGAAAAATAAAATCTTGCACGTGTGTACAAGCTGTTGGTTTCATCCAAAAACTACGACGCATGGGATAGAGAAACAGATATATATGCAAATGCACGTAATATATAAGAGAGAAACGTATGTACGAGTCCATAAATCGAAGTACGAACTGAAAAGGGAAATTTAAATTTTATCGAAAATTCTACTTCTAATCGACGTCTGCGTAAGATACGAGGACTAGCTGTTGGCGAGATACGGAAGCAATTTGTAGGTTCGAAGGGGAATATCGAGAAACTGGTGGAATACGCGAAGCTGTCGCCATATTTTAACGTCTAATAACTTCCAATGGCTGTCTGATATCCGCACGGTAACATTTCGAACGAAATAACGAGAGCGATTCGCAAAAGAAAATATCGACTCGCAACATTCGTTCTGGGCACGTGCTGCGTGAGCGCGTCTGCGTAATCCGTTTTTAACGGGCGAAAAAGTCAGTTTTATTGCTAAAGCGAACGTACTAGGAAAAAAGTAGCGAAGCGTAGAACTTTAAAAATAAAACAACATTTTTCCACGCTATATTCCTTCTGATATTTACGAAGCCTTCGTGTGCCAAAAGAATCTGACATTCTAATGTGACAATAAACAGGAAATCTTTTAAGCAAAAAGAAAAGAAAAATACACATATCTCGAGTTCTCATTGGGATTAGGGGCGTGTAACGAATCTTCATTTGGATTAACCATTGTTGTTATACGATATGGATAGTATTTACTGGTACCGACATGATTACAGTACCGATATGGTACAGAGTTGGCAAGTAACTGTGGCAATTAGATACTCGAGATGCCAATGACAATGATCTTAGGTTCAATAACGAATCCACGGTCAAAGGGATAACAAATACGTCTTCTTCCAAAGTCTAAGTCGTACTGAGCTTACTTGTCCACAATTCAAGTGTAACTCAACTTACTTGTCTACGATATAAGTAGAACTCAACTTACTTGTCTACAGTATAAGTAGAACTCCCTCAGTCCAAATGGAACTGCACTTATATACTCGTCTCTGTACCCCTCGGGTCAACTATATTTTTAAGGAGATCTATACAATTACTCCATAGCTTTGTTAGGTAAAAACGTCCATGCCATGACCGTGGCTACGTTTAGCGACCAGTTGTGTCACTTCGAGCCCAAGCCTACTGTCATAAATCTCGGGTAAACATAGTCGGATTAAATCATAAACAACTACTTCTGAGTTTTATTATTTAAGTGCAGCTATAATAAAAAGTCTAGACTAAAGTATTGGGGGTCTTCCCAAAAATTCCAAAAGAAAGGCCCCGATGTCCTTTTATCTCCAACACGTATATAGGAGAAACAAAATAGTATAGTAATTTTTTAATTGCACACTAAATTAGTATTAAATTCCATACGATATTTTCAAAGATCTTGTATCTTTGAATCTATCAGATTTGTTTTTAGATACAAAAGAAAATTAATAAAAATGTGACTTAATTTTATTCATTTTTTTGTACTGTTCGATCGTTCTTCACTATGATACGGTTTCAACGAAGAAACGTTTTATTTATGCTCAAGTGAGAGTTTTCTAAATCAAGATGAGAAGACAATTGTGCAGCCCGAATGTGAATGTGGCAAACTATGGCGAGCCTCAAATCGTCATAGAGGAAAGCACATCGGGCGAAGAGGAAGAGGAAGGGCGAAGGAACGAGTCGCCTCCGCGTTGCATAGATCCCGATTCGACACCCTTAAATCCTCATCTATTGTCTCCCTGGCGAGAGGTCAGGAAACGCTCTCTACCGACTCCGCAATGTACTTCCGGGATAACCGCATCACAGGTACTGTCTGATGGTCATATCTAGAAGAACATACTTGCTTACGGGCCACATCCCCTTTCTTGATAATGTACTTTTAGTGTATCCTGTTAGCTTAACAAAACATAACGTTGTCCAACGTTTGCATAATATATTTAAATATATTCCTATTAGGTCATTTGTTGTCTGTATATTATCGCTTTCGATTTTGTCTTGGACTTCGATAGGTAATCCAATGACAATCAGGTGTATCCTCACCTCTTCATCCATTTCCCTTTTTACTTCCAATATTAGTCGTTCTTTCTCTATTGCATATTCTACGAACGAACCTGAAAGGTATTTACAGTTGTAAGCATATCGTATTGCCGGCCAACCTTTATTCTTAAAGGCTTTGATAAATGCTTCTTTCCAATCTTCCCAGTTGTGTCCTCCAGCTTTCAGTAGATTTGTTTGGTACCACCTTTTTGCTGTTTTTCCTAGGTACTTTCTCAAACCTTTGACTTTTCTTCATCGCATTTATTTTGTATTTTTTGCATTCCTCTTCATACTCTGATATCCAGTTTGTGGCTTTCTGAGTTCCTTCTAATCGTTCTATATTGTTGTTTGTTTCAACTATTTCCCTCTTATCTCGTCTTTAAAGGGTCTCTAGAAGTTTTTCCATGTCCACGTTGAGTTTCTCCATTTCCGTCTTTGTTTTTCTTGTGGATGTTATTTATGCTTCCTCTAAGACAATGTCTCGGAATACGAAGTTTGAATCCGTATCGGTATCAGTGCTGCTATCTCATCGTCTATTGGGAGTTTAATATTTCGATTCTGAAGTCTGAAAATCGAGTTTTTTTTATTATGAAATGATTTGATAAAATACAAAAATGAACAACAATTAATATGCGTCTATAACAATCAATAACGATGATTATCTAAACGGGAAATTATAAGTCTTTGGTGCAATGTTTACCTGAACGTCCTGAGCTACCGATCTTTCTTCTTCAGTCTTTAAATCTTAAATCTTCAGTCTTTACAATCTTAAACAACTATTCTATAACCTTGTCTGTCTCTCTAATGTAACTCTCTGTCCGTCCGTCTGGGGAACACGTACTTCTTCAACTGCTCGTCCGTATCGATCTCTCCGTTAAACACAGCCTGTCGTGCTACCCGTGTTACGTCGCCTAAACATCTGCATGCCAGCCCTCGCGACCGGACAGCCAGCGGCCTGCGTAACGTCACTCCGACCCTCAATAAACCTAAGGACCCAATATATTCTTTCGCTGTCACTGTATTGTATCAACAGGCGTCTTCATTCAACCCCTTTGTCCTGAAGAATTTCTTAAGCCAAACATATTTTCGAAGCACATCTGGTTTTTAGAGAGGTCCTTGGGTTTATTAGGCGCGCTGAAAAAATACGGAGAAAGCGAACACGCACCCATCGGGAAGAATCGAATAGCTAGCTAATAAAACAATCAGGTTTTTCCATGAACAAGGTCACCTATCAACCACGATGGTAGGAGGCCTTCAAGTATCAGCGTAGGGCATAACCAATCGACATCGCGGATCGTTACCCTCACTTTTCTTAACGAAAAGTGTGAACAACGAATCCGCGTTCGTCATGCAAAAGGGCACACCCACACTGAACTTTCTTCCATCTCAACGCAAGAGCGACCAGCTAGTCAAAATTCTAACGCCTAACGTCTAACTCTGAACAGAACGCCAATTCAAGTCGATCCGTGACATTGCCAAACATTCGCTTATTCTATTAAGTATCATATCGTGCTACGTCCACCAAGAGACTAAGTTCAATTGTAAGAGCATTGCTCTATATTGTATACATCTATATTATCTGCATGCGATAAAGTTGTTAATTGTTTATATCTTTTCAACGGCGTTACTACTTTGTGTGATTGTATAAAGTGCTGGAAATATACATTATTATAACTCTGACTCCCAGTGTTATACCGCATTAACCACCCCGATTATCCTAACCGAAATACGGGGATCGAACTATTCGTGGTGTCGATTATTCTAATCGTAACGGGAATTTACGACTCCCGTTGACGCGTATTCTAACGACCGCGTCTCCCCGCGATAGCTCGAATTTACAACCCGTAAAATAAAAAGAATCCCTATCCTACATGAACTCTAGGGATTTCACATATTTACTAAATTTAGTTTTCTAGTTTATTACGCAAATTCTAGTTAACTGTAAATTTCAATGTTTATAATAAATAATTAAAATCTCTTTCATTTTAATCATTTAAACTACTATAACTTATTACGATTTGCGCTTTGAATAGTTAATCAACAGAGTTCAGTCTAACGAAAAAGTATTCCGTCCACAGCGATCGTCAGCGCTAGACACGCGCCGTCCGTACGGACGACATAGGCCGTGAGTATTCAGCACTCAAAGGGTTTATCGTCTGTGATAAAGCTTTTAGTTTCGAAAGCTCTGTTAAACTCGTTATGGTAAAATTAATAGACACTATAATCTTAACGAATTATCTTTTGTATTCGTAAGAGGCCCGACGATTTCTTTATTATGGGAAAATAATTTCAGCGATATTTTTCGCTTTTAACGCGTTTGCAGCGCGTACGCGTATATCCTTGCCTGTTGCGCGTTATACGTTTTAACGTATGTGCATAATTTTCTATCTACCAAATACGCGCAGCATTTAACGAAGCAGAGCGAAACGTTTGTAAAATTGAAATGTTAGAACGACGTTTCCGATAAAATTCTTTGTTCCCGGCAGGTTGAACTGCGAGACCGATGCGTTTAAAAGTGCAATTTTCGAGGAATTAAACGCACGAAATTCTGAATATTAGTTCCTTCGTTATGCCTTTGTCATATTCGTTTCTATCTTTATCATTATTCGACAGGTTATTCGCAACTCGTGCAACGAAATAGGAGGATATCCATACGTTGATCCAAATTTCTTCTTTCAATCATATAATTGGCTTTCTTTTGCATAAAACGATATTATCGAAACGTTATCATAGATATAATCTGGTTCTGGAAAAAATCGAAGAACGTCGTGTGAAAATCGATTTTAATTTAAATTGTCTTAAATATCCTTTAACGAATACGTCGTATTCTTTCGTTCTATTACGTTTAAATTAACAGTTATCGTCCTTTATGTCGGCCATTTCCTTCGTTTACGTTCTTTTTCACTTTCTGCCGTAATAGATCAGCCACGGATAGTCCATTTCGACGAATAGTTTCTCTCGATCGACGTGGAAACCGTCGAAAAGAAAGATTCAGGATATTGTAGCCGTTCGCCGATAAGGAGCGCCATTTACGCCGAAGGAGATCCGTTCTCTTAGAACGTTCATAGAGCTCTGGGTCTTTTCGTTCTATAGGATTAATATAAATCTAGAAATTGTACAGCCCAACTTTAAGTCTATCGCAGCTTCGTTCGAACGACGTTACATCGTCCTGTACAAATTTCGATTCCTCCGATGAAACGTGTATTCACAGCAAAGTACATTTTTCTGTAATCTTATTATGGCTTGCGAAAGTGTTCGAATAATCATGATCGTTCCGAGGTGACGCGTATCACACGAACAATAGAAAACTCGGAAAATACCGAAAGGTCGGATGTTACCGGCGTTCGTACGGTAAAATCGTAAAATTGATTTCGATAACTTAACATCGTACGTGCGTTTCAGTTTAGTTGACTATTTGATCGATTAAAAGTTCAATTAATCTATTTACTTTGTTCGCGCGGTGCCGGCGTTAAAATTTCGAAAAAAAAACGCGCAGTTAGGAGAAAGCTGGAAACACATCGTATAATACGAGACTCGGATAGCCGAAACTTCACTGAGCTGGCGGAAATTTTGCGTAGGATCGCGTACTATGCCAAACATTTTGAAATCCCGTTAACGCTGTAACGAGACACGACTGTCATGATTATGTTCGTTACATCAGTTGCGACTCTTCAATTTTTGTACTTTCGAGTCTGTCCCTATTTTAGCGATAATAAAACATATTTGTAACGTTGGGAGAAGATTTTTAATCAAGAAAATTGAAACGAAAATGTGCGATCTTTTTTCATTTTCTTCAAAACGAAGGTATCCTCTAACGTTGTAAGAACGTAATTGGGTCGACCCATACATAACTCGAGCTGAAATGATCGAAAGGGCGTAGCAGGCTTTTTTTTTTATTTATTACAAGCGTACAGTTTTGTCAGGTTCAGCCAAATATTAGGTTGCCCCAAAAGTGTCTTTCCTCTACGAATATGTCTTTTACGACAATGCATCTTTATACAAACACGACAGCTAATCTGTCAAATGTCGTGGTCTTTACCTTAATAGAACAAAATGGAACGTACGTAGTTCGATAAAATAAAGGAAACAAGAAACGTCGTGCGTCTATTATTCTCTTATAAAACGAAAGACTCTTTTGTTGTACAACCTGATATTTGAACTATCGATAATTTTCGAGAAAGGTCCTGTAACTTCCATATACATTTTCCGATCCATTTCAAATTTTTCCAATACAATTGTTGGGAATATGATACATTTACACTGTACATGTGAATGTGTGTGTAAGCATCAGAGGACGTCCGGGTCTTGGTTGAGACAAAAGACAAGAGCCAGTCGTTAGAAGTATCTGGAAGAGTCGGTTGACAACAAGCGTGTGTGCGAGTAGGTTTTTGAGGTCTTAAGAGTATAAGATATATGTATAACAGTTGTGTGCTAAATAAAGGGAATTATTTGTATTTCCGAATCCATTCTATATCTTTTCAGCATAATATATTTAAAGAAAAAGATTGATCGTACCTTCTGATCTGAAAAAATAGCTCTGTTTTTATACATTATACATTATACATGTGTATGGGAATTAACTAGTGTCTATATAGTTTCACACTGACAAAATAGTTTCGAGTTACTTGAAAATAGTTGCTTGATTCAAGCAACTGTACGCGTTAACAAAATAGTTCCAACTTACTTGAAAATAGTTGCTTGATTCAAGCAACTGTACGCGTTAACAAAATAGCTTCGAGTTATTTGAAAATACTTGCTTCACTCAACTGCACACATTAATAAAGTAGTTTCAAGTTACTTGAAAATAGTTGCTTGATTGAGGTAACTTGACCAATCTGAATCATCATAAAAACTTGGAAGGATATTTCAGACAAAATTACAGGTTCACATTGGCAAAATGATTTTAACTTACTTGAAAATAGTTGCTTGATTCAAGCAACTGTACACGTTAACAAAATAGTTTCAAGTAACTTGAAAATAGTTGCTTGATTCAGGTAACTTGACCAATCTGAATCATCATAAAAACTTGGAAAGATATTTCAAGCAAAATTACAGATTCACATTGGTAAAATAATAGGTTCACATTGACAAAATGGTTTCGAATTGCTTGAATTCAAATCGTTTGACGAAGCAACATGACCAATCTGAATAGTTTAATTGTCATCTTTATCCAAGACTCGCATAGTCAATCGAGCCATTCGGAAATCACATTGACCAACTCCAAAATTGAAAAGTAGAGAAAAGTAATTACAAGTATCGCAAGTGGTGAGACAATATGCGATAAAAATGAAAAGATGAGCGTGGCGTTAAGCTCTAAGGAACTAGAGGTTTTGTGAGAATCAATCGTGTACTTGGACGATGAAATTGCGAAATTATGAGATTGTCCAAAGATGAAGTTGGTCAATTTGACTTTCGCCAGGCTCGATCGTCACTACGACAGTTCTCGCGTATCGAAACTATCTTGATGTTTGTGTGGACAGGTGAGACGAATGAGCGATCGTGGCGGAGAAGGATCAGGACATTCGGTCGTTACGATGGAATCAGTGTTACCGACTTTATTTGGCCGTCGCGAATCAGTCGCCTGTTTTCCTTTTGGAGGCGTGACGAGAATATTACCAAATCGTCGAGACCCAGCGTCCAGAATGTCCGCACCACCGAGCGGTAGAGGAAATACGCACTATCTTCGGTTGGACATTATGGACGACATCGCATACCTAAGAGCGAGGGAGGTAAGGATCTTTCGTTTATTCTTTTTCACTTTCTACCGTAATAGATCAGCCACAGATAGTCCACTTCGACGAATAGTTTTTTTCGATCGACGAGGAAACCGTCGAAAAGAAAGATTTAGGATATTGCAGCCGTTCGCCGATCAGGAGCGCCATTTACGCCGAAGGAGATCCGTTCTCTTAGAACGTTCATAGAGTCGCCTGTCTACCGTATTGGGTCTGCCTCCCTGCTATTCCTTTGTCTATATGCTGTCGATGGCTTCAGCGCTTGAGAAAGCTAAAAAGACCAGATGTGGAGTTTTCCTAGAAGTGGTGACAACTTCAACAAAAATAAACGAAAGATCCTTACCTCCCTCGCTCTTAGGTATGCGATGTCGTCCATAATGTCCAACCGAAGATAGTGCGTACTTCTTCTACCGCTCGGTGGTGCGGACATTCTGGACGCTGGGTCTCGACGATTTGGTAATATTCTCGTCACGCCTCCAAAAGGAAAACAGGCGGCTGATTCGCGACGGCCAAACAAAGTCGGTAACACTGATTCCATCGTAACGACCGAATGTCCTGATCCTTCTCCGCCACGATCGCTCATTCGTCTCAACTGTCCACACAAACATCAAAATAGTTTCGATACGCGAGAACTGTCGTAGTGACGATCGAGCCTGGCGAAAGTCAAATTGACCAACTTCATCTTTGGACAATCTCATAATTTCGCAATTTCATCGTCCAAGTACACGATTGATTCTCACAAAACCTCTAGTTTCTTAGAGCTTAACGCCACGCTCATCTTTTCACTTTTATCGCATATTGTCTCACCACTTGCGATACTTGTAATTACTTTTCTCTACTTTTCAATTTTGGAGTTGGTCAATGTGATTTCCAAATGGCTCGATTGACTATGCGAGTCTTGGATAAAGATGACAATTAAACTATTCAGATTAGTCATGTTTATTATTTTCCTATCCTTATTTTTTATAGACTTAAAACAAAAAACAAACAACAAAGAAATCTACAACATCAATCGGCTGATGAACTCCATAGTTAAGTTCGAGCCACCTCTTGTAAAGAAAGAAATAATACAATGCAAAAGGTGCCAAAGGTACGGCCACACGCAGAAATACTGCAATCATAACTTCCGGTGCGTAAAATGTGCAGGTAATCACCCCACTGACCAACGCACTAAATCCCCGGAAACCCCCGCCAAGTGTATCCACTGTCAAGGAGAGCATCCTGCGAACTACAAAGGATGCTCAGCCTACAAAACACTACATAATATAAAGTATCCAAAACTGAGACCCAAGGACATAACCACACAAGAACCTAAACACCAAAAACTCACCACACCAACAGTATCCTATGCGCAGGCAACGCAAGGAAATGTAAACAACTCGAAAACACACAGTGTACACACAGAAAATAGAATTCCCACCCCACAAAACACAGACAACTTTACCAGACTCGAAAAACTTATCGAGAAGCAAACTGAGCAAATTAACAACTTGCTGTCACTACTCACACTCTTCATGGACAAATTTATACGCACAGAAGCAAAATAAAACCAATGCGAATAGCTCTGTGGAACGCCAACGGTCTAGCTCAGCACAAATTTGAACTAGAACTATTCTTAAAACAACAGCAAATCGATGTGATGCTCATATCCGAAACCCACTTCACCGACAAAAACTACCTCAAAATACACGGCTACAACTTCTACCACCCAACACCCGAGCGGAAAGGCCCACGGCGGCACCGGAATCATAATCAAATCAAACATCAAGCACTACGAACTTCCACCATTCCAGAAAGACTACCTCCAAGCAACAAACGTAGCAATAGAAGACTGTCATGGTACAATCACCACTTCAGCTGTATACTGCCCTCCCAGACACTCCATCGCCAAAGAAGACTTTGACAACTTCCTGGACACCCTGGGCAATAGATTCATAGCCGGAGGAGACTACAACGCCAAACACACCCAATGGGGCAGCAGACTGGTTACAGTAAGAGGCAAAAACCTCCTCAACAGCATAATAACCAACAACCTCAACTACCTTACCACATACGAACCCACACACTGGCTCACCGACACAAACAAAATACACGATCTCTTTGATTTCCTCATAACTATAAATATCTCGTCAAGACACGTCCAAATCAATTCCTCGGCTGATCTCTCCTCCGACCATTCCCCCGTGATAGTAACAGTCATTTCAACAATCATCGAGAATACACCTAATGGCTCCATTCATAACCAACACACCAACTGGCAGCTCTTTAGAGAAATCTTCACACACACAACTTCAGCCTCAACTTCACTAAAAACCAATGAAGAAATCGAAGCAGCCACGGAATACCTAAACACGAGCATAATAAACGCTATCCGCTACTCCACACCGGCAATAACGTCCATCAGCAAACACGAATATCCCCAGTACATATTAAAAAAAATAGCAGAAAAACGTAGACTAAGAAGAGTATGGCAGACCCATAGAACACCGGAGGACAAACGCAAACTAAACAACGCAACTAGAAAACTATCCAAAACCATAAAAAACTACAATAATGACTGTTTTCACAAATATCTCGCCAGCTTGTCCCCCACAGCCGACTCCAACTACTCACTATGGAAGGCCTCCAGGAAACTCACGCGCCCCCCACAAATAATACCTCCAATCCGCCGCCCGCAAGGCGGATGGGCGCGTAGCCCTATAGAAAAAGCCAACCTACTTGCCAAACACTTGTCTGAAGTATTCAAACCCTATTCCTCCGTAGCTGCTGCAGACATTACCGAACACCTGCACACTCCCTTCCAAATGTCCCCTCCTATTGAGCCCTTCACTTCTGCAGAGATTATACAAGCAATCAATCGCCTAAACCCCAAGAAAGCAGCAGGTCACGACCTAATAGGAAATAAAGCAATCAAGGAACTTCCCATAAAAGGAATTGCACTCGTCGCATCAATATTCAACGCTATCCTCCGCCTTCAACACATTCCCAAGGCTTGGAAAATCTCACTAATCACCCTCATCCCTAAACCCGGGATTTAAACCAATATATGAAACCACCTCCTATCGCCCAATCAGTCTTTTACCTACCCTGTCTAAACTATTCGAGAGAATGCTCACGAATCGTCTCCTCCCACTCCTAGAAGAATTGAAAACACTCCCAGACCACCAATTCGGCTTCCGAAAACAACACTCAACAGTAGAGCAAATCCACTGCATAACCCACATGATCAGCCAAACCCTTGAAAAGAAAAAATACTGTTCAGCGGTATTCCTAGACATCCAACAGGCATTCGACAAAGTATGGCATGAAGGGCTACTCTACAAGATCAAAAAGATCCTACCCCATCCATACTACTCCATCTTAAAATCCTACCTAACCAACAGACAATTCATAGTTAAATGCCTAGGCGCCTCTTCCGCAACATTCCCAATAGAATCCGGCATACCCCAAGGTAGTGTCCTCGGACCCCTACTGTTCTCCATCTACACTGCCGACTTACCTATATCAAACGAGGTAACAATAGCAACATTTGCCGACGACACAGCACTATTAGCTACACACGCAGACCCGGCAATTGCCTCATCCACTCTCCAGCGAAGTCTCGACTCCATGGAAAAGTGGTTCCAAAAATGGGGTTTTAAAATAAACGAAAAAAAATCCTCCCGTGTAACCTTCACGCTCTGAAAACAAACCTGCCCCCAGGTCACCATTAACAACGCAATAATCCCAAGCAAGGACTCCGTAAGATACCTGAGCATGACCCTGGACAGGAGGCTAACTTGGAAAAAACATATCTCAGAGAAATCAAAGCAATTGAAGGAAAAACTAAGAAAATTCTATTGGCTCACGGGCCGACGCTCCAAACTAAACATACAGAACAAAATAACCCTCTACAAGGCCGTAATAAAACCTGTCTGGACCTACGGAATCCAACTATGGGGAACAGCAAGTAATTCCAACATTGAAATACTCCAACGCTTCCAATCGAAAACGCTAAGATCCCTATTAAATGCACCCTGGTATGTTACCAACGAAACAATCCACCGCGACCTCAAAATATCTACAGTCAAAGATGAAATACACAAGTTCAGAAGCAGATATAACACGATGAACAAGAGTCAACAACCACAACAACCCACTAGTCACCCAACTACTGGACACGACGGACCAGATCCGCAGACTAAAAAGAAAATACCCTCTAGATTAAATCCTTAGTTTCTACTAGAACCAACAATATAAAACTATTATAATCCATGTCATTGTATCACGCCAAACTAAGTTACTGAAAATTCTCAACGAGAATTGATTGTAAATATTCTAATAAATAAAAAAAAAAACATCTTCTCAATTGCGCTACCAAATACCTGCGGACAAAATTGTTCTTATAAATTTATGAATATTATGTGTTTACGTATTTGAATGAAAAGTGTTTTTCTTCACTTCACTTCAATGTAACGAGACGTGTCTATCATGATTACACCGGTAAAAATTGAGACTAATTTGGAAATATATATATGGAAGCTAGAAGATGCTTATTGCAGACGTACACATAGCAAAAAACTAATGTACAATGTAAAGAGTATTTTTAAACATATGATTGATTAGGGGTAAAAATGCTCCTACTAAAAATATTGTGACTTATTTATACAATACATAATTAACTGTCCAAATACCGATGGTAATCAATAAGCATCTTATAATTCCTATTTACATTTGTTTCAAAAGTTTCTTTCGTTTCATAAGGAAATAATAGATGCACGACACTTTTTGTTTTATATTATTCTATCGATTTATGTATGATCTATTTTGTAGTAATAGAACAAAACGAAAGAAACTTTTGAGACAGCCTAATGCATCTTGAAATTCATGAAAAGCTTCAACAAAATATTCATGGAAAGTTCCTGTAAGCGTCCGAGTACTTTCGTGAGCCGTTATATGTATAATAATTCGTTACAATGTTAGTGATAGCTTGGAAAGTGAACTATTTTTATTATACATCTTTTTACTGTCCATATTACGCTCATAGATACTCTAAAACGCCGCGATACTAACTCTTATCTATCATGTTTACGAATGCCTATAATTTGTGAAACCGCTTCTGATTTTACGGAAATTTTGCAGTTGCTTGATGAATGAAACAGATTTGTTAAGAGAATCACATGTTATAGATACCTGAACTGTGATTTATTTAATATATCTTTTCTGATTTGTTATCCTGCAACATTTCCATGTTTTACGAAGCTTTAAATTAAATTTCACAAGTTTATTTTCCTTAAGCTAAAGACGATGCTGGTGAAATATTTATTTCTGAAGTAAAAAGTAAAAATATAGCTTACATATTGCTTGTATTTAATCATGTATTACGATTAATCCTGTTGCGATACTCGTATATTTCAGTTAGGCTCTGGTTTTAGTAAACAAGAAAGATTTATAATATCTTAAGAGGATGTTTAGCATGAAATCATGCTAATAAGAAGTTTTTCATGTTTTTCTTCAGGCTTAAAATATTTTTGAATGTTGTGAAAAAATTGGGTTGAAAATGAATAAAAGGGTGCAACAGGGTATTTAAACAAACTAATGTCTCTTATATGAATAAGTCGAGTGATATGCTGTAAATTATTTTCACAAAAAGACACCCATTTTTATTATTGTTTTCTAAACAAAATTCAATATGATTTGTTATACCTGTAATAGGAAGTTTCTTTAACTAACATTTAGTTATCGATCCTATTTTTATTGAAGTTTAACAATACTGTTCAATGTTAATAATTATTAATTTATAAGTGAAGGGTAATTCCAACGAAGAAAGATATCATTTGCAAACAAATAGTTTCAGATGAAATCAGCATTGGTACTGTAAATTTAAGATATTATAAATCTAATATGTATTGTATCGCAAAGCGGGATTCATGATGAAAAATTAAATATAAAAGTCCATGAAATTTCGCAAATTTAAACATCTCAGTTGATACAGCTTTAATAAATGTGGACAAAAGTTTAGTCTATCTTTATATTTAAATAACGCATGATATTTAATTCTACAGTATAATTAAACAAAGATTCGAAGCTGAAAATTTCGAAATATAATTGAACAATATATCGTACAATAAATGTTATATGATGTTCTGTAAAGGAGAATTGCATT
Organism: Bombus affinis; assembly: GCF_024516045.1. NCBI lineage: Eukaryota > Metazoa > Arthropoda > Insecta > Hymenoptera > Apidae > Bombus > Bombus affinis. The sequence continues at coordinate 1,469,517 of NW_026108822.1, forward strand.
TTTATGAAGAGGATCAAAGATAAAAGAGATTTTTGTTGAACGATACGACCGTTTCGAAATTCCATTTTGATCTTGTGTATGTATAGTGTATCTCGTACAAAAGATATTACAACAAGCGTCCAGTCATAATGTGAAACATTAATCAAAATTTCTAATCTCGAGTGTTTCAAGTCCCAGAACTCATCTTAATAAATATAAGAAGGACAGATTAAATTCAATCTTATTTTTCTAATTTTCTCGTTAATAATTAAATATGAGCATCAATCAATCAATAGTTCATAATGCACGGTATAATGCGTGTATAACATTCATCTGATTTCAATTAACTTACGTTTAAGCAAAATAATTATTCGAACTAGTTTATCATTCACATTATTACACATTTTAATTGTATATATATCTAGTACAACATAGAAAGGATGTTTTAGGATTATGAGTATTCCTTTAATTTTTAAGAAGAACAATAAGTATGCATAGTATTTCTTTTATCTCATATTCTAATTTCACCACATTGAATTTTCTAAAGAAAGATGATCTATTTATTTTAGATAACGCAAATCCTTTATTTTAGATATGCAAAGTCAAATATATTTTTGTCAATAAAGACACAAAAAATCTTAGATGTCTAAATGTCAGCTTTAAGAACAGTAGACTTGCCTGCCTTCAAACTTAAATGTCCTTTCCAGTAGTAAAACTTAAAATGACATTAACAACGGCAGTAATATTTACGCCTACAGATGGAGGATATTAGACTTCGATTAAAATACAAGTAGCTCAATAAATATGAGTCTAAGTACGATGGTTAAAGAATAACGATTCGTCATTCTTTATTCCAGCGCTTAATGCTATCCTTCTTTCAACAAATACAATCCTAGAACAATGCCGCTGAAGAGAAATGTTATGCGTGAATTTATTTGCCTTTGCGGGACGAAGGTTTATTAAATTATTAAATGAAAATATTAAATGAAAATGAATATGTATAATTGTGTGTATAAAAATTGATATATGTATGTATGTATAAAATATATATATGTATGTATATATATATATATATGTCGGGTTGGCGTTAAGATTAGAGTTAGGGATAAGGGCGTGAAACGAATCCCTATTGGCGCTAGACGTGATCGTTATGCAATAGAGGAGATATTTACTAGTGCAAATATGACTATGATGGAATTGGACAAGTAATCGCGATAATTAGATACTCGAGAAGCAAATGACGATGATCCTAGGCTCAATAACGAATCCGCGGTCAACGGGATGACGAACTTTACCCTTCGTTAGCGTCTAAGTTACACTGTATGTTAGAGCAAGGGGCAATTATTACGTATACAAAAGACAGGTCGATTGCCGATGAGATCGCACTAGAGTGAGTGGCTCTCCGTCGCGGTGACGCTGTCGAAGAAATCTATGATGGGTGTGCCTAAGGGCACGAGATCTCGGAGTCGTCATCGACTCCAGTCGGAGGTTCGGTGCGCATATCGAGATGGTGTGTAATAGAGCCGACAAGTTAATAGGAGCCCTTAGGGGAATTCTACCCAACATCAACGGGCCGCCCAGCTTGGCTCGTAGGCTCTACTACAACGTGTGGGAGTCCATCGTAACTTACGGAGCACCGGTGTGGGCTAGAGCAGCGAATACCGATAAGAACAGGAAAAAGCTGAAACGAGCACAACGAACGGCCCTGTGCATAACAACGACGGCATACCGTACCGTCTCCCACGCGGCACTTTGCGTGTTGACCGGGAATCTCCCGATTTGCATAAGGATAAAGATGCTCGGAGAGACCTACGAGGGGAACAAGATCCATGGGTCCAGGATTGGCACGGATGACGGCTGCAAGCTGAAGGAGGAACTGGAGGCGATTCGCAAGAAGGCCCAGGAGGACTGGCAGAAGGAGTGGAACAACCACAAAAAGGAAAATATCACAAAGAAATTAATACCGAGTGCGCTGCTATTTACCAAAAAGAAGATGGACATCGATCACCACACCATGCAGCTGCTAACCGGGCATGGGAGCTTCGGTGTCTATAGGAAAAGGACTGGCAAGGACAGCGACAGCAACTGTCTCGACTGTGTAGACCCGAACGACGATGCAGAGCACGCCCTCTTCGCGTGCCCGAAGTGGACGGACAGAAGGATCGAGCTGGAAAACGCTCTGGGCGGGAAGATAGACGTGGGCAATCTGATCGCCACGTTGATCGCCAAGAACGAGAGCTGGAATAAATTCAGGCAATTCTGCAAGACCGTCATGTGTCACAGGAGGGTGACAGCGAAGGCCTGGGAAGAGGCAAGGAGGAGAACGAGCGAAACAACAACTACGTGGAGCAATGAGGGCAAGAACACGAAACAACGAAAAACCGCAAAAGGAGACCAGTCCAGTATTCTGAACTGGCTGAGAGGACGACATGAGCAGTAACTGCCCGAAGAAGTAGATACAACGGGGCACGAAAGGACAACCCTGATGACTGCCGACAGGTTTTACCGGGGTTGTCTGCCCTCTAAGCGGAGGAAGAAGGAGGAGGGGTTTTTAGTGGGTATGGCAACGACAACCGACCGACTCCCACATAACCCAGTGATGCGGGTCACTGGGCATGCGTAATTGCATTTTCCGCTCCCCACGCAAAAAAAAGACACGAGATCATCGGATTCGCGGAGAAAAGTCTCCGTTCGAAGGGTGTGGGAAATTGACGTTGCTGTTAATTGGTCAATTTCCATGTTGGTGGTTAGAGAAAGATATTAGCTGTCCTTGGGAAAAGTTGCTAGCGGGAAGCGTCGTTCGTGGAAGGATAGATTTCTCTTATCTTCCCATAGTTGGGGCACAGGCTATTTGTCTATTTGAAAGACTTTGTATAATTGAAACTTAATATTCGTAGCCGGTCCTCGCTCAGCTAAACATATACTGTGAAGATGCGTTGGCATCTGGCAATCATCTTACCCGAAGGACAAAGTCTGCGTGTGGCGAGCCACGGGGCAGAAACCATTGAAACGTTTACCGTCGTGCCCTGTCCCAAGTATTTCTTTTAAGAAGAGCTATAGAATTACTTCATGCCTTTGTTAGACAAAACGTTCATCCCTTTGACCGCGGCTACGTTCGGCGACTGATTGTCGCCTCACTATCATAAATCTCAAATAAATACAGTCGGATCGAATGACAACAGTTTCTTAATACGGCTATGGTGAAATCTAAATTTCAATACTAGGGGTCTTCCCAAAGTTCCAAAGGGAACGTTCCGGTGTTCTTTCATCTCCGACATATATATATATATATTATTATAATGACTTATTTTAATAATGACTTAATTTGTATAGTAAAAACAGCTAAAATCTCATGTAAGATTGTTGGGATGTTACGTGATATTTCTGTTGCATCATTGATTATCGTTATACTTTGAAAAATAATTAAGGAAGCGAACAATGCGTGGACGATTATGGCAGTATTATTAATAAACGAACGTTTAGTAGAGAATATGGATTTATTGGATAAGTAAATGTTTCATTAAATGTAACTGCTACATGCAGAATAATATGTTGTTACATGTATGAACTAAAGTTGATGTAATACTCATATTGTATTTATGGTTTCAAAGAATTAATAAAATCTGCTGAGATTCAAACGTATACTCTCCCTTTTATTCTATGAGAATTAAACATTTAGAAGATTTTATGAAAATGCACTAAAAAACAATCAGAAGCATCTGTTTCTCCTCTTTTTTTTCTTTTTTTTTTTTTTTTAAATATGTTGATTGCCACGCGATTTTTATACTTATTTTGACTTGGATAGATAGATTAAAGCGTACCATACCAAGACATTTCATTCTTGCAAAATATTCTAGTCTATTTGCGTACGTGCTCATAATCTTGGCTGATAACCGCCATTCGCTATATACATCGTTGGTATCGACGTCAAAGGATTAACACAGACAAATACACAATCCATACAATCCGATTTGATTGATTTTAGATCTTGCATCAAACAGATCTCTATATAAACAGATAATTTCTGATTCTAAACATTTGTATCGCTTCTTCTTCCGCTTTGAAATCCTCTACAAACGCCTTTTATAGTCGTTCAACTTTTCAGCTCACAGAAAAGAACATTACGCGTATTCCTAGCAATCGCCCAAAGACTCGAACGTGTGCTTCGATAAAGCTCGCTTAACTTTCATCGACACATCGATAACTTTGCGTTCCAAGATGTTATTACGCCCTAGAATCCCTAACATAATTTTAGAACCAGAATTTCTGTGCAAAACAATTCCATCGCTTTGTCACGCTTAACGGCTCAATCATCGAAACATGTATCATAACGCACGAATTATGATAAAAAAGAAACTGTCTTTCGAATAAAAGCAATCCGTTTGCCAGGTGCGCTTAAGGATGTACAGGACGTCGACGGAGCAAGTGTACGAAATACAGCCGCTGGAGGGTAACAGTTCCGCTCAACGTTACACTCAACAGCCGAAACAACGATTCTCTGAAATGCCTACTCCGTCGGTTTCGCCGACGTCTTCTCTCCGAAAGCGCGTCTCGGAACTGCCAAGAGCCGCGAGTGCATCCGTTTCCGGTGCTGCGGGCATTGTCTGCTCTAATACGGATCTGATATCGATCCTAAGCTCGTTAGCGTCTTCCGCGACGGAAATCAACCGATGCGGCGAGGAAGCGCCGAGTTCGCGGGACGATAGCAAATCAAACTGGCCCGGAAAAACGACCGAACAGAAAGGAAGTCGATCGAAGAGCTTCCGTTCCAATAGCTTCGACGTGTCGACATTGCACGGAGCTAAAAGTAAGCTTAGCGGATCCTCGAAAGCCGCTATTTCGACCTTTATGGCACCGTCGAATTGGTTCACGAAGAGACACCAACCGATGTCGAAGAAGCCGGAAGATTTAGTAACGGCCAGTTTAAGTCTCAAGTTCGATAAATCGAAGGTAGTGAAGGCGGTGAAGGAAACGTTGGATAAAAAGTCCCCTAATAGCGAGGTCAAACACAAAGTTGTATGGGACAACACTAGTGGAACCAAAGTGGACGCTCAGCTAGGTTGTATTTCTCGTTACGATATCGTTTCTTGTTTAAGAGCCATCGTAGGTGGAAGGAGGAATGCAAGAACGCACATAATACGCAAAAATCTATGGCAGATTCAAAGTACAGTACTCGTTGTGATATTCGGTAAAGATAATAAGTTCTCCTATGGAGATTTCATTTTTCAAATTATTCTCGTACAAGTACGTATTTGCATAAATAAATAACACACGGTCTCTGCGTAAATACCCAGGCCAGTTATAAATATTTCAGTTTACCAACGATATCTCAACATGTGGGACACTCACATGTGTGCTACTTCGTGAGCGATGATAAAGGCGCTGGTCAAGCCTTCGTCTCGATTTAACGCGCACGATCTCGAAGGACCTCCTATATCCAATCGCGTCAACCATACAGCAACATCGTGATTTACGTCCTTCGAGGACAGCATCTTTCTGTTCCATTTGTTCACGTTCTCGAGAGATCGTCTGGCATCGCCACGGCGGACCTACGACGATTTATTAATATTTTCTTAATAAAAGCTAGCAAATATTACGAATATATTATATTTATTATTACATCATGCATTATATACTATATATAAATATTCGTCAATGATAATAAATATATGTGCAAGTAATCGTGTTGTTGATTGTAATCAAATGTAACTTGTAACGCTATTAGTATTTTAATCTTCCTGAAAAATGTTGAAATGTTGATTCGACAGCAGAGAAGAATAGCAGAAATAGAAAAGTAAAAGGAATCGCAAGTGTCGTATATCAATGATATTATCATAGGTCTATAACATTAAATTAAGATTCTTAAGAGATGAAAAAGGTTTAATAGTCGATTATACAGATATTTCGGATACACGATAAATGCGAGGTTTGTCAATGATCCGTGAAAATTGTTTGTTTGGAAATTTGTTTCCAAGGGATCGTTCACGGTTGTCCAATTTAACAAAATGGAACTCGTTGCATTTTATCGACCTAAAACGTCATGCGCAGATATTTTGACCTATATAATTTATATACCATACACTGTACAGATAAGTAGAAAATAAAATAATTGACACTCGCATATGCGTATCTCAGATAGTTACTACTTTAGTTAAATGATTTAATTTAATGGAAATCGCTTACCATAACGTCTCGTTTTTCCGCGTATAAAATCATTCGTACGATCACTAGAATCATGTTGGATTCGAGCGATGGGTCCATGTAAATTGCACTGACCTAGGATTAAAATACGTACGAAAATGTAACAGGCGTTAAAACAGTATTACAGCCTTACAAATAAATTATTATTCAAAACTCTCGTAAATACATCGTATCTTATATAATTTTCCTAAAAAATTAATTTTATTCGTTATATTTATCTTAGGAAATGTACGTTATTAATCTCAACAGCATTGGAAAACCAATTACCGAATGGCTGAAATTAATCGATTACAAAATTCCATTACGGATAAATTATTCGCTGAACTTTTTAAAAGATACGTGTAAGCTTTGAACAGTGTAAACAGAAAATACAGAGCTTCCATCCGAATATACGATCGAGATGTTTGAAAGCAAGTAGCGTACCTTGAAAATACAGAGATACGCATAACTCTGCCCTATGTTTCCCGGCTGCTCGCGTACATATGTAGGAGGAGGTATTCTATATCTAAGTATAATAACAGAATTTCGTTTGGTATTACTTACGATGTTTAAAAGAGCCAAGATATATTGCTGTATTCGAATTCCATGAAAATCTACCACGGAGTAATCAGCAGCTATTCCAAGCTCTAGCCATCGTGGCGGCGAATCCTTAGCAGTTGGTCTTTTCTCTAGAAATGACTTATCTTAGAAATCGACTTATCTTCCACGAAATTAGAAAGTCTACTCGACTCGACTTGATAGCTTAAACGCATGATTATTAAAAGCATAAATTAATATCTACGACCAAGTATTCGTGGAATAATTATTATGATATAAATAATTATTTCAAAAGTATAATTTCAAAAATATCAATTCGGTATCACCGTGAATTTCATCCTGCAAATTTCTTTAAAATTCTTGACAAATTTTGGTAAACGTATTCCTCCAGCAAATTTGTCTATTTTTCTATTTTTTTACATTAAATTAGGCAAGATAGATAAAGATTCGTGCAATGGACAATATACATATGTGTAATAGACAGGGAATAATAAAATAAATTAAAAACAGCGAAATATAGATGAACGTGTAGAAGATCAAGCGAGAGTGGAACGCAATAGGGAGAATAATTGTAAACCGAGTTCCTTTTAAGGCTGAAGGTAAGCTATTCTTATATTACATGCTGTTATTATTACTTTTGTACACGATAGATTGGAATATCAGTACAATTTCTTTCTTTCAGTAATATTCGATGATTCGTTAATTTATTAACCGCTATATTGTACGTGGTAAGTAGAAAAGCAACGATTGTACAAGAATGGCATTTGGAAAAATATTTGACTTACTTGATAATCTGTTCCTTTGCCATTTAGGACCAGAGAAGTATCCAATTTCCTCGGGATTTGTTATTTTATATAGGTTGGGGTCGATAATCAATCTCGGATCCACTCGGATTGGTTATCACACCTTTTATTTTCTCTCTTATACAAAACACCAAATCACACAGCAAACGTCTAAACTCTCCCAATGCGTCTTAGCAATTAAGGCGTGGTCGACTCCTATGACAAAAGAGCGTCGTTAGGAGTCGTACCAACATAACCCTAGTAACCTTTTAGTAACTAGCGGTCATACCAACTGAGCATTTCTCAACAGGATTTACGTCGATCGATAATTCTTCCACCATTGTATCGTTGTATTCTGTGGAGACATCGTCTTTTTCATCGTATAGAATCAATTTCTCAGCTTTTGGATATTCCACGTCGAAGACGTCACCGGAAAGATTATAAAATCCCTGAACATCGTGGCTTAAGGAATCGCGTTTGCTTCGTTTCGACTTTCTCTTACTTTCTACAACTTCAAATTTATTCGATTTCCCTGTAACCGAATTATCAACGTTTTACCACGTTTGCCTGTCTTATCTTCGCTATTCTCGTTACGGATAAAATGAAAAAATAGTTGCAAAATTTCTGAAATTGTAAATACGACCAGACTGGAACGTATCAACGACATATACGGTGTCACAAAATTGTGACAAGTCAATATTCCAGTTGTTAGTTTGTTGAATTTACGCCACCGCTGATTAAACGTATCACGCTTTAATAGAAAATTCAATTTCCCAGCGGGGAAAATGGAATTTTGCGCTAATTAAAGTATTGCGCTTTTGTACAAAATTCCATTGTTTTCTGTTGCCCGCGAAAATGCAATTTTACGACGGACATTTCAGACAAATTTCCATCAGACGGCTTTCCATCCGTAAAAAAGAATGCTATCTATAAAAGTGTCAATGGAAATTGATCAAAGTAACGTCAAACAAACCCGTTTAAACAGCGAGGTAAATAGACCAATTGCTTTTAACAAAACCTGTATCGTTGCTCTTAACCGTTTCACTTTTAAATATCAATCGGCGCTGTTCCTCATTAAAATTTCGATTTAAATCGAACGAGAATTACAGCGTAACACTCGGAATTTTCTATCGTTTCTCAACCATACTTCGAATATTTACGTCTCATTCTTCGATTCATAGGATCGCGATGTTGGATTCTTCGATTTCGATACAAAAACGTTTCACAGATTTCGACGCGGGCAATTTAATTAAGAGAACAAATAATTTGTTTATAAACTGCCAATTACGTGCCTTGAATTTCCGATATATGCAATAAATTTCATTGCTACTTGACCTAAGTGGGTCATAAAGTTGCAACCGTGTAAACCGTGCCACGTAATTTTATTGCATTCAATTTTCCACGTTTCCAACAATTTATCAAATTAGAATTTATCCGCGCATCGTACGAAATTTTTCATAAAAATTGATTAATAATAGTAGATATATAGCTCCTCGTATTCGTAAAACAGATTTTTAATCTGTAAACAACGAGTCGTGGTAATTACGATACGATCGATTTTCAACTTAGCAAAATTTGTTTCCATTTAACATTCACATCCAGATTGTATTTCCTTTGTAATAAATTAATTATATAATTAAATAAATTTATTATTCGAACCGATATTCAGATACAGTTCGAGTATACTTGATAAATTTTCAGACTCGATTCTCCAAGTCGAAAATGAGAACGTTTTATCCTATACTTTTTCTTCATCCCCTTGACCGCGGATTCGTTAGTGAGCCCAGGATCATTGTCATTAGCTTCTCGAGTACCTAATTATCCGATTACTTGTCCAATTCCATCATAGTCATATTTGCACTAGTAAATATCTCCTTTATTGCATAATGATCACGTCTAGCGCCAATAGGGATTCGTTCCACGCCCTCAATCCTAACTCAAATCTTAACGCCGACCCGACATATATATATATATATATTCGTTTGTACTACGATTACTCTCATACTCTATGTATGGTATTATAATATCGACGCTATCAGTTCTTACAGTATCACGATCAGAGTCAATTTTAGAATAGAAGAAGCAATTAACGGCGGATCGCAAAGTAAGAAGCTTATAACATAATTGGCAAGGAAGTCGATAAATCGATCATCCAATCACCTACATCCAACCGTCTAACGAAAGATGAAAAGCCATCGCGATAACGATCCTTCTCACCTGCAGGATTTTCCGGATTCACAGACACGAAGCTCGAATTATTTCTGATCGACCACCACTTTTCGTTTTTCGGCTGAAACATCACATGCTGGCCATTCGTCAGCGGCTGAACGAAGAACGATCTCTGCCCGATCAACATCAAGGCGTACACTTCTTCTTCGCATATCGTCACGACGACGAAGGAACTCGCGTCTCCTTCCAAGCTGCCTTGTCGAAGATCGCAGTTCGCCTTGGCGTTACGTCGCTCGGACTTGGTTTTACCCTGACGCACCCAATTCACGGTGAAATTCGACGACAGTATCAATCGATCGTTGGCCATGGTCCTTAAGGTCCAGTTGCTGATCTCGAGGAACACCGGCTCTTGGTGGAGATACTCGCGCCAAGTTTCTCGGTCTTCGTGGGTCGATCTTCTGTTCCGCGCGCTCTCATTCGGGATCACTCGAGGGTAAACGATCTCGTACTCCTGCAAGCTTTGCAGAAAGTCGCTCATTCGCGACTTAGTAGCGATCGTGCCGAGCAGCCACGTGGCGAGGAGAAAACTGGGAAGTTTCGATCGCGTCATGTCTCGCGCGCTTTGATCGAAATTTCAATAGGATTTTCTGGCTACCCAGAACTCGCCAGGCATGCTCGTTCACTCGCAGACGTAGTTATCGCGATGAAAGCAGCTAATTCGCAGACCCGATATTCTCATTTCATTTCGCCGGTTCGTAACGCTTTCGAAACGCCGTGTCATATAGACGCGGATGCGACGATACTCTCGCGTTCTAACATTTTCAATGTCTCGCGCTTTATCACGTAGCTCGCGCGGAAGTAATACGAAGGTGAATCGTTGGTTTTAATACACAGGGTGTTGTTTAATCGATCGTATAATGGAGAAAGGAACGATTCTACGGTACACCAGAGATGAAATGAAATCATAGAATGCAGTGGTTTTGTAGGTAGTGCTTTATCGAAAAGATTAACCGTGAATATTTGCTCGACCTATTTATACCAAATTGATACAGAATCTTAAAATACAGACGAATCTTTCTCAATTTCCTTCGATCATCGTCTCTAGGCGTTCGAAACTGCCTCGTTGAATTCGAACGTTCGTCGATTTCCTTCGACGTCTTTCAATTTCTTCTTTTTTCAATCGCCGTTCGCCTTCTCAAAGCTGTCTTCGAACAGAATTCTTAGAACGACTTCCAATTCCTTTCGATTCGTCCAATCGTTTAGCTTTACGAAACTGTTTCGCTAAACTCCTTTTTCCACTGTACTTGCGTATCGTAACCAACTCGTGGGCGGTAACTCGCGTCGATTAACGATTCACCACCAGTAAAGTAACCGGGAATGCAGCAAACTAGTAGTCGGTAGAACGAAGCGGAACGTAAGTGGAGCGAGCGATAAGAGCGATCGCGACAATCGCACGCCTCGCCGTGCGATTCCCACGCGAACGAATCATCAAATTCGAGCCAAAGATTCTCACCAACTCGAAGATTCGCGCCAGTATTTTCCACGCGCGCGTCACACAAATTCGAACGACTTTCGCGAAAAGGACGGAAGGATAAGACGATCGATCGGATCTCGGGTCGATCGCGATACCCCCGGACAGAAGGTTTCGACGAAAAAGTGGAGTAGACGCGACGAAGGAGCGTCGTGCAGCAACTGGTGGCCAATTTATTCACCACGTGCCGTATGAATTTAATTTTCTTTCGCGCAAGAACGATCCACCATCGGAGAAAGTAGAATATAATTAATTTCGATCTCGTGTCGATCGCGACGTTCCGGATGGAACGTTTCGCCGAAGAGGTGGAATAAACGCGACGAAGGAGCGTCGTGCAGCAACCGGTGGCCATTTTTTCCACCACGTGGCACCACGTGGAAATTTAAACGTTTTCCATGAAAATGATGCACCATCGGTAAAAGTAAAATACGATAATTAATCGGTCGTCGAGTCGAACGTGATATTCCGGATAAAATTTTTCGATGAAAAAAGTGGAGTAAACGCGACGAACGAGCTTCGTGCTACGACTGGCAGCCACATGGACGGATGAACGCGGCTGGAAACGCACACGAGTGCAGCGGCGAACTGTGCGTAAGAGTAAGCGCGAACGCGAGACTGGAAAAAGCACCAGCGCTTACCGCCCACTGAAGTTCTAGTAATGGCAGCTTTATGTGCAATCACCGAGAAACGAGGATGCTGGCGAACGCATTGTTCGACCCCGACTGAGACGATTTAACAAGGGCCGAGGATTTCATCTTGAACGACCTTGCTCTTGTCACGACCGGCATACTTCAAATCCGATGGACCGATGATGGAGATAGAGATGTGGCGGCCTTGGCGACAATGTATATCGCCGAAGTGCCTAATGAGTCACCTGTATCCTAACGGTCCTTCCACCGAATGTCCTAGAAGTGTGACAACGGTCACGTACGCCTACAGGGTAGTGGGGATATTGAGGGATGACAAACAAAGAAGAAACAGATGTTTTTTCTTTTCGTTCGAGCCCCCTGTTCTTTATTTTACGTGACACTCTCGACCCCACCAGAATTCTTCGCTTTCCCTTGAACCGCGAACTCGAAAATATCGTATTCAGTAAGGCGACGAATCTAATGAACGGGAATTAAATCTGTTCCGACAGCTTCCTTTGCCTGGATGAAAGAATAAGTACGAGAGATAAATTATGCCAGATAATGCACAGTGAGTGACTGGCAGAAAAGTCATATCTACTTACGTGTATGAATTCTAAGTAAAATTTATATTAAACATTTCTTTTTTTGCCTATTATACACTTTTTTTTCTATTCTACGATATCTGTCACACGTTTACTCGTCTCGTCGATTAGAATTCAGTTTTATAAAATTAAAGCATTTCTTCTTCAAATTTTCTTCAGGGCTTTCGATATTTGCAATGCTCAGTGCGTGGTGGCTGTGCAGCTACAGCTAACAATATCTTGTATATCAGTATCTTTTATAATCTTATACAGTGGCTGTGAAAAGGTATTTATATGCGTTAGGTTGTCCCAAAAGTTTCTTTAGTTTTATAAGGAAATATAATGTTATTATTATTGAATTCTGTACGAATAAAATAAAATGGATTCTATTACTACAAAATAGATCATACATAATTCAATACAATAATATGATACAAAAAATGTACATTTATTATTTCCTCACAAAACGAAAGAAACTTTTATGCCAACCTAATGCTAATACTTACGTATCTCTATCTTTTTCAATTTTTTTTCATCAGCCGTTACATTTCACTTTCAACTAGTGTCAATAGTTCGTAGTCATACGATTGTACTATCAAGTGACGCGAAATTTATCTGTCCATCTGCATAGTGGATGGTTTTCGACCAGTGACTTTAAGCGATTTTCCACTTTCTTCATATTTTTGCTTAGATTCCGCTTCGCTTAAAAAGATTCACATGTATCGATATGAAAATTATTGGAAGATATTCTAACAACTTGCAAAAGTAGTCAAGAATTTTTTTTTTATTTATTTATTAAGATTCACAATTTGTCCAATTTGGACATTTGGTGGAATTTTTTAACTGTTAAATTAGCATGTTGGTAGCTACCCCCAGCGGGGTACCATCCTCGTGTTTGTTAGGTTATGTCCTTTATAAGGTCTGCTGGGTGCTTCCTTTTTAGTCTTCTGTCCATGTTTATGGTTTTGTATGTTTCCGCAGCTAGCCGGTTTATGTGTGTTGCTATTCTTGATTTGTATTTCTCGGAGTATCTGCTGATTTCTTCCTTGACCGTTGGCATTCCCAGGTCCCTCCGTATATCTTCGTTTCTGACGTACCAAGGTCCGTTTACTATTGTTCTGAGGATTTTAGCCTGTCTTACCTCTATTTTGTTTATATGGCTCATTTCTGCCGTCCCCCATAGTGGTATTCCGTACGTCCAGATTGGTTTTATGATCGTTTTATATATTTTTAATTTGTTTTCTGTGCTTAGTTTGGATTTTCGGCTTGTTAGCCAATGCATTTGTCTCCTTGTTTTCAGTATTTTTTCTACTATTGATTTGATGTGTAGTTTCCAGGTGAGTTTTTGATCTAAGTGGAGTCCTAGGGATTTGACATGCTTTGTTTGCGTTATATGCGTGCCGTTCAATAGGATGTTTGGTGGTATCTTTTTCCGTAGCGTGAATGTAATATGGTTGCATTTATTGGGGTTTGCTTTTATTTGTTTTCCTTGTAGCCAATTTTCTATTTTTACGATATGTTCTTGTAGTATTTTGACTGCCGTTTCTGGGTTAGTATGCCTGACCAGTATAGCTGTGTCGTCCGCGAATGTCAATACTGTGCTGTTGGTAGTTGTTGGTATGTTCGCCGTGTATAATGTGTATAGTATTGGGCCTAGGACGCTTCCTTGTGGTACCCCGGCCTTGATGTCTTTAACTTGAGAATGTGTGTCCTTGATTTTTATTACGAAGGTTCTGCTGCTTAGGTAGGATTTTATTAAGTGGTGTATTTGCTCCGGGAATTGTTTCCTAATTGTTTGTAGTAGACTTTCATGGTTAATTTTATCGAATGCTTTCTCTATGTCTATAAAGAGGGCTGTGCAGTATTCCTTGTTTTCTAGTGCTACTATTATTTCGTTTATAAACCTGTGCATTTGCTCTATCGTGGAGTGTTTGTTTCTGAAACCAAATTGGTGATCCGGTATTAGTTTTTTTGTCTCTATTATTGGTTTTATGCGGTCGTATATTATCTTCTCCAGTATTTTGGAAAATACTGGAAGCAGTGATATTGGTCTGTAAGAAGCAGTTTGGTGCGGGTCTTTGCCTGCTTTATGTAACATTTTGATCTGTGCTAATTTCCATGGTTTGGGGAAGTATTGAATTCTTAGAATTGCATTGAATATTATTGTCATTAGTCTTATTGCTTTTGGCGGAAGGTTTTCGAAGATTTTACCATTGATTAGGTCGATTCCTGGCGCTTTGTTGTTTTTTGTTTTATCAATTATGTTTCTAATTTCTTGTGCCGATGTTTTAGGTATGGTGTATTCCTTGTCGGCTGTGGTAGTAGTGGTTTGTGGATCCTCCTCCGTATGACTTTTGAGGTTGCTGTTGTTGATAATGTGTGGTGTGAATGTGTTGCAGAGGTGGTTGGAGAATTCTTCGGCTTGTTCTTCGTTGCTTCTTGCCCATGTGTTATCTGCTTTTCTGATTGCCGGGACGGGTATTATTGGCTTCCTTATTTTTTTCGTGGCTTTCCATAGTGAATAGTTGGTGTTCTCGTGTGTGGAGAGTGTCCCTATGAACTTTGCGAATTCGTTATCTTTGTGCTCCTTTATATTGTTTTTTATTTCCTTTGCAAGTTTGTTTAAGTGTTTTTTGTTTTCTCGGGTTCTGTATTTTTGCCATTTTGCTTTTGCTTTTCTTTTTTCTTTGATTTTGTCGAGTATTTCTTGCGGGATTGTTATTGTTTGTCTGCTGGTTGGTTCGGGAGTAGTGGTTGTCCTTGCTGCTTCCTGAATAGTTGCTGTCAATGTTGCTACTGCCTGTTCTATGTGTTCAGGAGTTTTTAACGGGATGTTGCAGTTTATTTTGCTTTCTATTATTTCTTTGAAAGTTTGCCATTTGGTGGTTTTGTTGCATAGTGTTTCTGGTTTGCTATAGTGAATTGGTTTGTTTCTGTATTCAATTATTATGGGTGTATGATCGGAGCTGAGCTCGAGGTTGGGTGTTATTTTTAGTTTATTTGTGTTTAGTCCCCTTGTAACTGCAAAGTCCAGAAGATCTGGTTTTTGTTCAGGTCAGTCGGCCAATGTGTCGGTGTTCCTGTGGATAATATATTGAGGTTATTATTTCTAATGTATTTTTCCAGTGTTCTACCTCGAGGTGTAATGTTTCTTGACCCCCAAAGCGTGTGCTTTGAGTTGTAGTCTCCCGCTGCGATGTACTTGTCCCCTAGGTCCTGGAAGTATTCTTCCCACATTTGTGTTGTTATTTTGTGTCGCGGAGGCACATATACTGCTGACAACTGGAAGTAGTTGCTGCTAGTTTGAACTGTAACAGTGGTTGCTTGTAAATATTCTTTGTTAACTTGGCTGTGTAGATAATGTTTGATATCGTTTCTGACTATCACTGCTGTCCCTCCGTGAGCTTTTCCTGAGGGGTGTTTGGTATCATATATGGTGTAGTATGGTATTTTCAAATAGCTTTTTGTAGTGAAATGTGTTTCTGAGACAAGTAGTATGTCTATATTATTATTATATATGAATGTTTTAGTTTCGAGGGCCCGTTGTTGTAGGCCGTTTGAGTTCCAGGCTGCTATTTCTAGAGTGTCCGTTTTTATTTTTTGCTTAGCACGTTTGTAATTAGTTGTAGCATGACTGTGATTTGTTGGGTTTGCTGTTTCAGTACTGCGTTTTGTTCGCTTATCATTCTGGTTAGCATTTCGGTGTTCTTTATGGATTGTTTGAGCAGTTCTTTGATTTCTGCAGTGTCATTGTTACTATTGCTGTGGTATTGGTTGTGTGTATGTGTTGGTTGACTGGTTACTTGAGCATAGCTTAGACCACCAATGGTGCTGGTGCTGATAGGTTTGGTGTTTATTGCTTGCTCTGTATTTGGTAATATTTCAGGTTTTGTGCTGTCCTGATGGGCTTGTGTGTTAGTGCTTGTCCTGCTTCGTAGGGGCGGGAACAGTTTACGTTGTAGTTGTTTTCTTACTTCACATCCTTTATAGCTGGCTGGGTGGTTTCCGTTACAGTTGAAGCATTTAACTTTTTCTATTTTTCCAGAATATGGGCAGTGTACAGTTAAGTGATTTTTTGCGCACTTGACGCAAGCTGGGCTTCTGTTGCAATAGTTTTTAGTGTGTCCGTATTGTTGACACCGCATGCATTGAGGTATATCTTTTTTGTGTCGTGGTGGTTCGACTGTTACTATTGTGTTTAGTATTTGTTTGATATCATATATTTCCTTGTTATTGTTTCTGGGTTCCAGTTCTATTAAGAATAGTGGTAATGGTTGCTTTGTGTCGAATCTTGTTATATTGTTTATTGTTCTTGTTTGATGACCAATTTTAGCTAACTCATCGCTTAGTTTATGTATTTTCGTTTTAGGATGCAATCCTCTTATGACAATTTTGTAGCTCCTTTCAGTTTTAAGCTGATACGTGTGGTAGATAGCATTTTTTTCTTTTAATGCTTTTATAACTTTCCTAAATGTTTCTGGTGTGTTTGTTTGTATTTTTACTTGATCCAATTTTGTTTGCTTTATTGTGTAGTTGTTTTTCTCATCTAGATTATTTAATAAATCGATGAGCGGGTCTATTATTTGGGCCTCAACAAAGATTGGTGGTGGTTTTGTAATGTGATATGTTTGGATAGTGGTTTTATTTACGGGGTCAGCGTCTATTTCTTCCGTTAGTGAGTTGAAGGAGTTACTTAATGGTAATTCTTGCAGCCATCGCTGCTTTTCTGTAACTGGGTTTCCTATGGCACTTATGTCTGTGGTTGTTTTGCGTTTTTTGCTAGCCTTCGCTGGCTTCCAGCTTTCGTCCTGGTAATATCTTTCATGTTCTGAATTGCTATCTTCCTGTCCCCGATGCTCTTTTGTTTCTTCTGTCTCAATGTTAATTTGTTTGGTTTTTATATAATATGTTTCACCTTTTGTTGCTATGTTTATAGTTGGTATCTGCATTGTTATTTTATTTCCTCCTCACTAACACTTTGCAGCACTATTACTTTGAAGCACTTTTTCACTATTCACTTATACCTGGAGAGGACGACCGTCTAGACACGTCCGTCCTCCTCGGCTGTCCGAGCAGGAGTGTCAAGAATTTTTGAGCACACTTTTTAAAACACAGTTGCTGCTGAGTGCCGAGACGTGCAGACGTGTGTCCAGTGCCCTGTGAAGTTCACAAAACTCCACGTGACGCCCAGCTGTCGAAAGCGAATCCAACTAACCTAGCCAGGGGTTAACAGCCTCTCGACTAGTTCTTTCACACTGAATTAACTAGCTCGATGATGGCTCTATCATTTCCAACAGGCTCCCCGGAGCAAAATTATAACACCGCCATGTTTCCTCCCCCGTGGCAAGAGGGCAACGCAACTATCCTGGTAAATGACCATCACACGAAAAAACGAAAGCTCGAACCGACCAAGACAAATGTAAACAAGATTCAAACCAAACCATCAGCCATCCAAGTGACTACCTACAATAGATTCTCAATTCTGGAGTCCACGGAAGACTCCATGATTACAACCGAAAAGGTAAATAATCTCCATACTCAAAGAATTCCCCCTCCCCCACCGATATTCATTAACGACGTAATCGACATACAGTCAATGATTAAGACTATCGAAAAAGACATCAGCAAAGAGGACTACAAGTTAAAGATTAACAACAACCACGTGAAAATACTGCCGACCCACCCAGACGCCTATAGAAAGTTAACCAAGCTATTAAAAACGTTAAACGCTAAATTCCACACATACCAGCTCAAACAAGAAAGACCATTTCGAGTGGTGCTACGCAATATCCATCACTCAGTCGATCTAGACGAACTAAAATGCGAATTGTCAAATCACGGCCACGAAGTAACTAACATCAGTAACATTAGGCATAGAATCACAAAAAACCCACTATCCTTATTTTTTATAGACCTAAAACAAAAAACAAACAATAAAGAAATCTACAATATCAATCGGCTGATGAACTCCATAGTTAAGTTCGAGCCACCTCTTGTAAAGAAAGAAATAATACAATGCAAGAGGTGCCAAAGGTACGGCCACACGCAGAAATACTGCAATCACAACTTCCGGTGCGTAAAATGTGCAGGTAATCACCCCACTGACCAATGCACTAAATCCCCGGAAACCCCCGCCAAGTGTATCCACTGTCAAGGAGAGCATCCTGCGAACTACAAAGGATGCTCAGCCTACAAACACTACATAATATAGTGTATCCAAAACTGAGACCCAAGGACATAACCATACAAGAACCTAAACCCCAAAAACTCACTACACCAACAGTATCCTATGCGCAGGCAACGCAAGGAAACGTAAACAACTCGAAAACACACATTGTACACACAGAAAATAGAATTCCCACCCCACAAAACACAGACAACTTTACCAGACTCGAAAAACTTATCGAGAAGCAAACTGAGCAAATTAACAACTTGCTGTCACTACTCACACTCTTCATGGACAAATTCATACGCACAGAAGCAAAATAAAACCAATGCGAATAGCTCTGTGGAACGCCAACGGTCTAGCTCAGCACAAATTTGAACTAGAACTATTCTTAAAACAACAGCAAATCGATGTGATGCTCATATCCGAAACCCACTTCACCGACAAAAACTACGTCAAAATACACGGCTACAACTTCTACCACACACAACACCCCAGCGGAAAGGCCCACGGCGGCACCGGAATCATAATCAAATCAAACATCAAGCACTACGAACTTCCACCATTCCAGAAAGACTACCTCCAAGCAACAAACGTAGCAATAGAAGACTGTCATGGTACAATCACCACTTCAGCTGTATACTGCCCTCCCAGACACTCCATCGCCAAAGAAGACTTTGACCACTTCCTGGACACCCTGGGCAACAGATACATAGCCGGAGGAGACTACAACGCTAAACACACCCAATGGGGTAGCAGACTGGTTACAGTAAGAGGCAAAAACCTCCTCAACAGCATAACAACCAACAACCTCGACTACCTTACCACATACGAACCCACACACTGGCCCACCGACACAAACAAAATACCCGATCTCCTTGATTTCTTCATAACTAAAAATATCTCGTCAAGACACGTCCAAATCAATTCCTCGGCTGATCTCTCCTCTGATCATTCCCCCGTGATAGTAACAGTCAGTTCAACTATCATCGAGAATACACCTAATGGCTCCATTCATAACCAACACACCAACTGGCAGCTCCTTAGAGTAGTCTTTACCCGCACAACTTCAGCCTCAACCTCACTAAAAACCAATGAAGAAATCGAAGCAGCCACGGAATACCTAAACACGAGCATAATAAACGCTATCCGCTTCTCCACACCGGCAATAACGTCCATCAGCAATCACGAATACCCCCAGTACATATTAAAAAAAATAGCAGAAAAACGTAGACTAAGAAGGATATGGCAGACCCATAGAACACCGGAGGACAAACGCAAACTAAACAACGCAACTAGAAAACTATCCAAAACCATAAAGAACTACAATAATGACCGTTTTTACAAATATCTCGCCAGCCTGTCCCCCACAGCCGACTCAAACTACTCACTATGGAAAGCCTCCAGGAAACTCACGCGCCCCCCACAAATAATACCTCCAATCCGCCGCCCGCAGGATGGATGGGCGCGTAGCCCTATAGAAAAAGCCAACCTATTTGCCAAACACTTTACTGAAGTATTCCAACCCCATTCCTCCATAGCTGCAGCGGACGTCACCGAATACCTGCACACTCCCTTCCAAATGTCCCCTCCTATTCAACCCTTCATTTCTGCAGAGATCATAGAAGCAATCAGTCGCCTAAACCCCAAGAAAGCAGCAGGTCACGACCTAATAGGAAATAAAGCAATCAAGGAACTCCCCATAAAAGGGATCGCACTCATCGCATCAATCTTTAACGCCATCCTCCGCCTTGAACACTTTCCTAAGGCGTGGAAAATCTCACTAATCACCCTCATCCCCAAACCCTGTAAACCAATATATGAAGCCAGCTCCTATCGCCCAATCAGTCTCTTACCTACCCTGTCTAAACTATTCGAGAGGATGCTCACGAATCGTCTCCTTCCACTCCTAGAAGAATTGAAAACTCTCCCAGATCACCAATTCGGCTTCCGAAAACAACACTCAACAGTAGAGCAAACCCACCGCATAACCCACATGATCAGCCAAACCCTTGAAAAGAAAAAATACTGCTCAGCCGTATTCCTAGACATCCAACAGGCATTCGATAAAGTATGGCATGAAGGGCTACTCTACAAGATCAAAAAGATCCTACCCCATCCATACTACTCCATCTTAAAATCCTACCTAACCAACAGACAATTCATAGTTAAATGCCTAGGCGCCTCTTCCGCAACATTCCCAATAGAATCCGGCATACCCCAAGGTAGTGTCCTCGGACCTCTACTGTTCTCCATCTACACTGCCGACTTACCTATATCAAACGAGGTAACAATAGCAACATTTGCCGACGACACAGCACTATTAGCTACACACGCAGACCCGGCAATTGCCTCATCCACTCTCCAGCGAAGTCTCGACTCCATGGAAAAGTGGTTCCAAAAATGGGGTTTTAAAATAAACGAAAAAAAATCCTCCCGTGTAACCTTCACGCTCCGAAAACAAACCTGCCCCCAGGTCACCATTAACAACGCAATAATCCCAAGCAAGGACTCCGTAAGATACCTGAGCATGACCCTGGACAGGAGGCTAACTTGGAAAAAACATATCTCAGAGAAATCAAAGCAATTGAAGGAAAAACTAAGAAAATTCTATTGGCTCACGGGCCGACGCTCCAAACTAAACATACAGAACAAAATAACCCTCTACAAGGCCGTAATAAAACCTGTCTGGACCTACGGAATCCAACTATGGGGAACAGCAAGTAATTCCAACATTGAAATACTCCAACGCTTCCAATCGAAAACGCTGAGATCCCTATTAAATGCACCCTGGTATGTTACCAACGAAACAATCCACCGCGACCTCAAGATACCTACAGTCAAAGATGAAATACACAAGTTCAGAAGCAGATATAACACAAGAGTCAACAACCACCACAACCCACTAGTCACCCAACTACTGGACACGACGGACCAGATCCGCAGACTAAAAAGAAAATACCCTCTAGATTAAATCCTTAGTTTCTACTAGAACCAACAATATAAAACTATTATAATCCATGTCATTGTATGACGCCAAACTAAGTTACTGAAAATTCTCAACGAGAATTGATTGTAAATATTCTAATAAATAAAAAAAAAAAAACTTTTTAAAACACGAGAACGTAAACAGATATTGCATGATCCTAAACGATCCAGCGTGTAAATGTCGGTAAGGCTTTTGCAGACAGAGGACAATTAATATGCTTTCAATTAATATAATTGATTAGCACGCTGGGATAAACACAATAGTAGAAATAATACAGAAATACTTTTTGTAGCCACTGTAAGTAGCTGTTGGATACAGTATTGTTCAAAAGTAGACAGACGCTCGATTACTTTTGGCAAAATGTACTTTACTCGCAAGATTATGCGTAAATGGACTGCAAAATTTCATAACAGTTAAACGTAAAACGGACAATAGCCTACGTTTTGTAAAATGGTTTATCGAAATTAGGAGATAAAGAATTTCAGATAAGTAAGAGTGTAAAAAAGAAGAGAAAGATGGTTTTAATATTAATTTTAAAAATATTAAAAGGGACATTTCTGATTTTCTTATCCGTTGATAAATTGTTGTTTGAATAATTGCTTCTTGGAATAAAAAATATTTCTTTCCATTTTATTTGCGTTTTACACGACGAGATGAATGGCAACGAACGAGATGCAAAATGAGAGATGCTTAGCATCGAAGCATTACGCGTGGGCGATAGATTAGTATGACTCTTCAGAAAGAAATTACATTACGCTTAACCACGATCGTTATTCTTTCCTGGAATGGTTTTATTTCCTCTTAACAAGGCGATGTCGTCTCACGTTTTCTACGAAAAACAAAAAATTCCATTCTTTGCCTTAGTTTTCATTATATGCTATCGCACGATAAATCATATCCCTTTGTTCACGGATGTGGAAATTTAATTAAAACCGATTCCTAGAAACGAATATGCGTTTTCCATTGGAACAAAACCCTATATCCCGTTAGAACCTTCCAGGAATTCAAGAACTTTGTAATTTTCCGTTTGACGATGTCGGATCTACATTCAACCTAAGCTCTCTCGATTTCTACGAAAATGATAACACGCAGATTTCCAGGATGCTGTTGAAAGAACAGAATGCACGAGTATAAACTGAATGCTTTCATTTAGGCAGTGTAATTACGTTAATTGGTTACAGCTGTAAACGCGCTGGTATAAACTATATAGTTTAAGCGATTTAGTAGATACCTGATCTCGCGTTTCCCTGTTTCCAGCGAAATTTTAGTATTATAAACGGAATGCGGATGTTTGTGCGTTTGAGAGAAATGTGGGTGTGTATAAACGTCCAGGTTGTACACTCTTGTTCACGAGTATCGAAAAATATGCCGATCGTTAAAATTGTTCGCTTCCTGCAAAATAATCAAAATAATTGGAAACCAATCGGAGGATACTTAAAAATTAAAGTAAAATAAAAAGAAAATTAAGGTATAATTAGTAAAAGAATATTGTACAGAGATCGTACGAAGGAATTTAAATAAAAGTTGTGTACAATTTTCTAATGTTATGTGTCCACGAGAAAATTCCCATTCTATTGGGTTTTCCCAAAAATTTCTTTCGTTTTATAAGGAAGTGACAGATGCACATCATTTTTTGTTTTACATTATGATCCATTTTGTTCTATTAGTAGAAAACGGATCATACAAAATTCAATAAAATAATGTAAAAGAAAAAATGTTGTGCATCTATTATTTTCTTATAAAACAGACAGAGACTTTTGGAACAACCTAATATGTTTCTCATTGACATCCTTGGGAATTAAGTAGAGGATAATGGAAAAATGGAAATCGATAAAAAGTATTTATTATTAAATCGAGAGTTTTAATGAATTTTTTTTTTTAGAAAAGTTTGTTACTTTATACAATTTATTGGTAGTGTATTGCTATAACAATTTTTCTAAAATTTACAATTTAAATTACATTGGTTCGTTGAACGATCGAGTAATAACTTAGCAGTGTTTTAAATCTCATTCTCGTAGATTTGATTGTATTTGTAATTATTATAATTATGAGCATCGTATTCTTAAGAACATCCCCTTTTTATATTATCAATTGTTCTTTGATTTATCGACATCATTAGAACGAGAACATCATTATTATTTTCTTATTTCTGAGCTTCGTATTATCGATATCGTCGTAATTTTATTGATTTATTAATCAATATTCATCGTAATATTATTATGAAACACATAAGGAATGAAACTCCATGTACACATTTATAAAATGAAAACAGCATTTTCATTGGTAATGCGATAAATCTTATGTATCGTGTTGTTGTGTAATATTACAGTGTATGTTACAATGTACGTATAAACGCGTTAATAGAACCAATTATTCTCATCGGCGACTAAAATGATTCACGATCGTGTGTTACTTCGTCTGCAATGTCAGGACGGATACATGATAATTGTTAATGTAATTTGTAATACTAAAGCTAGAAACAGATCGATCCCTCTTATCGTCAGATCGTTCGCAGCACCGGTACCGATATTGCAAAACGATTTCTCGCAGCAAGTGGTGCAAGCGGAGAGTTTTGTTCGTTCACCGACCACTATACATCCGGAGTCGCATTTGTTAGTACACTTTCTCTCCACCGACCAAGTTTGTGGACTAGACGTTGAATCTTCGGTGCTGGTAGTGTAAGAAAATCGCTTTACCTGAAGAGAAAGAAGCAAACGTGAAAGGAATATTTGCAGATTTTAAACTTTCACGATGTTCGTTATATGACATGTCCTAGCGGATCGCAAGAGACACTCGTACGCTAAAATATAGTATTTCTTTTAATTTTGTCCGAGTACGAGCTCATTTTGGGCGGCATTAAACCACGAACTTGATAGTATCGAGCGAAAAGAGAAAAAAGAAGACTGAAAAGAAAAGATGAGAAAGAATTCTACATGTACGTAGAATGATTCTTGATACTAAAATTAAATTAATATTTGCAACAATTCCTTGTTTCACTCTGTATGACATTTCACATTGGAACTTGTAACGAACACGAGTGAGTGTGAACGTAACATATTTTTAGTCAAGGGAATATCAATTTTCCAGAATATCTCGCATCATTTCCAGAGAATACGGTTCGTTCATTGTTAATTCGGTCGGTTAATATCGATTACGGATTTCGTAAAATTTTTGCCGTGTATGTGCAAACTGTACAATTATATCATATCCAATATCATTGTTGATTACCAATAAATAAGAAGAACAAATAAAAAATTGCATTTGCATATTCCCTCTAATGTGTACACCATGTACATATGTTCCTATAAAGCGGATTCAATTTCAATAAAGTACGTAATTATTATGAAACTGAATTGATCGACTATATTGAACATTTCCAAACACTAAAATCGCGTTATGAACGAAATGAAACTGTGGCTCTATCTTGAACAGCCTTCTCTCGCTCTCGTGTTGACGATAACTAATATCGCTTTTAGCTAGCTGTTTGCTATATTCTGTTTGCTTTAAAAGCACGCGATCAAAGCAAAATATCAAACATCTGCTGAAACACGTGCGTGACCTGTGTATAATCAACAAGCGTTGGAATCGCTGTTATCATTTGTCATTACCATACAGGTCCTTTTATCACCAGTGCACTTGTGCCCGAAAGTGGTGAAGTTTCCAGTCAGATTGGCGCATCTCTCTCCATCTTCCATTGTATCACACTGATGACACCATAAATCGTTTGCTCGTTCCGACGCTGCGTGAGTTCGATGTTCCGTAGTTAACAGTTGGCCTGATCATCGGACACAATCAACCGACAAATACGTATTAATTAATAGAAATCGTGATTTATCCTAGATTTCTAAAGATTATTAAAATCGACGTAGGAATCGGACGTAAGACGTTGGGCAAATCGTTGTCTACTTTTTAATGCTTCGCATCTTTCTCTCTTTTATTTCTTAGAAATTACTTCCTTCTACTTCTTCCTTTCTTTCATTTTTCAAACAAATGTGTCGTGCTTTCATTAACGTCAGATTTTTGTACATTTTTGTACAAATAAATAGATATTAGTCTTGACATTTACAGACACATCGGCGATATGCGTAAGATGAAATTTCGTCGCGTTCGTTGACAAGATTGCTAGGAAGATTGCGGAAAGGGATATCATCGAGGAAATCGTCTAATAAGGTGAAACATCGGTTTAGGTTTCTTATTTAGAACGGAATTCTTCGGATGTTTAGCTTTTCCGTCGAATAGCGTCTCTAACGATATTTCGCCAAATTTTCCTGCTGTTCTTGCGATACGTCCGACGGTAAGACTTGGCAAGCAAAATATCGTAAACGTATCCGGAAATTACGAAAAATTTATTTCGATTTATTTCAATTAAACGTATTCCGAGAGCAGCAAACGTATTCCTTATCCATTGGCAGGTAATCAACGAAATCATACACGGGTACTTAAAAATACCTACAGTTATGAAAGATATTTCCAAGTTCGGAAAAACGCTTCCACGCAAGTTTGACCAATCGTACCAATCCTCTAGAGTTTCAGCTTCTTAACAGATTGGATCATCTCCGAAGACTAAACAGACGGTATACGACTACGTTTGCATCTATACGACAATTGGATCTACGCAAGACTGCAGATTCGATATCCACGAAATATTCTATGTATATTTCATGAAGTTAAAAATTATACTGTTTTATTTCACATCTGGTTCCAATAGAATAAGATGGATTAAACGTAATTCAATAAAATAATTTAAAACAAAAAATGTTGTGCGTCTATTATTTCCTTATAAGATAAAAGACACTTTTGGGACGGTCTAATGTTAAAAATTCTCTGTGAAAGTTGATTGTAATATTCTTCTTATCTAAAGAAAAAGAGAAAATAGAAATAGATGTATTCAGTATGAATTATTTATTTTATACATAGGAAACATAGGCAAGACGGTAAATGAAAAAGGTAGCCTCGAAATGAGAATTCATCGCGAAGCTTATCACGGAAGAAAAGTCAATTAAATGCACCGTGGACGATGATCGTTGTTTACACGATTCGTAACACAAATGGCTAACACCTACGAGTGAAGGCTTCAACAGGTGCACTTTCCTCTATATGCAGTTTATATGTAGAGGAAGATCTTCGCTATAAATAGACGAAACATCGTTCCTTCAGACATCTAGTGAAAACTCCTTCAACGAAACACGCTCCTAAAACGCAACTTGCTCGTAAAACAAATAGGGCCATGTAATTGAAAGGAACCTGGAGAAAGAAAGAGAAAAATGGGAAGAAACAGAAACTTCCATTTTCCATTACAGAAACGCTCTTTGTTAAAAGAAAAATTCCTCAAATTAAAAATTCTCATAGACGAAATACCGCCATTGTCTATCCTGGCAAATTATCTTCCGTCTTAACCAGTTACCTATTCTTGACGAGTATACTCGTCACGCGTAAAAAGCAGTTTTTGCTGTTTAAACTGCAATTTCAGCGAAAACTAAAATATATTCGTAAATTTGAAGACGTTTCGACCATTTGGAAGCCAGGACCAGGTAAAACGAACAAATGAAGAGATATAAATAATTATTATGAAAAAACTATAATACAGCGTGAACAAAGTAGTTGTTTTGTCCTTTCTAACGCATTTTAGTCGCATTAGTCGCAACGGCTAACTGGTCAATACATTGTCGAGTCGATCAACTTTGGTATTCCGATCGTATCGACGTGAAAATCGGCGTGACGAATAAGGCGCAAGAATCGTTTTCTTCTCTCGCAAATACCGAAGATGGACAACGCGTATCGGCGAATTTTTAATTTCAGAAAAATGTAATTTGATTCGTGGCGAAACGTATGAGAAACGCGTCGAATTAAAGAGGCGAAGGTTTAAGCAGCACGATAAAGCGAGTGAAATGCGAGGCTTACCATTGATGCTTACGACCATGGAGATAGACGCGACGATCAGGAAGTACGTGACAGGGTACATGTATCGGCCATGTTGATAACGTCTAGCGCGTCACATTCGAAAATAAATTCGGCTGTTTAAATTGCGATCGGCTGATGTCATTGGCGCATTGATCGCATGCTGGTGTATGGCGGCGAGCGCGTTGCGACGCAAAACGAGCGGATTTGGGTACAATAGGCAGCCATATTGAGAATAGCCGGAGTCTGCGCTGGATGGGTACAGCTGCTCCAGAAACCTTGAAGCCCAAGGAAAATCAATATCCATGGCAGCCGGAAGGTCCTGTTCGTTCAGCGGGAACGTTTGACGTCAAAGTTTCTGCGCATTCGCATCACACCCAGAAAAAAGAAAATTCACTGTCACTGAATCAATGATTTGTCGACACCGCAACTAAAATTCAACTTACAATGCCTCGAAAGCTAAAATAGTCCGACACTCGCCGTAAAAATATCTTTCGTTTCGTACGTTCATTCGAACGAAATAACTCGTCTGCAACTGTGGACCGAACCATTTGAATTTTGCTCGACGAGTTAGAGGAAATCTTCGAAATGTGTTATTTAAATCTTCGTTACAGGTCCAGCTAGAAAAGTTGTAAAAAGCTACCTTTACTTTCTTCTTCGATATTCCGACTAATTGTACTTCTTTCAACATTTCTTTACACGTCACCTATTGTTAATCTTCCCAATTCTTCTAACTCGTAAAAAAAAAAAGAAAAAAGGAAAGAAACAAATTGTTTGACTCAATTTTTGAAAAGTTATTCTGTTTTAAAGAACGCACCAACGCCTCCTATAGCCCGTTACACGAGACTTTTCGGGATTTTGTTCGTTTTGTAACGAAACACGACTATCCCGATCACATTGGTAGAATTTGAAATCATCCTGAAAGTGCAAATGTAAAAGGCAGAAAATAGTTGTGGCGAATATTTGGGGGGAAAAATAGTACATAGTATAGATAGGTATTTTGAGCGTACAATAAATATCAAAAATTATTCCATTGAATATCGAGACGTATCGGTACAACAGATAATTGACTGTTTAATTAATTTCGTCAAATTAATTTCCTAAACGAGATACACCATAAAGAGCTATCTTCAACATGTTATAGACGCTAAATACTGTCCCATTGAACATTGAGATGCATCGATGTGATGGATAATTGACTGTTTAATCACTTTTGGAATCTCTGCGAAATATACACTCGCACTAAATATCTTGTTACTTAAAATACAATATAATATGTAATATGCGATATGTAATATAATATGTAACATACACGTACACACGCGATATATTTATAAAGAAGCACGTATCAGAGTTGGAATAATTTCGTGAGCAACACTAAACGGTAAATGTAATTTGCAAACGACCTCTTTATCAAATATCGATAAACGCGATCGATATGGAAGGGATCAGTGCTTATGCTGGCCAAATATTCCGTCATCATTCAAACATCCATCGAAACTAATCCCAGTACATACCATTCGAATAATCGAGTAACTTCGTTATCACGTATGATACAGTGCAATTACTTGATTGCAATTATATCTCAACGATTATTAACAGATACCAAGGTGTCTCGACAGTTGCAAAAATCTTTTATAAATAAATTACACGTGGCTCGCGAAGCTGTTTCAACGTTGCTGGAAACTTTTTGCGTATATGATATACGAAGCATTTCGAAATGATCATTGCAGCACTGTAGCGAGACACGCCTAACTTGATCGTATCGGTGAAATTTCAAACGGATTTGGAAGTGTGCATAGAAGTTATATTTATCAGGGACACGTACTTTCCAAAAATCATCAAACTATTCGAACAGTCAAGTATTATTTAGTATGTTAATAAGTAATACTCTTAAAGAGTTAGAAAGAATAAATTTTCGGAAAATGGAACAATTTGACTTTCAAATGGCTCGTACGTGATGTAATCATCTGTTTGATGAACTTTTAATTGCTATCGTAGATAGGATCGTAAAATACTACGAATGTTACAGACATTGTCGTGATTTTCCTATAAAGTAACACACGACGCGTAGTCCGTTTGATGTTCGATTTGCTTGGCTCTTGTAATCCAATTTCAATAAAATTGTACAAAATGCACGTGATACGAAAGAAAATATAAAATATACAAAATACTCTTTACTTCTCTTTTTTTTTTCTTTTCAATCATATCCTCAAAAATATGAATTTGCATCAAAATCTACAGTCTAATTAGAATATTAGAAAGAATATTCAGACAGACGATGTATATAAAGGAGATACAAATTACGACGATGAGAGAACTCGCAAGATATTTGTATCTGTGAAATTGCAACTGTAATAAATATCTATAAATATCTACGCCGATTAAATTTTTGATACACTTCGGATTCTCATCGGAAAACCAGTAATAACATATTTCTATTTCGTAATATATTTCTGATATACAGAGGATGCTCTCAAAAATATATACACCCACTTTAATTAAATGGTATCGTGAAATTGCTGCATCGTATTATTACAATTTTTATACAAATCTTCCTTTCCTTCAATTTTGTGTACATTTCGGATGTATTCCTTTCTTTTAATCCTATTAATGGATCGATAGATTTAATTTTATAAAATTGATTTTTTGAATATTTATACATTCCATATCTTTTTAAGCACCACGTCACATGATTCTTTCGGTAGAAATAACTGCGTAAAATTACATTTTCTCTGTACCTGGGAGCTTTTGCGCGGTGAATTTTGTACGATCGAAGCCCCTTTTTCGAGTGGCGTGGGTGCTTCGGCATGGGAAAGTGCCTCTCCATTATCGTTTTAGCTGGCTGTTTCCATTTGTATAAAATCGTCGTTATTATCGTCTTTATCACAACGAAACCATCCCATTACATCAGTGTATTTAAGGTTTCCCCACAGTTACCCCATCATTCGAGCAATCCACGTGCTTTACATAATTCTCAATATCACGTTTCCATTTTCTAACATCTGTGACTGTAGCTTTTCCAACGTCACGTACTCTTGATGAATTCTATCGCCGATTCTTACACCACCTCCCACGTTTTTAATTAAATTGTATTTTCTTTCTGTACGACTGGAACGTTGTTAGTTTCATACCAAATTCTTATTTATCGGAATTCTATTCTATTCTATTCGAACAGAGAAAAGAATGTGTAGATTTTTTAAAAAGAAACTGTTTTTTCGAGCTATCGCGGGGAGACGCGGTCGTTAGAATACGCGTCAACGGGAGTCGTAAATTCCCGTTACGATTAGAATGATCGACACCACGAATAGTTCGATCCCCGTATTTCGATTAAGATAATAGGGGTGATTCAGGTATGATAACACTGTGGCTCACAGAGTTAAAATATATATTTCCAACACTTAGTATACACGATTGAATAGATATAAACACTTAATAACTTATCACGCTGCAATAATATAGATATGAAAGTAACACGGTATGAGACTTAATGTTAGAAGTTAGATCTTTGACTGTGGTAGGAAATTCTGAGAGATATAGAAACGGTGAGAGTTATAGGGAATGCAGGAACTCTAGTCACCGTGAGAGACGATGGAAAACTCTGAAGCTTATTCTAATGTGAATACGGAGGAAAGCTTGTTATGGGTGTGCCCTTTGAACGAAGAACGCGGATTCGTTGCTTACATTTTTAGTTAGTAAAGTGAGGGCAACAATCCGCGATGTCGATTGGTTGGGACCAATGTTAGGAAGGAAGAGAGGAGGAAGAAACCTCCTACCAACTTGGGTCCTAGGCGACATTGTTTACAGGGAAACTCAGATTTTTCGTTAGGTATATCTCCGCTTTCTTCGTAATTCTTAAGAGCACATAATAAACCCAAGGACCTTTCTAAAAACCGGCCGAAAACTCTTCTGGAATTAGAAAGCCTTTTCTGGCAAACAGATGTGCTTAGACCATGTGTGCGAACAATGCAGCTAGAATTGCAACTTTATAGTGGGTCCTTGGGCCTCTGGAGTGTTAGAAGGACGGCAGATAGACCGTTGGTTGGCAAGCCGCGCGGGATGGCGTGCAGATGTGTTGCGCGACAGAACAGAAACTTATCCGTCACTGAGAAATGTTAGGTTCGACTGATAAAACGTACAGACACCAGAGTATTCGTGGGAGCAGTCGAACATCAACGATTCTACGATCTCGGCATATTCCACCTCAAACACGATTCCGTAAAATTCAAACTAATCGTCCAGCGAGCTGTTCCATGTTTTCCAAACTGAACAGATCGTGAGCATCGGCCAGCGATATGGGAAATGAAGATAATTTCCAATTGTTCGTAACATCTGACGATCATTCGACTTAAAACATAGTCCTCGCGGTCGCGGCAAACAAGTTACGCAGGCAATTTGTCAGCTGTCGAACGAGAGAGCTGGCTGGTTGTACTGCGTTGAAGCAGAGCGATTCGAAGAACGGCAGAGACGCGAAAGGGAAGCGTTCACCGAGAATACGTCCGTTTCGTCTTTCTCGTTAGACGGTGGAAATGAATTGGCGATTTCACCATGAATACTACAAAGGAAGTTAACGCTGTAACTGGCGCGAGTTTCGCGTGAAACGTAGCCTTTGACGAGGTGAAAGCCGGTTTGTTTGCGCGTCTCGCCGAACAAATCCGATAACTAAAATTGTCTGACGAAATTGTTTTACACGAGCCGTGTTCTCGGTAACGCTAGCGGCTATTTAATCAAAATTGTCGGCCGCGTTTCTCGTTGGCCGTTCGATCAACCAACGTGTAATTAAAATGATAATCTTAATAGATCCTCATGGACATAGATAGCGAGGCTGGCAGTTGGCGAAGCGAGCTAAGCAAATAGCGAATTATATCGCGTGTTATAACTGGATCGTGGAAGATTGCGCATATTTTTACACTGATAAATTAACCCTGCTGCTGATCCTCTAATATTTCTCGTTCGATCTCATCTATTACAAATAACAGATACGTAAGACAACATAGGAAAATATATAAGTAAATAGTATCGCGAATAATTACGAATAATTGCATTCATTTTCGTTAAAGGTAAATTATATTGTATTTACGTGCCAAGGATAGAACTGAAATTGCCGCTGATATTGATTTATTCTTGTTAAATTTCAATGTCAGAATAAAAAAGTTTAGCAGTTAGCGGTTGCGACCTCTTTGAAAAGCGTGTACCTAAAAGTGTGTCGCGAACAGTAAGCGATGGCGAGTATACTCGTCGAACACGGAGTACGGGTGGCTGTTATAATATAGAATTCAGTTGTTACGAAACGACTGTTTTATTTTTCAATTTAGTACCTGGGCATGACCCTGGACAGGAGGCTAACTTGGAAAAAACATATCTCAGAGAAATCAAAGCAATTAAAGGAAAAACTAAGAAAATTCTATTGGCTCACGGGCCGACGCTCCAAACTAAACATACAGAACAAAATAACCCTCTACAAGGCCGTAATAAAACCTGTCTGGACCTACGGAATCCAACTATGGGGAACAGCAAGTAACTCCAACATTGAAATACTCCAACGCTTCCAATCGAAAACGCTAAGATCCCTATTAAATGCACCCTGGTATGTTACCAACGAAACAATCCACCGAGACCTCAAGATACCTACAGTCAAAGATGAAATACACAAGTCCAGAAGCAGATATAGCACAAGAGTCAACAACCACCACAACCCACTAGTCACCCAGCTACTGGACACGACGGACCAGATCCGCAGACTAAAAAGAAAATACCCACTAGATTAAACCCCTAGTCCTACTAGAATCAACAATATAAAGCAATTATAATCCATGTCATTGTATCACGCCAAATTAAGTTACTGAAAATTCTCAACGAGAATTGATTGTAAATATTCTAATAAATAAAAAAAAAAAAAAAAAAAAAAAAAAATTTAGTACTGACGGGGCTCGTCGTAACGTAAAATACTGCCATCTCTTCGTGACGAGTATACTCGTGGAAAACAGCCAATTGGTTAAACCAGGACCAGATCACGATACCGTTTAAAGATGAAATTTGTAGAATGGTTAGAGTTAGAGAATATCGGAACTTTGTATTATTATAACGTTTACCATCGCTGCGCTCTCGATATTAACCCTTAACTGCTGCTCTGGGACTCCCAGACGATATAAACATCCGCGTAACTTCGCTCTCGAGCAACGCGTGATGTCAAGTGTCTTGGTAATTTTCAATTAAGTCGCCCCTTATGACTATAACTTATAACTTCTGATCTTTGTTCCGTATAGGAGTAATTGAGAACGTACAACTTTCCTTTCGCTTTGTTTCGTCTTGTCCATTATGGATGAAAATGCGATTATAGTTACGAAACGAATCATTCTTCGTTGATCGCGATACAATGGAAATGTTTACAGCGAACGTTCCCGAGTGCTTCGAATAAAGAAAGAACGATGCAATACGATACTCTTTGACTTATAAATAACTTTCCTTTGAGATCAATCGGTGGATCAATTTTCTGGCTCCGCAGACGCAATGTTACACGTAATCCTAGGAATCGTGAAGTTTTCAGTCTTTTCTAATATTATTTTTCAACTTGAAATTCAATCTATTGGACGTAGGAATATTTTTACTGTAAACTATTAGAAAAATGTCCATCGTATAATCGACGAGCATCGCGAGAGTAATATCCAGGCTTTAAATTCTAAAGGCTCGTTACCGTACAACTGTAGTAGGCAACGTCGTTGCTCTAAACACGTACGTAATTTTGTTCACATTGTATAACCGATAACTATTTTCTTTTTATTATTTCTTTTTATTCGAATGTCCTTCAGCTTTCGCTTTACCACCGTACATCATCCCTACGTCATGCACCGATACTATTTTTCTTTTACACTGTGACACTTACTTGTCTGCTTGACCATGCGATCCTGATTATCATGCAAATGGTCCAAGACTGTTGTCGTAATACTCTACGGAATAACTAAAATTGTTGTATCGTTCTAACACGTTATAGATTTTATTAAAGAGGAACGTTTACTCGATAGAAGACTCAGATTCATGAAATAAGACACCGGTTTTCCCTGACGCCACTTTACGATATAAATAATTAAACTTTTTCTCCCTCGTATATGGAAAGCTTAAAATACTTTTCCTGTATTATCTATGCCAAATCTCCTGTCAATTTCGTTACTAAAATAAATGTTACAGTTATCAGCAATAATCGCTTGCACTCGACTATACGTTTCTTTAATTAAAAATTTATCAAAGCGAAGTCTTCGATTCTTTAAATTCTGCAAAATTTGATAAAAACGCGCAATGACTCGAAACTTCCGACGAGTAATGTACGCGAAAGACTCTGTATACTCGTTAGGTCGTTCCTCAAACGAGAAACAGATCGAACTGTTCGCGTTCGAGTCAAACGTAAAGGGAAAAGATTAAATTTCCTAACTTTTCGTCGATAGGATCTTCATCGACGTTTATGACAGTTGACTTCTCTTAATTAGCGAAGCTTCAAGCTTTCGATATTTCCAAGTTTCAATAATTCTCATTCTCCGTTCGCCTTTCAATGACCGTTATTAGCGTGAGCGTGTGTCAATAATCAAAGCGAACGATGCTCTTTTGAACCTTCCTTTCCTCTTCCATTCGTCTTCCTTTTCAGAACGGAATAATGGCTAGATCTACTTTACTCGTTGCGCTGATTTAACGAGTGCGTGTTTATTCTCTCTTTATTCTTCGTCTGCTTCTGCCCTCGCATCTGTTGAACATCGATTCGATTGCTGAACTCGACTGTGTGATTCTCCTATCAGGAACGACATTTGCGTCGGAATATACATGTTACGGTCGTTCTTTAAAATTCTTCTAAATTAAAAGTTCCTTAAAACTCTCCTAGCTGCAAAGTTCTTCTCCTGAAAGAGTCGCGGTAAACGTGGATATCCGACGTTACGCGTTCGTTAACGAGCATCTCTTATGTCGAATATTACAAAGCAACGATTTACCCAAAATATAGAAATATCTTCCGAAATAGCGGACTCATCGTTAGATTATTAGATCGCGGATGTTCGTGCATTTGTGGGAATTTTAAAAATGCAAAAGTCCATGAAACGTTTAGGAAACGTAGAGGATGAAATAAATCTCTATCCGTTTCGGTTTATTCAGTCGTATTCGTGAAAGTAGCAAACTGCACGAACATACGTATATTATTATTATTATATCTTGTTTTTGCGAAAAGCATTTCTCTTGCAAGCATTTGCCTTTTATATTTCTTACTTTTGGCATTCCGCGTACTTATAGGAAATTGCAGCTTAATCGTTGCAATAAAACTTATCGCTTTCTATTTTCCGTTTCTGCACATCTTCGTAAATTTATCGTATTAGCGACGTGAAGTATAACGGACGATTGATCGTAAATTGAAATCACAAATTCCCCATCGACCATTTCACAACAGACTGCCGCAGTTGCATGTTTTATAGGGGTGAATAGCCGCAGAGAAATTGATTCCAGTTCTACAAGGGACAAGTGTTATTGCTTTCATTTGAGCGCTCTGCCTAAGTATATTGTTCGTGGATTTACTGCAACAATGTTTGGGATTCTAAATTGCAACCTCCCAAGAGAAAACTTCGAAATGCTCTAAATATCGTATCGGCTACTTTCACGTAATGATATATTTGTTTTTTGACAAATAAATAAAGAAAAGAAAAGAAGAGTAAAATACACATCGAGAGTATTTTACCTGGAATACGTATTCAAGGATTATTTGCAGATTTTTCAGACCAAAGATACTTTTGTAAAGTGTATAATCATTTATCTGGAAAGTATTAAAAGTACTTCGTTTCTAGTAGGATTATATAATATCAATATCGTATTTAGGAAGTTGTGAAATTGCGAACTTATTAATAGGAAACACCATATAGATACAGAGAATGAAATTACTGATCGATACGGAGGATATTAATTCATTTAATATCTTGGCGATAGCAGATGATCGCTTTGCAATTAA
This sequence comes from Bombus affinis, assembly GCF_024516045.1. Lineage (NCBI taxonomy): Eukaryota > Metazoa > Arthropoda > Insecta > Hymenoptera > Apidae > Bombus > Bombus affinis. The sequence goes on from NW_026108822.1 coordinate 1,505,953, forward strand.
TCAGTACTCTGCAATTTATAATTGGATATAATGCAGTTAATTATTTAAATCAATTGTTACGTGTATAAAGATTGATAGCAGGTATTTATAACTTTTCTGCGATTTTCACATTAAGCATGATGAAGCAGTTGAATGATTAATTGATTCTCTTTAACATAGCCATGAGGGAGACGAATTTTTTTAAAAAGAAATATTCTCTTACCAACTACCGTCGGTAAAATACCGAGCGTAGGATTAAACTGTTAGTTGTGAAAACTATTAATATTAAATTAACGTTCGTTGGGACGATATTCGTTGGAATTATATTTTCAAAGTCTCATCTTTATGTATACTACCTGAAGTATAATATTTCTGCAAATAGTGAAATATAAAATAGTGAAATGACGATGTTACAGTAAAAATTGTTTTATCGTACAAAATTGAATATCTTTGTGTATTTGCTACGATATAATTATTAAAAAGAAGAAGAAACTTTCGATCATGAGAAAGATGGAATATAATGAAATATATTCAGACATTGAATAAAAATTTTTATTTTCATTTCGGAAGATGGAACGAACACGAAATATGCAGCAAATTTTGCGAATATTTCAAAATGAAGGAACTGCGCAAATATAAATATTTGCAAGTTAATTGCACTTAATATGGAACACCTGACTTTAAAAGCTTCCCAAAAACAGAAACATGCTTTTCTTTTCAATTGCTTTCGAGAAATTAATAAGTCCTTTCTGTGTCGCTTTATAAATTCTTTTAACATCGATATTACGTTTTTTCCTAATATTAAATTCTAACAATTTCTTACAATTTTTCAGCTGAAAGTTGTATTAAAATAATTTTGGCAACTGCTGAAAATTGTTGAAATTGTTGCACCAAGAGCGTAATTTCTGGGAAAAAAGGGTCGATGAGAACTCAAATCCTTCCGGGACTGTTTTACTCGCTCTATTAAACAAACATGTTTAATGATAAATCATGCAAAAAGTAATATTTTTTACGTTCATTATTTAACACGACTCTCAGAAAAATTTTATAGGCTGTCAAACGTAACAATCAACTGCATTCGATCAACATGCTTTCATTTTTAAGGAAATATTTCATTTATTATTTGCGTTATTACTTTAATAAACGTTTGCTATACCGTTAACGTTCATATCTATAAACCAACGTTTACTTACAGCTTTACCCTTACATAACGTCAATCTTCGAAAGAATTACGGATTTTTATTATACAATATATTAATCTTAGTTATTATAACGTTAAGTTATTAGCAAAATTACAAGATTGAAGTTACCAGAAGAAAAAAAGCGAGGTGTTCGTTTCCTCTTTTACAAATATAGAAGAGGAAGGTTGCTTAAGAATGATTAAAACGTAAAATGAAATTCTAATTAAATAAACGCCGTATTACCATTTTTCTACTATAGTTTCGAGTAAATTCCGCGCACTAATCGTATTTCTCTACGGCACAATAATAACATTCTGTTAATCAGTCTTTGAAATGTCACCGCAAATGTTCCATGTGCAACGTGACGTGTATTCCGCGATAATTTTCTTAAACTATATGAAGTTAACGTTTATAACATTCTATAAAGTAATAAGCAAACAAAATGAATAGCCTTCATCACGCTGTATATCCTGTTTGCATATTTAATATTAATATCAAAGCTTCCATGCAAAAAGATGTTGTATTTTGCAAGCGTATTTTATTACCGAGTGCATAATAATTCATTAACAATCCCCACGATTTATCGTCACAGTACGAAAGTACGTTCAATAATTTACATTCTGTTTTTAAACAGCCTGTTGTAGCTATACTTTGTTTTCACGTATTTCAAGTAAACATATCATCGATAAATACACCAGTACAAACGCTATTATATCGATGCAAACGTTAAAACATTTTCATCATGGTGAAATGTATTTGGTACATCAATTTTAGCGAATTCAATTAATGTATGACTAATGTTAAGCATTTACTTTGATTCGTTGAGTTGTAAGAATGAAATTAATTAAAATTTCCTTCAATCAAGGTAGATGTAATTTTAACAGAAAATTCCATTAAATTTCTATAAGTATTTCTAATGGTTACTCTTATGCCTATAGATAAAAATTAAAAAGCAAACTATCCTATAAAAATTAACAGATAAGATTATTTTTTCCTGTTAATTTCTATGCCATAATTGCCTCTTCGATTCCCTATTTCTCTACGATTTATTCGTCTCGTACACAATTTTAACGTAATATTTGTAACAACAGACAGAGATACTTAGTTAGATTTAACACGATTCTTTTTTTCGCTTTTGTTAAAAAATTATTCGCAGACCGCAGCTCCTCCTTCGATAAATTTTAATTCTCATTACGTGTACGTACATAAAACGTAGCGAGTACGAAACAATCACAGAATAACGTGATCTTCGATGAGATGCGATGTTTTAATAAGTTCTGATAATAGATGCATCATTAAATATGTAATTGGAAATGGTTGTTAATCGCGAGCATTAAATAATAATGTAATTTGAAAATAAATTAAATTCGATATATTTATACCGAATATATTAAAGACGTTTTAACATCGACATATTCAACATTTACTACTATTTTCCAGGCACAATATCTTCTTGTCGTTACGTATTTGAAACCTCCATAATATCTGAATTTATTTTAGCGGACACAGCAGTATGTAAAAGTTTTATTCATTACATTAATGAATAAAAAAAAAAAACAACAACAAATCACGAGTATCTTCGTTAACTTACAAGATACGTATTATTAAATATCCAAAGAACAATTCTAAACAATTTTGCAGAAATAACATTCCAAACAAATATAATACTTATTAATTGATATATTAAATTCGTCGGATGCAATTTTTTAATCGCACATGAAACAAACGTATATTTCTCATTTCGTTGAATTGTTTTCTACATTTAAATTATTCCTGGATAGATAAGAATTATACGAAACTCACGAAATAAGGAAATAAGCAAAATAAAAAGAAAAAAAGAAGAAAAAAGAGAAGAAACTGGTAGATTCCACTTATTGTTAAACTTATATTCTTAAACCAAGTTAAACTTAGTTCGCCATCTTCGTGATATTACGCAATTCAACAAACTGTCAGATGCAAATACAACGTTAACATAGAATTGTAACGATAAAAGTTATATTCGAAGTTATGGTAATCTCTTCTGCTATGACTCATCATTGTGCAACTGTAACTTATAGCATTAACAAATCTGTATTTTCAGCCACGTTTCTAACTATAATCGTACATTCCATGTACATAAGTAATGTCCACATTGAGGAAGTATAACGCTTAGTTAATAAATTCGAAACCACATCGTTCGCGTGTAGTCCACGTGAATTATATTTGAATTGTGTTAAAATGGCAATTTGTAAATTTTATAGGTCATATCGAAAGGATTAAGGATATTGAAGGAGAATACATAAATATTCGAGTCGCGTACATAAGTCTTAATATTACGAGCATAAATCTCCAAAATCTTCCGAATCTCCGTCGTATCTCAGCCACGTGAAATTATTTTTCATAATCTTAGTACGTTATTGATCTACGATATAGTAAAAGTTCTATACAATAAGTAATAAGCTTTATACAATAGCTCGTGGTTGATAACTCCGCGTTAAATACAATTTATGGCAACAAAATTTTATCCTATTCTAACAGTTCGTGGAGATAAAAATCGACGGACTTATGCAACTTCCAGTTGGCGAACAAATTAACGCAAGTTTCCAACGAATGAAACGCGAATAATGGGCCAAGGAATTTCCGACGATATGAAGAATTAGGTAACGTTGTCGGAGAAGAGTGCGCGAATGTAATACAATACCTTGGAAAAGTAAAACGTTTCTTTTAATAATGTAAATGGGCTGAAAAATATTGCGGCAGAAGCGAGCAATTACTGATTCTACGTGAAAAACCGAGTGGAAAATGTGGAATAAAATTTGTAAAAATTTCAGTACACCGGTTAAATCCTCAATTTCGATCCTCGGATGAAAAAAAATTAATTGTAATAAATCATACCAGGTGTTTTTCCTATCTTTCTTATTTTTCACGTAGAATCACACTCTGTGTTTCTATTCGATCTATTGGCCAAAATCTATAAAATTCACGTGGCGATCAACGTATCGATGCATTCTGTCAATTAATAAAAGAAGATATAGCTTAACGTAGAATAATCTTTTTTATTGCGATAGTGATGGAAATTTCATTATCGAGATTAATCGTTACCTTGTTGAAAGTCTGATCGGCGCTATAGCGAAAGAGTAGTTAGGCGAGCGGAATCACGGCGTGGAATGGAAAAGCGTGTGAAAGTAGTCTCATAATGTAATTAATGATCGAGGAATCGAAATTCTGTCGTATTTTACAGCGAGGATAAGAACTACTCAAGCGACAATCGAATGTCACTTAAGCGCTCTGGAGATGGAATCAATTAGTACTTGACTGGCGTTAATTCTTGCGCGAAGATCAATTCTCGCAAACTATTCGAAAAATAAGGATTAAAAGGTTTTTACATAGGGAAGCGTAGGATTGAAGCTTAGGATTTAATTTTGACGCGAATAAATGAAAGTTTAAGAATCGAGATTTAATTGAAATAAAAGTAGGATCGTTAAATTAAAAAACGTGAATAATTCTCAATTTTTGTCGCATATGAAGTATAGACACAAGTCTTTCAAATAATAAAATATTTAACCAACGTTAAATATTTAACTATAACGTGAAAGTAATATAAATGTAAATGAATATCGAACATTCTGAATTATAACACCAATTAATCGCATGCTAATTAATATTTACGAATCATAAGCGAAACACGATGGAAAATCGAAATTCGATATATATATTTCGAACCGTAAAAATAAGATCAGTAGAATGAACATGAGTTGGTGTACACTAGTTTTTTATTAAATGAAAAATAATTGATACGAATAGTAATAATAATAGAATATTTCTTAATTAACTTTTTCATTAATAGATATTATGTTTACATATATACAAATAAATATAATTTTCTACAAATAATATATATGTTATCAATTTAGGATATGAGTATAAAATTTCTCACCATGTCACAAATTTTCCCGAACGTTATTTTTCGCATTTGAACTTGCAGTTGGATACTACGACTATATTTCTTATATTTGTTTACAAGTTTAATAAAACTATTTTACGCTATGGCTTCGCTTGTTACTTACGGCTTCTTCAAACCAAGCGATTAAGAGATGGAATAAAGCTGAAATTACGTGATATAATATGCGCGTATACTTCGTGTGCCTGACATTACGAGCATCACACTACTTACAAAGGAGATTTTACCTTGTATAAATCATACTTTTACTTTAGCAGCATGATAAATTTTATCCGATTACTTGAAAGCTGTTTGTATTCCGAGTTATTAAGCATCGTTATAACAACGAATGGTGTTGATAATTCTCTAATTTATTTAAATTTCCAAATTAACATAAAGTGTTACGTAATTATTTTATAAATGTCTTAAAACGTTATGAATATTAGTTTATATGAAATCTTCCCTTAGAGAACGTGGGCGGATGAATATTAAACTTTGATGGAACGCATCTAACGATGAAATATTACATATCTATGAAATTCATCTAAATGATTAAATATCAGATATCTATGGTATTCATCAAACGATTAAATATCAAATAATATAAAAAAAATATAAAATAACAGTTAGCAACATTTCGATATTATGGATTAATTGAATTAACTTTTAAATCGAAACACAAACGTGTTAACTACAACCTGCGGATTAAAGCGATTACAACTTTTTCCTTTTTTTTACTTTTTTTTTTTTTTTTGATAGGAAAACTTCAACCAATACTTTTGTGTAAGCCTGTGAGGTAAGCCTCGACTTCTAAACTAACTTCGTAAGCTATAGAACTAAAAGAGCATAATCGTAATGTGATACGAATAGTCGGAAGAAATTTAACATTTATTTAAAAACTATATATATTTATTTAAAAACCGCTATATTACAAAGTCTTTAACTATATTTTTATGAATCTGTATAATTTTTTAGAATTTTAAAAGGATACATATATATATGCAAGCTCCCTAGATTTCATGTAGGATAGGGATTCTTTTTGTTTCGCGGGTAGCACGACAGGCTGTGTTTCACGGACAGACCGATCTTCCCTTGTTTTACGGACGACCATTTTAAGAAGCACGTTTTTCCCGAACGGACGGACAGAGAGTTACATTAGAGACAAACAAGGTTACGGAATAGTTATTTAAGATTTTAAAGACTGAAGAAGAAAGATCGGTAGCTCAGGACGTTGAAAATCGATTCTCGATTTTCAGGTAAACATTGTACTAAAGACTTGTTATTTCCCGTTTATATAATTATTGTTATTTATTGTTATAAACGCATATTAATTGTCGTTTATTTTTGTATTTTATTATTTACTTCATAATAAAAACTCGATTTTCAGACTACAGAATCGATCCTGAATTATCACCAAATTACCATCTTACAAATCGATTTTCACTACGCCATGCCGTTAAAAGTGAAGCTACGTATCGCCGTGAACGAGAACGCAATGGGGAGAAAATAGAATCCATAAGAATTCATAAGAAAACCAGAAGATGAAGTATGTGATGTCTTTCCTCCAGAATATCAAGCAAGAGATCATCATCCGCGGTTATTCAGTTTATCGATAGTGAAGAAAGCCGCAAACAACTTAACCAAGGTAAGCCATTACAGAAACATTGCACTCACGATGGATGACGCAACGGCAGCGTCATACATCGGTACAAGTTTAAACTTCGTGTTTCGAGATATTTACTTAGAAGAATCGGAGATCATCCCCACAAGGAAAATAAAGACCGAAATCGAAAAGCCCAATCTTCAAACAGAAACATTATTAGAGATCTTCCAGAAACAAAACATGCATGAGAGAGAAGGCACAGACTTTGTCATAAAACAATTTGATGGAACGCAAAAAGCCACAGATTGGAGTATGAAATATTCATATTTCACATACGCATCCCTTCCGTACTCTAATATGAGTATGAAACCGAATACCAAAAATACAAAATCCAAACTGATGAAAAAAGGATCAAGAATTTGAAGAAATATTTGGGAAAAACAGCATCAGAATGGTACCAGACAAATCTGCTGAAGGATGAAGAATACAACTGGGAAAATTGGAAGGTGGCAGTTCAAAAAGCCTCTGGCAATAAAGGTTGGTCTGCAGTACGATACGCTTATAACTTTAAATACATTTCAGGTTCATTCACTGAATATGCCATAAAAAAGGAATGATTAATATTGGAAGTAAGGAGGAAGACTTCTGAAGAGACAGGGATAAATCTAATTGTTATTGGATTACCCATACACATTCAAGATAAAATCGATAAAGAAACAGTACAATCAACAAATGGCTTAATCGGATTCTTGGGGCAATATCAGACGAAGGGAAGAAAAACACAAGGGAGTAACGCAAGATTGGACAGAAAGCCAGAGCCACCGCCCAAGAAACAACCTTGTGTGATTTATGAAGCACTGAATTTCCCAGGTCGATTTCACCCAATAACAACTCACCAAAGAAATACATGCACATACTCATCGATCATTTTTCAAGGGCTGTTTTTATGTCCACATCGAAAACACAACACACAGAAGATATCATAAAACTTATAGACTCGACAGGAGAAACTGATTGCATAAAAATTATCCTTGCAGACCGATACCCAGTAATGACATCCAAAGAAATTCAAGAGTATAGGAGGAAAAGGAACATTAAATTAATTTTCACCTCGACAGACTGCCCATCCTCCAATGGACTGAACAAAAGGGTAAATCAAACATTAGTAAACAGGATCAGATGTAATTCAGACGAAAATAAGAGAAACTGGACAAAAATCACAGAAGAAAGCGTAGAAGAAAACAATAACACCAGACACAGTGTAACGGGGTTTGCCCCAAATCATTTACTGAATGGAAAAATGATTGAAATCGTCCCTAAGGAAATAATGGTGAATAAGATAAACCTAAAAAGAGACAGAGAAGAAGCATTCAAAAACTCAACAAGAAATTTCGAAATCAACAAACAAAAATACGATAAAAAAAGAAGAGAACACGAATTTAAAATCGGTGATATGGTCTTCACCCATAACGGAAAAAAAGTGAATAGAAATAAGCTGGAAGAAATTAGGAAAGGACCTTTCATAATTCTAAGAAGGATTTCAAACTCCATATATGAAGTGGATAACGGTAATCGGGGATCTGAAGGGAATCTGTTCCACTCCCCATTCGAGGGGCGGTGTAAACTCCCTAGAGTTCATGTAGGATAGGGATTCTTTTTGTTTTACGGGTAGCACGACAGGCTGTGTTTCACGGACAGACCTTCTTTTGTTTTATGGACGATCATTTTAAGAAGCACGTTTTTCCCGAACGGACGGACAGAGAGTTACATTAGAGACAAACAAGGTTACGGAATAGTTATTTAAAACTTTAAAGACTGAAGAAGAAAGATCGGTAGCTCAGGACGTTGAAAATCGATTCTCGATTTTCAGGTAAACATTGTACTAAAGACTTCTTATTTCCCGTTTATATAATTATTGTTATTTATTGTTATAGACGCATATTAATTGTTGTTTATTTTTGTATTTTATTATTTACTCCATAATAAAAACTCGATTTTTAGACTACAGAATAGATCCCTGAATTATCCCCGGATTACTATCTTACATATATGTACATATTTGTATATTTATATATATATATATAAATACATATATATATATATATATATATATATAGAGAGAGAGAGAGAGAGAGAATGTTACAAGGAAGTAATCTAAAACTCCGTAAATTTGTAGTACATGTTTAATGAGAGAAGTATTAAATATCTGATAAGCGTAGATCCAAAAATTAATCCTATTTATTTGATATACCGTACTTTTTATTTAACATTTAAATCGAACGTTTAAATCGAACCCTCGATAGAATAGGTAGAATAAACGTGTCCAATAAAATAATCTCCTCCATCATCTGATTTGAATTCAACGAATTTTTTTTTATGAATACACATAGAGAGAAATCTACCTATTGTGGACACACGTACAAATCAATAAATAATGCATGTCGTGCAATATCGGCTACAGAAGGAATAAATAGAGAATTATGTATTATCCACAGATGGCAGTTATACAGTGACTACGAAAGGTATTTAAATAATATGAATATAAATACATGATACAGGTATTAAACTTGGTATTATTTAGTGGTACTTTCATACGATTATAAGGATTTGATTTGAAATATAAAAGCTGATAGGAAAACGGTTCATTGGAAAATATGGACACGCGCAAATATTTTCTCGTGCCCGCAGTATATTAAAACAGAAAGTCAAATATTTCTTATCAATGGCGAAGGATATTTTTCTCTTCTTCTTGACCCAGCAATTGGATTTCATCAATATTATATAACGTTGATTAAAATTTCCTTTTCTCTCGAGTGAGTACTATAAGATCACAAAATAACATAGATCTTTTCTTTGCAACTTGCTGAATATAAAACTGCGTCCTTTTACAGGCAACCATGTATATTCCAAGCGTGATGAAGGGATTAGATCATCGTATCGTAAATTATGCTTACTTCCAACCCCAAAGGCAGACTTTCTATGTGCTTGTCTCTTTGCTTCGAGGGCCAGCGAACTCCTCACTCTATATGACAGAAACAGCCTAGAATCCAGGGGGAAATTTGAAAGTCAATCAAGGAAGGAACTGCAAGATGGACAGAGCAAGGTCTCGTAGAAATGTATGTGAGATTCGTTTCTCGCAAATTACGAGATACGGAAACGTTTAAAGTCATCTACAGGCGGAAATCTGTTCAAGACAGTCGCGGTAATGTTTCGACGTTATATTTTATACGTTAAGCCAGCTATTATTTAAATATGTTCTTTGAAATTAAGTAAAATCAAAGTAGCTGAAAAAGTACAGCTGATAAAATTACGTTCAAAACGTGAATGAACAATAATTTTTACTTTCGTTACGCTGTTGTTATCGATTATCCATTATTTCTTATGGCAAGAAATGGGAACGTGCTTAATTTACGATAAAAACGAGAAACAATACGTAAAATATTTTTCACGATAAATTATTTTCATATTGTTTGAAATAATTTTACGCTTCCGCGATATAAGTGGCGAATGTAATTGAACAAGAATCATTTTTGATAAATGTAACAGATATATACCGTATATATATGCAAAATATATTATAACGTGTTAATTCATAAAGTTACTTAAAATTATTGGAAATCTATGTACGTAGGTATGTTTAAATATTTCATTCATGTTTTTATTCCATTGAATTGCAAGTTATATAAAATCATTTCATTAATAGTATAGTTAAATAATATAAGAATTGCGAATTAAGAATATTGTTTATTAGTGATATAAATAATTAAATTAGTAATAATGTATACTTAACACGTTCTTGTATTTTGCTATTAAGGTAGAATTAAATGGTTAAAGAATTAAAATTATTTCGCTCTTCTTTCAAAATTATTTCAATCTCGATCTCATGTTTTAGAAGGGAAAACTATAATTTTTGTTCTTAAAACATATCATCCCCTAATAGTCTGCGTTCGAATCATGATTATTCTAAAAACCACTATGATTGTGTTATTGAAATAACGTCATCAACTAGTTTCTTAAACTACGTAGATGCTACTGAAACAAACTACGTACATGCATAGTAAGTTTATATGAATATTAAACACAAGAAACTTCGTTTGACTTGATTTGGCTGAAATCAGCTTGTCGAAGTGCATCATAGAAATAAGTCACGTCGATCAAAGTTGTAGCGCAATATCTATTAGACCGTCATTAAAGTCATCGTTGGTACATTAATAGATGGTATCACACAGTTAAACGACATGTCATAATATTCTTTCATCTAAACCATAGTAGCAACAGACTGTTTCCTACAGACTAGAGGTATTTCATGGGACGATCATATAAATTCTTAAATACAATAATGTATAATACACATACGTACATACATGAACCAAGTCTGTAAGCATAATCTATAGACTATAATAAATACGTGAAACATTTTGAATTCTGTATTAGATTTGAAGAAATCTCGAATAAATCAAAAGATATTAAATACTACAAAACTGTGAGCATTATTAAGGATTAGGATGTGATTTTTTGAAAGATATAAATATAATTTATGAATAGTTTCAAAGATGAAGGTGAAAGAAATCTGTAACAAGAATTAGTCCCTTAAGGAAACGTTAATTACTTTGTTACTGTAGAAACACTTGTGGATTCTTCGATATAAAACTAACAATTATCTTTTATCTAAAGGATATGTTATAATACAAAGATCCTTAAAATTATTCGATGGAATATCCAATTGATATTAATGCTGATTACCTACTTTTTAACCTATCATTTACAAAGAACAGTTTATTTATCGAAGCTATAAACTCTTTTGCCCGCTTCAGAGCTTCCATCGACGATTTATGACGTACATGGTGCAATAATGCCTAATGCGATTCTCTTTAATATCCCATATTGCATACATTCTCGTACCGATTACACAAATTGTTTGAATTCAAGAAACATGCGATCACTATACCGGTATAAATTTGTTATTTACTTGATCTGAAATATCCTTTCAAGTTTGAAGTGAAATTGAAATTCTTTCAAATAATCTTTGACTTAAAGATGTTATTTATAGCTTCGCGTTTATCGATATTGATTCCCTAAATTTAACTGATTTTACATGTATATTTATTTTACGATTTAAGCATTACATGTTAGTTTAAGTATCATTTACATACCAGCTACTTGAAATCCATTTAATTTCATGTAACTTAACTAATTACAGAACAAGGTTTAACTTTTACGTTAACTAAGCTCAAAATGTCCATGAAGCATGATTTGTTTCTGGAAAGTCATTTAACTATTTTAACTAACGAAATGTATAACGAAAACTATCGATTTTCAGAACTTTATAATATAATGGAATCGTTTTACATATTTGCGGACAAACAACACAACAGTTTTCGTCTATGAATACGAAACAAAAAATTTAAATAAAAATTATATTAATCCTTTCGGTACGAGTTGTTTTTTAACATCGATGGTACGTATAAAGCAGTAAAGCATGTGCGTGACCTGAATACATTTCCGGTCTTTTTATAACGATTGTGAACAAATAATGTAAAACTATAACTTCAAAACTATAACGTATGTTTCCAGATAAAGAAAATAATCACAGACTTCGCTGGATGCATAAGCATTCATAGACAACATCAATGGAATTTTTTCTGATGAATATGTCCTTCTCCTGTAGGAAAGTATGAGATGACTCGTTTGTTTGTAAGAAATGTTCAAGAGCAGTTATGAAATCATTTACGGATTTCACTACGTTTTACATATTCGAAACTTTCCATCTTTGCATTTCTTTTCTGTCTCCCCTTTCTCGTGAATACTTAAATACATGATTTTTTCAAAACTTCACAAAAATAATCGTAAGAATCTATTCTATTTTTTCTCGTATATTTCCTTGTTTGGAAAAAGGAATAATTTATGACTTGTAATTTGTAAAATTACGCTAATAATATCAGTTTACTTGTACAAGATGGCCACCATACACATATTTGTCACATTAGAAAATATAGACCTAACCAAACAGGAATATTACACATTACAAGTTAACGTACATATATATGTAGTATCTATTTACAAGTATCGCAGATTACCTCTTGAAAAGTAAGAAAACATAAAGACTAAAGTAAAGTTGTAAATCTAAACTACAGTTCAAGTTATACAAGGCATGCAAAGCTTCTCTTGAAACGTTAGGTGCGTACTTCGATATACAATATAAAGAAACATAGCCCGCGAGAAAAGCTATATAGTACATACCATACAGATCCCTCGCCATAACTTTGTCAATATGCGCAACGAAATCGGTAATTTTCGCGCCACCACTCAAACGCCGTTTCCCTCGCTTTGGATAATTGAATTAAATCCAGATCGTCCATGTTTACAGCGAAGCAACATGTAATACCGCCAAAAGTGCTTTCCACCCCCTCACATAACTGACATCGGCCGTCCGTGGATCCAACGGAAGGATTTTGAACGTTGGAGAATGCGTAACGCTGATTGGCTATTGAGCTCGGGGGTCGATCGTATAAAGGGACGCCGGGTCGCAACGAGCCTCACAGTACCGCTTCGACTGTGAACGCGATAGGAATTGGACCGTTTATTTTACAAAGCTCATTTATCTTTTGCAACAATTACATTCGAATGTCTTTTCAAGCGCTAACGACATAATCGACGTTTGGTAAGCGATTAGTAACTGCGAATTCGTAGAATTCGTGGATAATTCTCGAGCTGTTTCGTGCGTACGCGATATTAAGTGGCACGCAAACAGGTGCACCTATTCGCGTAGCGCAAGAAATGTATCACGGAGGTCGTTGCAGGTAATATCCATCGACAGACGGGACAATTCGGGTGCACGATCTATGCCTATGACTGTGCAGTAGGGCATACTCTTCTCGACCACTTGTCTGGCGCCAACCACCACTATTGTCTCGCGAAGGCCAAGCTGTAAATCTTCGTTGCTTATACCGTTTTCTTGGTGAGTGTTAATTTTTTACTTATTCGGTGGTATAATAATACCGTTATTACGAGGTAAAAGTTTTGTTAATTTTCATCAAATTCCGTTCGTTTTTCATTACCAATTTTCAATAAATTATCGTTGCTTGTCTGTCGGATTCGTATTATTATAGTATTTTAACTGTCTATGTTTTTAACGTTCCATGGCTAGAAATCCACGAACAGTACACAAATTACCAATTGCTGTTCTTTTATCTACGCGACGTTTAATTTCCGTTAAAAATAAATTACGTTTAAAAAACTAGTTTAAAAAATGACTCGGTTAACCGGTTAATATCGGATTCTTGCTATAGTTGTTACATGACTTTTTACTATTTTTTGTCTATTGCCAAATAACCTTTCTCATGGTAGGCGGATCGTACACGATTATAACGTGGAGAAAACGTGAAGGGTAATCGTTTTACTAACTCGTTGCCTTAATTGGTTTACCTTAACTATGTTGGCTGTGTCAACCGATGATACGGGTTACGCTTATTTCATTGTTCATGCAACACGGTATAACGGTACATATCTGGAATCTGCATAGATGATTAGGGATGAATGTTATGGAAATTTCCAATCTAAACAACCCAGTCTTCAATGAGTATCGATCGATCGCATTTTAATGTCGTTAATTACGAGCAATTATATTAATGAAACTATCGTAAATCTTGTACAAATAAAAACAAAAAAGGATCAAGAAATTAATATTATTGTTACCATCGTTGCGCGCAAATATTACGTACAGTGGGTATTTTATCGTAAGAAGGAACATATTACTTTGTCCCAAAAGTTTCTTTCCTTTTATAAGGAAATTATTTAATTGTTAGTACATACGCATCTTCTAACGAATGGGAACAACTTCGAGTCACCGTAATCATCATATCGAATGGAGAAAAAAAAAGATCGAAAAATATATATATTGGAAACTTTGAATCTAAAATCTGATATTTATACGAACGTTGTAGCACGAAATTTAATTTCTCTTCTTTTTCCGGCTTCCGTAAAACGACTGCGTCTAAAGGACTTTCGAAACTTAATTATCCCGGTTGAATCTTTAAAGTAATATACATGGACTAACTTTTCATTGAAGACACCGGTAAGGAAGAAAATCGCCAGGAACTGGTAATTATCGAGCGCTTCCACAATGAGTAGACGGTCAGTTTGTCTAACTCCTTCATTCAAGGATAGCGCATACTTGAAGTGTTTCCTACTCCGGGGACTGTTATTGAAATGCTTGGAATTGCACGTATAGTTGCGCAGTTATGCGTTTAAGGGCCACATCTGTCATCTCGATTTTTTTATTATCGTTGCACACCACCTTGCATGATTTTAATAATATTTAGACAGAAGAAAAAATATGAATAAGTATTCTTGTTATTATTTGCGTTATTAAGTCAAAATGGAAAATACCTTCGGTTCGAACAGTTGATTTTAATCAACTTTAGTTGAAATTCGATTTGTACTTTGGAAATTTTAATCGGTTGCAGAATATATAATATTAGAATATATAATAACGGATATAATATGCAAAGTTAAATGTATTCTACGTCATTGTCATTATTGTTATTGTTTGATCGTGATCGGAGAATAATATTTTAAAAGACATGACGAATATATGGCATAGAATTTGTATTATGAGATCGAAATGGAAGATACTTTTAGTTCGAAGGTTTGATTAAAATTCAAATTTCATTGTGCTTGGCGAATTTCCATCGATCGTAGAATATACAGCTAAAACATCGATGTAACATCGAAAGTCAAGCAATATTCTACTTTCTCGTTTCGCTTGTTATCGTCATGTACAGCCTCGTAATATTTTTAAAACCATAGGACACATATAAATGAGATATAAATACGTAAGTGCGTTATTAAATCGAAATGGCAAGTACTTTCGGCTCGGATATCGATCAAAATAATATTGAGAGTGAAATGCAAGCTATGTGTATCACGCGTTATTTCAGCGCGAAGTTTCGGTGAAATTGAACCGAAAAATTTGATTTCAACGCAAATCAAACGCTGGTTGGCCGTGTCAAAAACATATCGCCGTATCCACTGTTTTGGTCCGGTTATTTCACGCGTGATGACACATATGCAAAATTGAAAGTCCTTTACAACGTACGTACACAAGTGTCCCGTGTGCTTCTTATCTCTCCTTACGCATAAAACGCTATGTGTATATTTCGAAATATGAGAAACGGTTGATTTGCTGTACAAAGTGCAACGTCACGTGATTTTTATCGAAAGCTATAACCATACCAGATATAACGTTACAGAATAAAATACGTCGCGAAATACCATTACAGCGTGCTTGGTTTTATTTTCTAATCTTTTTATCCTAACTTTGTCATTTCGCTCGTGCGTGTGCCTTGTAACGTAACGGTAGTAATACAGTTTTTACGTTCACTCGCATACGTAGCTTGCAACGTAGTATACTTTATGTTCAGACTGCTGGCCATAAACTCGATTTACAATAATTATCCTCCCTCTTGCCTTGTATTCTCGCTTAATCATACACACACACACGCAAAACCTTATTTTTATTATTCTTTTATTTTATTCTTTTTTTGTTATTTTACCTTCAGTTGCGATACGTAAAAGATTCTTGTAATTACGCTCCATCTAAGTGTTAGCCTTATACCTCTAACGTTATAAATAAATTCTTAATATCGAATCGACATCGCAGAAAAGGTAAAATATGGAACACTCAGATCGGTTAACAGAACAGAAATGTAGTTGTTCGCAATCATCGAGATCCGAGCATCAAATTGTTTGACTACTCGATGATCCACATTTTGCCATCAGAATAATAAATCTAAAATTTAGCGAAAATAGTTTCTGGCAAAATAAACGTTCAGAAAATGAACGACTAACTGAGTGAAGTAGCCTATAGTCGTTTGGCAGACATTCATCATCGATCGGATTAAGAAAGAAAGGGAGACCTGTTCCATATTTGGCCACTTTCCTCTATGTATGTAAAGTGTTTATAACGTAAAATGCTAAAGTCGAACCTTGTTAGCTCGAAGCCCAAGGGATGAGCAAAAATTTCCGAGTTCTAGAGGTTTCTTCTTATCGAAAACGTCGAGCAAATGAGGTTCGACAAGCGGAAATTCGAAGGAGTACGAAGGTTGAATTGCGTTCATCTTTTCAGGAAACGTTGGTATTTTAAGGTTCCCCTTCGAATTCGTTTGATTCGACGCAAAAGATCAACCCCTGTCATTTTTGCGACTTAATGCGTCTCTCGTTTCAAATATGTCAAATTGACAGAATAGTAGAACATCGACTACGCGAAAGGATAAACAATTAATTTTCCTCTTTGTCATTTGCACGCATTCTAATTCGTTCTTTTTCTCGGAGATATCGGATTTCGTTCACCCGTGAAGGTCACAAACTTTTAGACAAATCGTTGCAATCTCCTTTACATCTTCGATGTGTAATACGAATGGATACGATGGATACGATGGATAATACGAAATCGTTATCGATGTATTAGGTATAATATCGGTTGGTCGGAAAATTCGTTCCGATTTTTAAGGAATTTAATAAAATAAAAGCTTTGCTTAGTACCTTTCCATTGAGGAAATTTCAAGTATGTTTTCATTTATGTTTTTAAGCATATCACGCTGAAAAAACGTTACTGTAAATGTTTTTAAATATGCTCGTTGATTTTTAATAAAATATTACACGTGTTAAACGCTGCTGGGAAAGTTCGTTCGGATTTTTAACTCTTTGGACGATGTAAAAAATCATATTGAAAAGTTTCCCGCCGGAAAGCCTGAGAGGTTCTGGAAGAATGGATATTCAAGTTGCGTGAAATATGGGAAAAGTTTGCGGAAGAAAAAATCGTGCCTGTATAATTCGATAAACGTATTTCGAGTAGAAATGCAAATTAGAACCAAAGGATCTTTTCAATCGTTCGAAAAATACGTGGCAATTCAGGCTATATGCTTGTCAGAGCATCCGCGGAATATTAATTCTGTGTTATAACAGCCACGCATACTCCACGTTTCACGAGTATACTCGTCGTCGCTTACTTTTCGCGACGCATTTTAACACGCTTCTCAGAAAGGTCGCAACAACTAACAGCTTCATATCGTATAAATAAATTAAATCTTTTTTAAGAACATTTTGGCCATTGTATCTTTGATAGCTAAAACATTTTATTCCAGACAAATCCCTTGCTTCGTGCAACCAACACCGAATTATTTTAAATTAGATTGGTCGTTTGGAAAGAAGATACGCGTTTTCCTTTGCCCGCCAATTTGACAGGTGTTGGTAAAAACACGGTGGAAATGACTGGCGCAATGACGAAAAACCTTTAGCTTCCATCGATATGCGTCTGACGTCGACCTTCGAAGAAGTTGGGATACAACTTGCGTCTTACATTTTTCGTCTCGCGTTATTTGCGTAAATATACAAAGAAAGACAGACGTCTGTCTCAGTGTGGTTCCGATCGTTCGGGATCTAAATTCAGACCTAAAACTGTAGGTTCATTCTTCGCCATCCGCACGCTGTTCTCGTGATTCTTTGCCCAGAGTTTCATAAGACAGTCGCTAACGAGCTCGCTAACCGAAAGGTCTGCGACTGCGACCAAATGCTCTGGAACCGTACGACTTTTAAAACGATAAGGATTGACGACGACGAAGACTGAAAATGCGAAATATATATATATAATGCGTTCGTCTAATAACGCACGCACATTCGTACGGTAAATACCTGAGGTTATTTGGTGCAGGATGTGTAGATGTTTAATAGTATATTTATTAACAATTCTCGTTTTCGACTCTTTACGTACAACTCTTGATTCAACAAATGTTTTCTTGATCCGATTCGTTTCTTTTTGTCGCCCTTTAATATCCCCACTACGCACGCGATTGGTGGGCGTCCGAGACCGTTGTTACGTGACAACGGTCTCGGACGCCCACCAATCGCGTGCGTAGTGGGGATATTAAGAGACGACAAAAAGAAACGAATTTTTTTTTTCCAACGTCATTTTCGTCCGTGACCGTTTACACGTGGCAATGGTAGCGGACGCCCACCAATCGCGTGCGTAGTGGGGATATTGAGAGACGACAAAAAGAAACGAATTTTATTTTTCCAACGTCATTTTCGTCCGTGACCGTTTACATGTGGCAATGGTAGCGGACGCCCACCAATCGCGTGCGTAGTGGGGATATTGAGAGACGACAAAAAGAAACGAATTTTATTTTTCCAACGTCATTTTCGTCCGTGACCGTTTACACGTGGCAATGGTAGCGGACACCTACCAACTGCGTGCGCAGTAGGGATATTGAGAAACGACAAAAAGAAAGGAATTTAATTTTTCCAACGTCATTTTCGTCCGTGACCGTTTACACGTGGCAATAGTGGCGGACGCCTACCAACCGCGTGCGCAGTAGAGATATTGAGAGACGACAAAAAGAAAGGAATTTTATTTTTCGAACGTCATTTTCGTCCGTGACCGTTTACACGTGGCAATGGTAGCGGACACCTACCAACCGTGTGCGTAGTGGGGATATTGAGAGGCGACAAAAAGAAACGAATTTTATTTTTCGAACGTCATTTTCGTCCGTGACCGTTTACACGTGGCAATG
The DNA here is from genome assembly GCF_024516045.1 of Bombus affinis. Lineage (NCBI taxonomy): Eukaryota > Metazoa > Arthropoda > Insecta > Hymenoptera > Apidae > Bombus > Bombus affinis. The sequence goes on from NW_026108822.1 coordinate 1,525,204, forward strand.
GTAGCGGACGCCTACCAACTGCGTGCGTAGTGGAGATATTGAGAGGCGACAAAAAGAAAGGAATTTTCCTTTTCGAACGTCCTTTCGTCCGTGACCGTTTACACGTGGCAATGGTAGCGGACGCCTACCAACCGCGTGCGTAGTGGGGATATTGAGAGACGATAAAAAGAAACGAATTTTCGTTTTCGAACGTCACTTTCGTCCTTGACCGTTGACACGTGGCAACGGTAGCGGATGCCTACCAACCGCGTGCGTAGTGGGGATATTGAGAGACGACAAAAGGAAACGAATTTTCGTTTTCGAACGTCATTTTCGTCACGCCTTTTTCCAAATATTCGGTGGAGGGATTGTAGGGATATCGATGACTGGTTAGGCCTATTTTCACTTACGCTTCGATGTTATACTTGTATCGACGAAACCGTTGGAAAGTTTTGTTATCGCAGCTACATACGTAAGTGTGTAACACAGATTAACCATCGTACCTGATTAACACTAACTCTTAACGAAATGAATAAGGGCAAATGCACAATTTTAAATAAAATTTTCTATGTCGTTTCACCGGGCTTGGTAAGATTAGCGTTTAACAAGGACAAAAGGCGCCTTTATCCGTCTAACAGGGCATTCTCTTCCCATTCTCATATCGCATCCATTTACACGGTAACGTACGACCCTCGTACTCTGTATTTCTATATCTTTATGGTTATTCCAGACAATGTCAACAATAGAAAGAAAGATTGGTTGCTGACGGCTCGTAACGTATAGCTGGAAAAGTTGGAGCTGCAGAGAGCAACTTGTTAGAGTAGCGGCAATATGGAAGTTGTACTCGCACAGGTAAACTTGGCCATGTAGAAGTCTGGGCTGGGTTAGATCGTGTTCTAAACTCGAGTTACAGAGTTAAAATAACGTATCCGGACGTGTAGATGATTCGAGTTAAAGCAAGCATTATTTTCACTTATAGGAGGCAGCGAAACGAAAGGAATCAAAGAAAATTGTTACAGCCTCGTGCAGGTTTTTGAAGTCATAGGGGCTCGATCGTAAAACAAAATTCGCCGAACGAGCGGGTATTCTATTTACCTGATAAAGTTAAATATTATCGCCCGCGCTACAAAAGAAAAAATCTATTATCCATTTGTTCCTATCTCCACCATTTACATACACCGTTTTTGCAACGGTAAAATTCCTTTGCAAATCATTTTTTAACGAAAACTACGAACAATGTTTTCCGCGTTACTCTGACGCGCTTTTAATTCGCCGTGCTTCATGCGGCTTTTGTCGCAGCCGCTAGCATTGAAATACGTGTCGCGGAAAGGTCGTAGTTGAAGCTGCGCAATAGTAAAGGAAAAAAGGCGCGATATCGGTTCATGTTGTAGGCGATTCGGCGTAAACGCGTGGGAGAGATACCCTGCAACGATTGCCGCGCTTTATTAACTAGCGTAGAGAAGTTGAAAGCGAGAGAAAATTTCAGTGACATCGATGAACACCCGGCGGTATGGAATACGGGTCACGCTTATCCCGGGCATCGATTGGAATTACTCGCACGAGATACGACCACGGATAAACGTTTCGAGGAACTTTTCCGTTGTTCCCAGCGTCGTCTCCTCCGATTTGCGAAATCTTTCGTACTTTTTCCGTCGATGTAACGAGCGTAGTTTCGGTCCAATTGGAACAAGGGTCAAAGAAAGGAAGCTTTTTGACTCTCGATGGCTCGCTAAATCGCGACCTAGCAAACAACGAATCAGCTTACGCGGAAATGCTGCATTTATGCATAAGAAGCGCGCAAGCCAATTTCTTCGAAGATAACTACGTTCAATTAGCATAGAATTAATATCGTAAGGTCGGAATTTTTTTCCTTTTTATATAAAATGAAAACTGGTATTTTTAACGAGACTTTTTACTCGAGCAGAAAGAACGAGATTGGTTGTTGGTTGAAGTAGCAATAACGATGTGACGAATATCATCATTCGTTCGTTTCACTATTAATTTGGTGACGTTTTAACGACCAGGTATACCGGTTTCATGTTCTGTGCGAAACAATCAGATTGTGACGCGTATACGTGTGGGAAATGTTTAAAGATTCGGAAGATAAAAGAAGCGAGTAATAGAATTTAAGGATGCATAGAATTCACAGAATATGCAACGATATATAGGACATTCAAAGTATAATCTTCGTTAGGATATTTAAAAAGTACGACAAATATCTGTCCGGGTTTTAACACTTTAGTGTGACCGTAAAAATATAAATATTCGTATATCCACAATGTAAATATAAAAATTTCAAATAATATTTCTAAGTGATGTGGAATAATCGACGAGGAAGTAACAGTCGAAGACTGTTTGATGCACCCTTCTTGCGTGTCAGTATTGTTTCATAAAAATGAATTTAAAAGAAACTATTTGGAAATTGAGGTGGAAGATACCCTAAACTACGATAAAAAATACACACGTACACACTATTTATACATACGTACTGAGAGTGTTCCAAGGATGAAATGTTAAACAGCGTTGAATATTAAAACTATTTTAAAAATTAGAGGAAAATTAAGCCAGCTTACTGCTATTACTATTAGGACCGAGTATTAAGAACCAGATGTTACTAATCAGATGAACAATGAATGAACGAACAACGCAACGACAAGAACAAATTCTTTTTTTCGAATAAAGTCATCACACACACGCGCGCTTGTACGTTCACCTGAAGTATATAATAATTTATTATATTAATTAATAAGCCTATATACTCTACAATGATATAATTAGTTAATCGTTGAGCGTGGTATCGCAGGAAATGCGTGGACGAAACGTGCAAGTGCATGTTTATGCTCGAACGAGAAACTAAGTTTATCGAATAATTGAAAATATTCCGCGAACCTATTCCATAGAATTAAATAAAACGTGGCTTTAAACGTTATAAAATTCCTTCTTCTTCTCGTCTATTCGATTTAAACCCGACTTTTTCGCGCCTTCTTCTCGAACGACAGTAAATTAGAGTTGGAAATATTTAACGTCTCAAATAAATAAATAAATAAAAACTAATCGAAATTCTGGATTGCGTGATTGTGGGAATAATTTTCCCAAGTATTGAAAATTCAGGCAACATAAAGAGCTTAATACGTAAAGATCGAAAGAATGATCGGAAAGTAAAATAGAATTACCTGTCTGTATTATTTATTCCCGAAACTAATGAACTAAAGAGAAAGCGAATGAAGGTGAATTTCCTTTTGAAATTTTATCTCGCATGGGCAAATTACTCTATACTTTGTAGTACGTATACAGGAAATTCAATTTTCATTTAAATGCGGTGCACGTAACCTCTGGTCTATCGAAAGGAGAAACCTACCTGAAGAGTTCAATTCTGCCATGTGATATTTAGACTCATTCTTCTTTCATACATTTTTTCTATATTTCCATTTTAACCTCGTTTCTCCTTTCTCCGCTACCGATAATTTCGCGTTTCTGTCTCCTCCAATGTTTCATCTGTCCACGATCTGTGCAGTGTACGGGTGTCTCGTAGAATTTGAATTTCAATGCGCCGACAATGAGTTACCTACCTGCGGCTTGGAAATTATTTTTCATCGTCCTATTCGAGAGAGTTTACGCAATAGGTAAATTTCGTTTGTTTCGATAAGTCGGTCAAATTAGAAGCGATGCATAATAAAATACGGGTAAAATGTTTCGGGCGAGAAAGACTCCGTGGAACAGCGATTAACCTTTCGCGATTGCATGTAGATTCGATGACGAACTCGAAGATTCTTTATATCGAATAACCTTTGAAGCCACCATCTATGTTTATTTGTTAAGATTCAGATTCAAGTGATCGACCATTTCTGATTTCAAAGAGATGGCTTGGTTTTCTTATTTAGAAGTTTTACATTCGATCTTATGTACGAAGGGAACGTGAATCTTTATATTACTGCAGGGAAAGCTTGAAAGTTGGGGAAAAGTATTCTACATTCGTATTCTACATTCAAAAGTATTCGTATTCTACATTCACCTTTGTTCAATTCATTTTTATGTAAATCATTCCGCGACACAGATAATCGCAATAGAAAAGGACTGAAACTTCGATAAAAACGTCCCGACAATCCGATAAAAATTGTCTATGCAAAGATATTTAATGTTTCCCACGCCTTTCCTCGATCTAATGTTTCTCATCTAATTTTCTATTCGTGCATTTATTCTTCAGACTCGACGAAAAGATTCGCGGACATATATACACGTGGTTTCACGAAATTCTCGGGAAACCGTCCAATTTTCCAATCGTCAGAAAGATTCAGTCATTGATATGAAAATTGGTTTTGTTCCGCTTTCGAAATTTTTCAATTCGTCGTACTCGGGTTTTTGAATCCGATTGGTCTGCCCCCAACAACCTTACGACGAATCGCTCGCTAGGAGACGCCTCCATAGATGTCGGTAGAATTCGTCCAAGTCAAAAATATCCCTGGATCGTCTACCCCCTGCGGAGCAAAACAGATTTCAAGAAAATTTTCTCCGCCCATTATCCAGCAGCGTTTCGTCTTAATGAACAGTTCAAAAGACTATTAATCAGAGGATACGCCGCACGAAATCCTTTTTACGATCCGTCTCACAGTTTGCTAACCGTCGCCAGTAACAAACTCCAATCTGTTCCACAATCAACTCTAATTTCAAGGCAATCTCCACGCTAATTTCATTTTGGCATTCCAAATCGTATCTCGAAATGGAAATCACGTCCGAATACCCGGAAGATATAGTTCGCGGATCATCTCCGCGGGAAACATCGACTTTCTTTATTAATTCGTAATTGAGACTGATTTGTGTGGTTCGCGTGCTGTAATTCTCCGTATGTGCGTATAGCGCACGCGTGTGTGCGAGATACGTGACGGGGGAAAAAATGTGTGGGCGAATGGGAAAGACAGGGGTGGAAAAGAAATGTAGACGCCCAGTGGTTGCAAACAGTATCCGTACATCGGTGTATTTACTGCTTCATCTACGTTGGCGGATAAGGTGAGGCAGCTTCAAATTGATACATCACGAATTTTATTAAGTTTTCTTCTTTCTAAAATTTGTTCAAAATCGTCGACGATAATCGTCTATTCTGTGACACGTACGTGCCGGTGGCTGTGAAATTGCAGCAAGTCGTATACGATGGAGGACGAGAGGAAGTTTAAAAAAAAAAGGATAAAAGAAACGCGACAGTTTTAGAAAAAAAGAAAAGTTGTAATTGATAAGAAGAATTGGATTGCGAACAAGCTTGATACGGATGACTGTCTTCAACGTTGTTGGTGATGAAAGTCGCAATTAGTACGTAAGGTGCAGTTATCGTACACTGTTTTGTGAATTTTAAACTTCCCTTCGATCGCCGCTGTATCTCGTTTTTAGACGCGTTTCGACGTTCGACGTTCGGCGTTCGAGCGCGTTAAAAAGTATTTTTCCGACACGCAATAAAACGTTTCGTAAAATATACGATCTTCTAAAGTGAGATTTACGCGTCGTACAATTTTACGAGCAGTTTGTTCGAAAATGTGCCTCTTAAATGCTTAAATCACTTGCACTATTTTTAGAATTAATCGTATATTCTAGCTGCTGACTTACGATATTAAAAGATAATGGATTTTGTTGAAAAGACAAGTGAGAAACGAACAGATTTATTCTTTTATATCGCATATATGTATTGTAATTTTGCACCATTACATTGTTACATTCTCATCTGCTTCGATAACGAAATTTTCTGTTCCGTACGCTTTAAAGGCTCCAAGATATTTCGTGGTTCGATGGAACGTAGAATATAGCAGATCCATCGTGTCTTCACATTTTATCTTTTATCACTGATCTCTCACCTGCATATAATGTGGATTATAACGTTATTTTAGCATCCGCCTTTTCAGCGAAAGGTATAAAACGCGAAACTCCTCTTCGAGATCCATCGATGTTTCCATAAAACATTTTGTATGGGGTATTACCATACACGACACTTTAAGCTTTATAAACAACGTTTTCTCACTCAGTTACATCATACGAGTTACGCCATTGAAAAATGTTAGGCCGACATTAATAAAATTACAAGATAAAACAGTCGTTTCGTTGCAATTTCATTCTACGTTATAACAGCCACACGTACTCCGTGTTTGACGAGTATACTCGTCACCGTTTACCTTTTGCGACACATTCTAGGCACACGCTTTCAAAGAGATCTGGAAGAGCTGATTAATCGTATCATAAATTCACTTATCACTCGCTTTTTATCGAGCAATTATCACAATTTATTAATCACTGACAATTAGTCGGCTAAATGGTAACATGGACCGTTAGCATGGAAACGTAGAAGCATTTCAGCGTTCGCTGCGTACACGGGATTTATCGAGAAAAATACAAGTAGAGTAGAAATGCGTTTATTGAAACAAAACTTTAATTAACGCCCAATTAACGGAACGTTTGCTGGTATTATTCGAGCAAAGAGCGATACGTAGCGAGAAAAATTGGTAAGCTTCCATTATACGAACTCCAATTATATAAACTGTTCTCGTTTCCTGACAACTTTAGATAAATCGTCTTCCGCCATATTTGTCGAACGCGGTTTAACATCCGCAGCGGTCTCTCTGAATCCCGTAAAAACTGTGAAATGAAAGAAACGCATTTTGATCGTTCGCCTGTGCAACAGAACGAACGTTTCTACGTCGCTTTTGTTATTAAATGGTTTCGTAGAAAGTATTACGTGTTTCGTAGTATAGAGCCTTTTAATACAGTGAAAATACGGCCAGTTGGAAAAATCTGCGTACATCTCTTGGATAGAAAAAATATTTTCTACGTAAAGACGCAGGCAGAGAGGCGTGTGCAGTTGTTTAAGCTGTAAGCTGTTTGATAAATGTATTTTTAATATCTTTCTCGATAAATCCTCGTACATAGAAATACTCCGAAATGCTTTCACGTGTCTCTGCTAACGATTGATATTACATTTAGCCGACTAAAAGATTATGACGCGTCAGAACGCCTAGCGTTGCAGCGCGTGAAGTAGATGCGACAGGAACACGTTTACGCGTATACGGTAATAACTTTTAGTTAAATATCAACGTTTTCCTGACTTATCATCGCTCGTACGCAGAGACGAGCTCTGTCACGAAGCTGATCCTCGCTTTAAATTCTTACGTACTTCGACGATATGATTATTTAACGGGGTGTCCTGAATTAGAATGTTCTAAAACAGCGTCTTTTTGTGATTTTTTTTAGAAGGGAAAGAAAGAAACAAAGTTATTGAATTTTGAGGTGTGGCTTTATATATATTTAACGAATACAACAAATTTTTTTTAATGTTAACAAAAAAATTATATCAGATTTCTAATCGTTTTCAATCGGCGTGAAAGATTCACCTCGTAATTCTTGACTGAAACGGAAAAGCTAGAAAGGATTAAATTATTATATATTTTTCTTCTCGATGAACTAAAAAAGTTTGTCAAAAAGTTGATTTAAATAATTGTTATAGCACCTTGAAGTTTATTCTTTCTTCTTAAAAAACACATTTTTTTATTTTCCGCCTTCTTTTTTTTTTAGTCCATCGAGAAGAAAAATATATAATAATTTAATCCTTTATTGGTTCTTCGTTTCAGTGGAGGATCACGCCGATTGAAAAATGCAGCCCATGAAATAGGCTTAGAAATAATTTTACGCTGTTATAATTTTTTTTTTACTTTAAAAGAAATAAAAAGAAATTTTTTGTATTCGTTAAATATATATAAAAACATACCTCAAAATTCAATAACTTCGTTTCTTTCTTTTCCTTCTAAAAAAAAAATCACAAAAAGACGCTGTTTTAGAAGTGATTAACTTGCGATTTATCGTATATTTCATCTGTTGAAGTAACTTCATGAAAAATTCTACATCTTTATTTATGTATATCCATGGCCTGGAGACTGCTATTACGCAGATATATTGCAAATAAGGAGCGGCGCATATTATCCTACCCTTGAATGTATATTATATTCTGGGTTGCAAGGTCTAGGAACAAAGAAACTAATAAACAGATTTCTCTTTATGTTCCCTGTAGCCTCTAGCCAAAGCCAGAAGCTTACCTTTTTTGGTAATATTCTTTTGCCATAAATTTATGAACGTGCTCCCTATCGTTCCATTTTCTAGTAATACTAAAAGATTAAGGATCTGAATCAGTATTATATTATATTTATACCTTTAATTTATACCTTATATTTATACCTTTAATCATTTCAGTATACTTTTCTATTACAAATTCATCCACTCGTTATTCGATCAGTCAACGTCAAATTCAACATCATTCAAAACACGAATTAAACGACGAACGAGAAACGCCAGTTCTACGAAATATAGAAAAATAGAAACATTCCGATTTTTCTGATGAAGTTATCGTTTACAGTTATCGTTTCGAGTCAGGTGTTTCCGCTCGATGCGTAACATTTTTTACAATTGAAAGTGAAATTGTCGAGCATCGTTGAAAAAAAATTCTACGTCGCAGCATGTACGAGCAATTTCAGATAAACACAGTTTATATTTTAATCGATGAACGGAGGCTCGATCTCGAGAACGTTTGTCGAAATTAATATTTGTAATCGTGGATTTCGATAATCCGAGAATTAGCTTTTACCTGATAGAAAAGAACTTAGTGGTAAAATATTGTTTTGTCAAACGAGAGGCTGTCTTTAAGTTTCAATCATATCGGGTACTTCGATTTCTTTAGGTGACTTTGATATTAACCCTTTCCACTCTGAATTTTATTTCAATTTCGTTACCAGCAGCTCGCAACGCTTTTAAATTCAATTTGAAATTTACTTTAACTAAAAAAGAAGACAATTTAAATAAACAAAGGAAGAAACAAATTCATTTAAATACCAGTTTTATTCACACTATTGTCGTACCTTGTAATTTTTAAGTGTATGGTATATCTTGGAACAACTTCCAGGATGCAATCCTGGCTTTTTTTCGCGCGTTTCACAAAAAAAGGTGGGTCTGAAAGAATGTCTAGTGGGACTCGACAAAGGAGTTCCTGAGGTAAAAACTGATGTCGAGTCACACTCCACACAGGAATACAAAGGGTTAAATATGCCATGTATCGTTCGTGTACATACATAATTTTCTAATGTAATTTGATTAAATCCGCATGTTGCACGGTTGCACTTGATTGTCCGTGCATTAAACCACCAAGATCAATTTACTGCCGGTATCGACATTAGTATTGACATTGCTAGTATTACGCTTGACGCTTTACGCCATCAAGATCATGAAAATCTATTTCGTCTATTTTTTCACATATGCCATGCAATTTCACTCCTTATCGATATATTTCAATTTAACTTTATTCCAACTTGATCGTGGTGTTTGAAATTAGAGAAAAACGTAAAATAATAAACAGAAAATAATTCTAGTAGTTTCTTACAGTAATTTTCTAAAACGATGCTACGCAATTGATAAAAATATATAAAATAACGCGTAGGGCAACTGTTGTATCATTTTACCGTGTTGCTGATTTTATCGATATAGACGTAAATTCGAAATATCAAATACCTTGACAGGATATTCGACCTGTGATCAAGCTGCTATAAACTCGATGGTATAAACTCTTGGTAAATTATATCGTAAGCATTAAGAATTTGCTATAAATCGTTCGTCGTGCCGTAAAATGTATCAGTTACAGAGCTGATAAAATTTTTCCATCGACGAACGAAATAGACACGCGAATATTTATTCACTTGACCGTGTAACGCTGACAATTTGCAAGTCGTGCCAAATCCGCCGACACGGTTTTGCCTCTTTCTCGCCATAAATCGCACGTGTCAAGAGATTCGTGTGACAATCGATTGCGTTGCTCTTGCTTGGTGATGTTAATCGTAATTAGAAATATGTGCGCACGAATAAATTTGCAAATAAAGCCAAGAGCAGCTTGCAGCTTGCAATTTCCGTTCCGTCGGGCGATACTGCGCGAACAAATCAAAGAGGACAACAGAGTCTCATAAACAAGCGAATCTGCTAAACAAGATCTAAAATGTTAAAAACACGTCGCTGATGGCCACGAGTGGTTTACTGGATATCGAAACTTTAAACTACGTTTCTAATTCGCGAGATGCGCGGGTTACTCGTGAGATAAACGAGATATAGTGGAAACTCATTGTCTAACTCGCTACAAGTTGCAAAGAAGAAGCCATTGATCATTACTACGACGTCGTGCACTGTGCACATTGATTCGTTTGAAACGAGGTTTCTTTATTTTTAAGCGAACTCTATTTATTACCGAACCGAGGTTTTACCAATCTACGCAATTTGTGTTTGTACCGTAACTACCCTTAGGTAACACGAAAACAGAGGTCCTTGTGCCCCGGAGTACCACAGCACAGCTATGTGCCTGACGATATACGCGTTAATAAGCCACGACCCATGCGCATTCTTGAACCCGATAACAGGATAGTTGCGTTGATGCGTAACATTAACATTCGTCATTTTTTCGATCAATTTACTTTATCCAATTCTATGGGATTCACGTTGCAACTATGAAAAGAATTTGCGACTGTTTAGTCGGTACTTCTCTTCTTGCTATTTATTACTCTTCCACCTTTTTTTTTTTTGTACATGAAGAAATCCTCATGAACACTCCGCTGCTGCTAATAATCGGTAACAGCAGAGTACGACAGGAGTGCTCCAGGAACCTCTCATGAATTGTCTTCAGTTGCACCCTTTTCCGTCGTCCTCTTGTTCGAGCCAATCCTAATAATTCTCCGACTGTTGAATTTGATGCTAGGGAGGGGGGGGGCATTGCCCCTAGCGTTATCCCCTGTTTTAGTCGTGGGTCCGTTAGGACGGCGATGAAGCGGTTCTAGGGCCGCCTGACCGCCATCCCCCTGCATGCGTTATCCTACAAGGGTGAGAGTTCTTCTTTCTCTCCCTTTCTGCTCGCTCGCTAAAGAGGCGGACAGCCTCGTATTCCTATGGTTCGCTCTCAACATCGTTTCTAGAATCGCCGAGGGTGTGTCAATCTTTCACCTATGACGTGCCGCAGGGAGCAGCTGTGTAGCTCCCACGCCGGACAAAGCTCCAGCGCGTGCTGCGCCGTGTCCCTGCCCTCCCTGCTTTTTAAAATTCGCGATTTAAAATTTATATTAATTTATATTATATTTAAAATTTTCGCGATTCAACGTTCAAATTGAAATCTTTTTCGTTCTTCATTAAGTTAAGATTACTAGAAAATAATCGTAAATGCTGCTTTATAATCATATAATTCAAGTTAGAAGTGTGCACATACCTTACTATCATATATAGAATGAGCAAATACTGTTTACTAATATCTTCTACACGTTTCAACGATATATTCTGGACGTTTTGCTTGCGACGAAACAACGAATGCGACTGGTTTGTTGAAATAAACGAAGCCATGTTATAATGCGTCGCTATCAATTGCGCCACAGTGGCCTCCCCTGACCACCAATAAGATAAATGGTCCATTGGGGAAGAATGTTGTCTTACATCGTCATTTTATTATTATTTTGCCATTATATGCTTGGAACAATAAAAATATTCCCGTGGCGTGCTGAGTGAAACATGTGATTTCGGCGTGTCAGTCAAAGTGTTAAGGAAATTGAGCTACTTCGTAGTAATACGTCGAACTATTTTCTTTTAATTACACAACTTCCGTTTGTGTCTTGAAGTTTCGTAATAGACCTCCGTGGCCTGTCCGTGGTCCGTCGTGTTGATACGGCTTTTGCATATTCTCACACTGAGTTTCACATCTTGTACGTCTGTACGTTGTCAAAGTTTAGGCGCAGCGATAGTACAAGTAGTTAGAGGTACGTTCGAAGGTGAAGTTCAAGTTTCAAGCTTCGAGCGTAGATGTTCAGTAGGAGAGACGCGAAGGTCGTTGGTTGAAAGAGTAGACCATGGACGTAAACCAAGGAGAAACGTAACTGAAATTCTGTGCTACCCAGGAGAACGAGGATGATGAGAAGCGAATATAAAACAAACATATAGGTTGCTGGCAAACTCGAGGGAACAATAACTCGCCTCGTTCGCGTCAATGTCGCCATTGGTACGCGGTTATTCCGCTTTTTGATCCTCGAATTGAATTAACGCGAAATAGCAGCCGAAAGCCTTTGTGATTGACGTGACTTTGAATAACAACGAACAACAAAAATTCGATGCGACGCTCGAGCGCGTGGCAATGGGAGCAGAGGACGCAAGTACGTCAACAGCGGTGCAATTTAAAAATTCGAATGTGGTGAAGTGCATGGAAACCTTTAATCCGAAAAATAGCAAAGAAATAACTGCTGTCCCTTGCACGATTCTCGAGCGGCGTCATCGACCGTCAGCTCTATCGATAGCGTCCGTCGCGAAACAACAGTTTGCGTATTGTTCGTTGATAAAATTGCCGAGTATCGATTATCGTTCAACCCGGCGCGGCAATCTTTGACCCGCGGCCGGCATTATTGTCCAATTATTGGAAGAATTCGAGAATCGACGCAGCTTCCTATTGGCTTTGTTCGAATTCACATCCAATTCGCGGAATTAATTGGATTCATTCCTTCAAACGTATCTTCATTTACCTTCGATGTGCGAACGAGTTTCGCAACGTGATGGAACGTACCTTGTGCTACTTCGTTTACCCCAACAGACACAAAACAGAACGATTCTATCGATCAACGAGGATGAGGTGCCTTTATTTCTTTTTTTTTTTTTCCTCCTCGGTTTGAGCAGAGTAAAAACAGTGCGCGTAGAGTGCGTTTTGGCACTCGGTTCGGGGATCGGCAATCCATTAACGCTTCTCTGGCTCGTGTTGTTGCAGTTGTTTGCGATTCAAAGTGATTCGAGTTATCAAGCGACGTATAGTTTGGCGGCGTAGCCTGTACAGCTCTTAACGTACCAAGCTAAGAGTTCTCGTAGAAATCACCTCGAGTGCCACGAAACAAGTTTTTTCGCCAGCAGGAGAAAACTTGATGTAGTTCAGCCTTAACATATTCCAGATTCACGAACGAGGGAAGCGTACGGGTAGAGAGGCGTGTGTGTGTGTCGGCTGTTACTTGCAAAGGAAATTCTATTCGTCGAGATCGATGGCATAGACGAAAGCTAAGAAACGATCGACCAATGTTTATTGAAATTTATATTCTTTTTTCAGAGAAACGACGTTGCGACACAATCTTCCAGTGTTAGTGGTAGCTTATTCGGTAAGTGAAATCACAGTTAAATTTCATAATACGGTATTTTTATCGGTACGTAGAACGTTCTCCGGTAAAACATCAAAATTATTCAATTTTGCAATTTACAATGTTTTCTTCGCGCAAGTACCCTTCAAGTAAATTTATTAATTTACTGCAGAGATTAGTCGCGTGTTTTTATTCTTCGAAAGAATTGCAAATTAAGCGTCTAACGCAATTTTACGTCGTGCATATTTATGCGCAACTGTGATACGAATTCAGAGGTTCGATAAGGAAAAAAAGAAAAAAATGAAAAAATAATGTGTATTCTGTGCAACCACGGAGAAAGGAATATCCGTTGAACAACCAGTTTGTGAAATATCGATTGAATTTTTTACCGAATAACTTGCTGAAAATAACGTCAATTGTTTTAAAATTAATAAAATTTGTATTCCATGCAAAGATATTAAACCGATAGAAATGCTGATTTTATCTTGACGTTTTCCATTATTTTCAAAACAACTTTCTCAACATTTGTAGCCTGACGTTTTACGGTACACAGTTTAACCTTTATACGGTAACGCACTGTCGTAGAACGTATTTCGCGTCGTATAAGAAACAACAGAGAATAGATCTTCTGTTCGAAAACAATGAAAGAGATTTAATAAAAACAGTTTTATTATCGTGCAGGTACGAGAGACTTTTATCGTGAAAGCTATTTCACGAACATATTTACCATGGTGTACAAAACGGTGGAAAATTCGTGGAAAAGGAGATAATTTTCACGAAAAAGAGATATATCACGTAGAAACGTATCATCGAGAAATATATATTAATTATCGTTTGTTCTAATAAATAATTAATAATTCAATTACGATACGCTTATGGTCGATTACAACTCATTCGAATATCTCGTAATGATTTAAACGAAGACGTTTAAAAGACATGCATTGCTCCTTCTATCAGCTCGACCATCGTTAAGATTCTCTGAAAAAGATCATTCCGCGAGTATAAAAAATTACCTTCGTTAAGTCCACACCGTTCATCAAGTCCGTTAAGAAGTTCATCCTCCGAGGAAATGTTTAAGACAGGGGACCGAGGCAAAGCGTTCGATGAAAGGGCAATTAAAGCGAACGCGTCCAATGAAAACATATCAAATCGAATTCGTTGTTAACTAATTTCTCGAATTATCGAAAAACATCGCTTTAATTGATTTTCGAACGAAATACATCGGTTCGAGGGTTTCAGGGTTTCAATTAGACTGCCGATGTTTATATATTTATGGAAATTCGCGTAGCATGAAAAAAAAAAAAAAATATACGCGAAACGTGAGAAGCGGAAAACACATTGTAGATGTGGCAATATCGATAGTGGACGAAACAAATTTTAATTTGGCTCGCATATTTTTATGGAAATTCGTAATTCCATCGATCCGAAATTTTATTAAAAAATATTTTTTATCGCTTCGATGAAGGTACGAATGAATTTACGCGTGAACACCAGCGATCTAGTTATCACGCAGTTGTAAGTTAGTTATGCTCTTAACGGGACCCAGAACTTGGCAGATTTGTCATCTATTTTAAAAAACCTTCCATCGTTCGATTTGATAGGCTGTTTCCCTTTTTGATCTGGTATTAAAATATTCCCTTTGCTCAGCCTGGAAGTGATCTCCAAGTCATGGAAATAAAACGATAAAAGAAAAACAGAGCGCAGATAAAATTTTCCACGAAACGTTGGACATGTCTTATGCCGTTAAAATTACTGAACCTGCTCGAACAAGCTGAATAGCCTTTTTCGCAGCTGTACGACTAGTTGCACATCGTTGCACGCCATTTGTCGCGATTAGCTGCCGCCGACTAATGTGGAGAATTTCGTACAAGTCGTTGACTCGCTGCTAATTAAGAAGGCAAAGTTGCCGAGTAAGACGTCCGAATTATCTCCCTTTCTTTTTTCCCTTTTTCTATCCAAACGAAACTGACAGTATCAAAAATGAACGTTTTGGCGGCGAATAAAAAAGCTGAAACTACGTTCCTACTAACGCGATTCTTGTCGTGATAACAAAACGCAATTACTATGCACGCAGATTTATTTAATTTTGCTTCTCGTTGGAATTTCTGAGAGAAATTTTTAGTGATAGTGAAAGTAGCGCAGGATGACAGCTAAAACAACTTAAGGCAACTTCGACGAGTTAAAAAAAGGGCAGAAGTTTATTCTACGTCGAAGATAATACCGAGCTTAAGCGGGCTTTATCGCGATATCGTTTCACGTCAAAATATTTTTCTCAATAACGTCAAAGTCTTACGTTCGTTTTTAAAATCCTACAATTTCGATTTTCTTAACGTCTCGGAAGATCGCAGAGGAGAAAAAGCGCGACAAGAATATTTTCATTGACCTTTTCGCTTTGTGACCACCTTGTAATTAAACGGAAAGATTTTAATACTCCATTTATTCCATTCCTAGGATTCCTGAATTCCATTCATAGGAAATTCGAAATGGAACACGAAAAAATATATAAAATATATAAAGTAGCGTTTTCTACAGCAATTGGTTGGTAAGGCAATTTTCAACCGAGATTCTACCTTTTTACATTCTCCAAATAAGGATCCGCGGTTTAATTAGAATTTATTGGGAAGAATATGCAGAAACACGATGCAAGGACGAGATACAAGTTACGAAAGGATTTGCGAGTAACTTACGAGTAGCTTAGCAGCTACGATCTGTGAAATTTCAACTTAGTAAATCTTCTACACGAGGAATAGCGAGAGACAGGAATTTTGCGGAATTGGTCTTGTCGAACTTGGATTCGGCTTGGATTATTCGATAGAAAGAGTGACGATCTGTCGTGTGTAGCGGAAAAGCGTGTGAAGCTTTTCACAGAATCGTCGCAAAGGGAAACGATTATCGCGTGAATCGCTTCTCCGAGATATCGAAAGCTGCATCAGACCTGTTTCGAAGAAAAAGAATTTAACATACCGTGTCCCTTATCGATCCGGAGCTTTCACGGGCATTTATCCGCCAACAAGAGAAAGCTTTCGCTTTCGATATTTCTATCGGGCGCGGTGTGCGTTGTCCTGGAAAACGGCCACGAGTTTAAAGCGTCGTTGAAAGGCGTATTCGCAAGAATTGTAAAGATCAGATCGCAAGCCGAAGGCAACGGGAAACCGATGCTGACAAATGATGTTCATCGTAATATCGTAACACGACGTATTGTACGGGATATCGACGACGTTGTGTTCGCTACCGATGTTTTCCACTTAGCTGTAATTAAATAAAAGCGAGGATGATCTGAAAGATCAACGACGACAGTCAGTGGCTCGTTCTTCAACGTTACAAGTTCTTGCGATTATCGTTCATTTTCAAAAAACGAGATGCATAGAACAGTCGTCGCGTACGTTTTCTCTGCGTTTATGAGAAATTCGAAAACGAGTACACAGAGTGTACGAAATAATGCAGAAGCGTATAAAATATTCAAAACAGATATAAGCAAATTTTCTACTTACAAGACAAGTTTCGAAAGATTATGAAACTTCCGAGACGCGTACAGGACATTCTTTCGCTGTCCAAAGTTGCTCTAAGGGGATGAAATTCACCTCCGAGAATCGGCCTACTTTCCGATTTTCCGTTATAGCTTTCAAGCCACAAGTATACATAGAAAGAAACTTTTCGGACGAGAGTTACATCTTTCGATCAGCGCCTATCGTTCGATAAAAGTATCCGTCAATGTTACAGCAATAGCGGGAAATTGTCAGAGGTAGATTTCACTCTCCGAGGGTGAATTGTGGCAGAAAATAAAAATTGCGCCATACGCATCCACGTATTGTCTGCGTGCAATTTCAAAGTTCCACAATTTGTTGAATTTACGCGTTGACGTGTGCCTGCTTAATGAAGCGCGTTTTTATTTATTTTCGTTGGAATATGTATATCGTGGTCGTTTTATACGTTCAAGAGAAATCTGAAATCATGCAGAAATGGATACAACGTGCTCATAACGTGTAAAAACGTATCGGATGTCGTATACGTAAACGTATACAATATCTAAAGTAGAGTACCTGTTGCTTGTAACAACAGCAGGTTGTCCCCTAATCGTCTTTGTTTTACAAACATATCTTTTACGACAACGCATCTTTATACAAACACGAAAATTCAGTCAAACAATGCGATCTTCATCTTAATAGGACAAAATGGATCGTACGTAATTCGATAAAATAATAGAAAACAGAAAAATGTTGCGCGTCTATGATTTCCTTATAGAACGAAAGAAACTTTTGCCACGATCTAATATAATATTTAACAAATAACGGCAACTTCCGGTTCAAGTGTCTCTCTTAATTATTTTCGTGGAAATATGAGCGCGCAATAAATATTCACAGTCTAGTTAGACACAGTACTGTGAGAAGAAAGTAATAGAATTTTTATCACTATAAATAATAGATGCATATCCTTTATCACTGGTGGCATCCTAAATCATGCTAGTGGCTTTTGTCGCGTGACACAGCCTGGATATTTCTCTTCGGTTATTATCTGTTAGTCTGTATGTCCGGAGCAAGCTACATATATAAATGTACGTACATATATATGTCGGAGATGAAAGAACACCGGAACCCCTCCCTGGAATCGCGGGAATACCGCAACTCTGTAACTTAGATTAAACAAATGCCGCACCGATTATTCGAGTTTTATGATCATGAGCTTGGGCTCGAGGCGACAATCAGTCGCCGAACGTAGCCGCGGTCAAAGGGATGAACGTTTTATCTAACAAAGGCACAGAGTAACTCTATACCTCTCCTTAAAAGAAATAGTCGTAGCGATACGTGGCAGTAAATACTTCAATAGTTTCTATCCCGCGGCCCGCCACACGCAGATTTTGTCCTTCGGGTAAGATGATCGCTGGGTGTCGGCATGCCTTTGTGGTGTATGTTTAGCTAACGTGAGGACCCGCTATAGATCTTAAGATTTAGTCAAGCGAAGTCCGTCAAATAGTCTTTGTTGCAACTACGGGAAGATAGGAGAAACCTATCTTCCACGAACGTTGCCCCCCGTCAACAACCTCCCCTCAAGGGCGGCCAGCATCTCTTTCAAAACGCCGATATGGAGATCGACCAATTAGCAACAGCGCTAATTTCCCTCACCTTTGGAACGAAAGCTTTCGTTGACGAATCCGAGGATCTCATGTCCTTAGACACACCCATTATAGTTCTCCTCGACGGCATCGTCGAGACGGAGATTCATTCTTTCGTACGATCTCATCGACGAATGACAGTACCACCTTACAACCAGTGAATACCTCACGTCTAGTTAACAGAGAGTTAGACTTGAACTGTGCGAGAACATACGTTTATCATCCCGTGACCGCGGATTCGTTTCGAACCTAAGGTCATTATCACTAGTGCTACGAGTGCCTAATCTTGTTGATAAGCCTGTGTTAGTAAACTCTTTATTGTATCACGGCAATGGCTAATTGTAATGAGAACTCATCAAACGCCCCTCTCCATAATCCTGACCCTAGTCCGACATATACATACATACATACATACATACATACATAGTATATAGCAACGACAGGAAAAAGACTCGCAGCGATTAATTTTCGTTTGCCACGAGTCTATGAATCATTGGCGTTAGTCTGCTTGTTCGACTGCATTTTCCGTGGTAGTTCGATGTGATTAGGATAGCTCGTTACATGGTCGAAACATTGTTGAAACTGCTATATGACCATGATGTTACACAATGAGTGTGTAAAGATGAGAGAAAAGAGAGCGCGATAGGGAGAAATTTTGGATCTTTGTTTTGATCTCAAAATGGATCTTTGTTGAAACGACCTTTTTCGTTTAAATAATATGTAAGTTTTTTATTTATTTAAAGATAGCTACGCATCTTTCCATTTACGTAAATCGATCTCTTCCATCTTCGTGAGTTAGATCTGTCGAAAGTTTTTTCGCTTTCTCGAGTTGGCAAGTTGGAAAAAAAAGAATCCCTGACATCGCGACGCGAAAGAATGATCGATTTGCCATAGAATGGTCATGTACAGTGAACGGCGATACTATCGCAACATCCTTCGCAATTGAATAATTTCTTCGTAAGGTCAGATCAAACGACTTGAGTTTTTGCGATGAACAAGGTAGAGGTTTATTTTTCAAGCTTTCTTTATCTGGGTTTAGAGCAACGGAAATTGGAACGTGTTTCGAAGATTCGCACACGTACAGAACGTTAAAAAAATAATTTATTTCGAAATCTTTCAACTTTCGATTCGCCTTTCATCTCTTCGATTCGCCATCTGAACAAATATTTTGAAAAATTCAAATCAATTTATATGCTCGTCCTTGCTTCTTTCATAACACGGATTACTATCATTTTGAATGAACATATGCTTTTTTCGTGATTCGAATTAAAAGAATTAAACAAATCGGAACGTTGTTTTCCTTGTTGTAGCATTAACATTTTTATTGCGCTCGTAATTCACGATACTTAGGCTGCAACATACCGAAGCTCTTCTCATACTTGTATCGCATTAGGGGCAAATGTTACATGGTTGCAGAACCGTACAAGCAATATGCTGGAGACAAAGTGGGGTGGGATTTTATGTACCAAGTTAATGCTACATTCCGTTCTCGTTCACTCTAATGGGACGGCTTAATAAATATCATTCGATATATCTTGAAGGTTCCGCCATTTCTATCTGAAAGTTGTTCACCAAGGGTAGAAGGTAAATTATCGTTGACATTCCCTTCCTACACTCCCTTCCATCTGACATAAGAGACACGAAGGGGACGAAAAGATTGAGAATTAATGGTCAATATGATCTTGTAGATGATTTCTAAAATGTTCTGAAAGGGAGATAGCGACTGAACCTACACTGAAGCTATACAATCTTTACATTTTTTTTCGTGTTTAAAATTACCAATTTCTACATTTTACGTTTCCTTCATAAAATTAGAAACTTTCTTGACGAAGTTGCTAATAATCTACTTGGCCAGTCGACTGTTGCCACCTGTTTGGAAAACGTTTTCCTAAAAAGCGATGACGAGTATATTCAAACACAGGGTATGTGCAACTGTGTAGTATGGAATTAAGTTGTCAAATAAACTAAACCAGAATAACTAGTGAAATTGACTGGTTTTACAATTTTATTTTAAAATTCCTACTTCATGTTATATTCTTTTCCGCAATGATGTAATGACTTTTGCAACGATAACTAAAAGAATAATATAACGAATCTTGTTTTGTTTTTTATGTATTCAAACTCAAAATAATGTATCAAGGCTACCTATACCAATATCAGTTAAAATACCCGGTACTTGTCAAGGTGTAAAAGGGTAAAAGGGTCCCACAATCTGTTTCCCACAATCTGAATCCCAATTAACCAGTTTCCTCGTTTTGTACAACTTGCCACGCGTTCTTAAAATGTTTATTGCGTGTCATTCGATATAATGATAACATTTATCAGGAAGTGTATCAATCCTATTATAAGTGTATCAATCCTAGTTCAGGGATGATGGTCCCAGATGTATTAATAATCCCAAAAATGCACTACATAACATGGAATTCCTTCTGTAAGAAAGTAATAAATCACTAAATATAAAAATATTCCATTGTTACGTATTTTTTAAAGACCAGTCATTTTCGCTGGTTTTAGTAGAAATAGCTTCGTGTTAACTATCGGTAGTTCTAGCGTTAAGTTGTAACGAAACGACTTTTTTATTTTTCAACTTTATTGCCGAAATTTATCGCAATTGAAAACAGCAAGTTTTAACTATTTTTTACGCACGACGAGTATACTCGTCAAAGACAATTAACTGATTAAGATATTCTGTATGAATTTACCATAGAATCTAAGCGGGCTGACATCGATGATAAACGTACTGTCTTTTTCACCTTAAAAATATCTTCTTATTAGGTCTAAAATAATGAAAAGGGCAGGAAACTTGTGAAACTGCTTCCGAGGTATAAAAAGAAGAAGATATAGGGGGGGGGGCGTTAAAGGTTTTTAGCAGGGAGCGTTTCAAAGTCCCCAAATAAAAACTTCGAATGTGGTAATTTTTTTTTAATAATAAAAGTTTTATCGATGCTATATCGTTTCTCCCTGGTGTCTTCTGTACGCTTTGAGACATTTATGACCATTCGTAGGTGAGAGTGAAAGTTAATGATATCTCGCTTACATCGGAACAGCGACTTTATCCCTTCAAATTTATAATTTCGATCTTTTATTTTATCTTGTGAAGTTTTATGCTTCCAGCGTGTAGAGAGGTGTCTTTGCATCTTCGACTTTGCTTTGATCAACGATCGAGAATTTTATCTTCTGCAATCAAGTTTATTAAGTTGGACCAACAAAAGAGTTGCTCCAGTATTACTGTTCCTTTGCAAAATATTCTAGATTTACTTATTCGTTTATTTTTATAATTATTATTTATCGATTATGTCTTATTTATCAAAATATTTCTTTGTAGTCAACAAGCGACACGAAGGTCATCGAATGAACAAACACGAACTTATCGTATTTGTGGTTTTCAAGTATGCCGCTAATATTTATACGTTTGTTAGAAAATTTGTGCGTAGCACGGCGAAAATATGTGAATTATCAGAGGCAAGGTACTTTATTTAAGCTCCGTTCCGCCAATAATATTTACAATTATATTAATATATACAATTATATTAATTTGTACGACAATCTGCGGTTTATTGACAAATTCTCGTTTGATAGATTTTTTATAATCGGACAGAAAGCTGGCAAAGGCAACGGAGAATTCGCAGAAGCGTTCAAAAGGGAATGTTACCCTCGTTCGTCAGTCTGCTTGTTAGCACCCCCTGTAAAATTAATGAGGAGATCACACAATAAGAAATAACTGCAAATTTACAGATAGGGTTCCACCCACGCAGAGTTTACCTTCTAATGAAATTTCCAAGAGATAATGCTTTCTTCAGACAATTCCTCGGACTATTCGCGCGTTCAATTTGTATAATTGCTTCCTATCAGCCAGGACAATTTATTACGACGCAGTTTGCTAGCGATTAGCTATCAAACTTAAACGAAACTATTCAGATCGACGCTTTGGTAATGACATTATCGATGATATATCATTCCATGATACGTGATATAATTAATTTATACGTTATATCAACGTATTATATTATTTTCATCGCGTTGCTCTATCTATTATGGTTGTCGGAGCATCCCATAAATAATTCGATTGATCGAGGAGCGAAATTTGCGACAATGGAACTCGTCTCCGTAGAAATTTTATAAGAGGAAAGTAGAACATTTCATAGGAAGACAGCAGGCAGCTGTGGAAAATGATAAGAACATTAAACGGATAGACTTAACCAGTTAGCCGTCTTCGACGAGTATAGTCGTCACGAAGAAGTGGCAATATTTTGCCTCACGACGAGCCCTGTTGGTAATAACATTAAAAAATGAAACGGTCGTTTTATTACAATTTAATTCTGTATTGCAGCAGTCACTTTGTGTTTGACGAATATACTTGTCGTTTCAAACAGATTGCAACAGCCTAATGTAACAACATTTCCCTGTAAGTGGAAACTTATAAGCGACTATTATTATTATTATTATTATTATTATTATTATTGTTATTGTTATTATTATTATTATTGTTATTATTATTATTATTATTATTATTGTTATTGTTATTGTTATTACTATCATTATTATTATTGTTATTATTATTGTTATTGTTATTGTTATTATTATTATTATTATTACTGTTATTATTATTATTACTATTACTGTTACTATTATTGTTACTATTATTGTCTCAATTATTGTTTCTTGAAAATTTTTAAAATTTCAAATTTTTAAAATTTTTAAAAATTTGAATATTCGAATTTTTAAAAATTTGAAAATTTGAAAATTTGAATTTCTATTTTTGTTTCTATTATTGTTTCTATTTTTGTTTCTATTATTGTTTCTATTTTTGGTTCTATTATTGTTACTATTATTGTTTCTATTATTGTTTCTATTATTGTTACTATTATTACTATTATTATTATTACCTTATTTCACGTATATTTATGTGCAACATAATATGAACAAAAGAAAGAAAGTTTAAAAACATTATTACCATTGCCAGTGCGTTATGGTTATAGCGTCATAAGAGGCAAAAAAGGGGAATAAAAAGCGTTAAAACGTCCTAACTTCAATTTCCACGGCAAATGAAATTGTTTACTAAAAGGTATAATTTACATCTCATGGCTAACATATGTACATGCTCGTTAATGAACGTTGCAACACCTGCTGGTTTTCTATAACATTAGAAAATAATTGATCAGGATTACTAGATAAATGATATGATAAAATTGAATTTTTCGGTATTCGTACGAACCAAGGATAGACGAAACGCTGAGTGAATGTTTCTGAGTGATAATTTCATTTATTGTAATTTCTGTTTCATAAAAATCAATCTAACGTGCGTTTACACGTTAAGTTTTTCCTTTCATTACATACATGAACGTACGTGACGTTAATGAACGTTACGGACGTACATGAACGTTAAAGATTCTAAAGTTCTCCGTTATACCGTGATAACCGAAATGAAAATTCAGATTTTAATTTCAGAATCGAATGGCCTCTACTGTCTCTATTTATTGAATGGTTAAAAATATGTTGACGATCTGTTCGGTTTATTTCGTATTTGTAAAATTAAATTTCCCTTTATCGAAATGGTTTGCGATTACGTGTAAGTGCAATTGAAATGATCAAATGTCAATTCTCTTCCTTCCTGAAATTCATTTATCTTACATCGATCGACAACGTAAATGTCAGAGACCGTCGTTATAAATATCTATGAAACGTCAATGTAATGTAACGAGCGACGGATATATAGAAATTTAATTCCCTGTTATTTCTAGTTTTCCGAAACAACTGATACAATAGCGACAGCGTGTAACGGCAATAAATAAAATAGCAGGCTATTGTATTTCGTTCTAAATTAAAAAAAAAAAAAAAAGGATCAATGCAGCGGAGAGTATCGTTGAATTATTAATAAGTTGAAATGTTATTTTAACACATGCATCGAATTTAAGCTTGGCTCAAGTACGTTGTTGATTGGATTTTTAATTTGGTCCTTTATGGAACTAGGCTAATTAACCTGCTCTGTTTTTAATTATCATTCCTGATTACATTGCAACAGATTAGCTCTGACGATTTATGAAAGTTGTTCGTGTACTAAAATTAAAACGTTGAACGAAGATATAAAATATGCGGAAGGCGGCGAAGCTATAAGAAGTAAACAAGCGATGCTCTTTAATATTGATAATCGTTAGATTGTATTCTAATGATTAACCGATTACTTTAACGAAAGTGAATATAATACCTTTACTTTCGTTGCATTCATTATTACGTTTATATATAAAATTTGCTGCTATTAAATTCATTATGATAGTGAAAGAATAATTCCGCCGGAATATTATATCGAATTTCAATATTAAATGATTATTAAATTATAAACGATGATAAACCATAATAATAAATTATGTCTACCACGTAGTAGGTACGAGAAACGTATAAAAATCTGTTCAACATACACATAATAAAATAATAGAATAAACGAATTGCTAGCTAATTGTTTCATTATAATTCGATGAATAATATCGTAAGTTAATTTCGCGTATATTCAATTATTGAAACACATTGTGTATAATAAGAAATTTTAACATCAAATTACTTGGTAATTTAATTTCTGATCTCGAGATAATCCGCGTGACATCCTCTTTATCCTATCGATATTAAATTTTCACGAAGAAGTTAATTTCAAGCGAATGGTAATATTAATCGAATGTTAAGCACGTATTCTTTGCTACGCTGTCGCAATGCTATGTTAATTTATCAAGTCGATAAACTTTTCGACCGGAACACGTAATACGCAAACTTTCACCAACTAATACGAGTTGCAAATTATTAACGCGCTATTCGTTTCTCTAACGTTATTAACTGAGAACTTGCACAAATTTCTATTCAATTTCGAGCAATATACGCTGGAATAACGTTTGAGACGTTGTTAAAATTGGAAATTGCGATAAACGAATCGTTGACTTTTATCGCTTTCCTACTTACGTGTTACGGGTTTGTATTTGTCGAAAATTTCGACAATGTTCTGTCTATTAAAGAGAAATTACATTCGTCGTTCTCACATGTAAAGTTACTTCACCAATTAACATGGAACGCGCGTGTTTCGTAACACAGACAGCACTATCCTTTAAACCTTGCAGCGATAAATAGGTAATAATAATAATAATAATAAACCGATAATTAATACAATGTTTATGCTGTATAGAGTGTACTATATATCTATATAATAATCTATGTTTAATCTGTGCATTGAGGTTGAATGATAACTCCGACAAATGTGAATGAGAACTCTATGTGCGTAAATGAATTTCATTTTGTAGCCGACAGATGAAATTTAATAAATTATATATATAATTATATATATACTGACAAAATGTTATTTTCTATCTACTTTCTATTATCTAATTTTTATTTTAAAAATAACATTTTGCTAGTTTTAACTCGACTTAGTTCGCGAAAAAATCGAATTTGCAAATTTATCAAGTATACTTAAACGACGGTATGTTCCGGAATAAGTAGGACTAGATAATCGACAGGAGGTGGTTTCACGTGTGAAAATAAGTCGAAAACGTAAAATAACATTTCTTCGTAGAACGCTTTGTTTCCCAGAAAAATAAATTTGAAAATTTCTCATTTATTCGTTAACATTTATTATCTCGAAAATGAAGCCTTAAACGGGAACATGTTACTCCACATTTTCGACTTGTTTTCACACGTAAAATGACCTCCATGTCGATTATTCAGTCCCGTCCAGTCCGGAATTACCCACGTTCCGGTATGCTTGATAAATTTTCAAACTCAATTTTCTCGACAACCACGTCGAGAATGCAAAAATTTTTATGCTATATATATTTCATTTATATTTCCACGAAGAATCACGCGGTGCTTGCTTCTTCGTATCACTCGGCTCGGGCTCCGTACATCAAACTCGCACGTTGAACTATCTCCGCTATTTTTGTCTTTCTCATATCTATCTACATATTAAAACTACGCTGAGACAACTTCTTTTTCGTCTTTTCGAGTTTCCTTTGAAACAAGAAATAGAGATAATTTTTATTACGAAAGTCGATAACGTCGCTACGTTGTACTTGGCGTTTAATATCGAGTACTTATTACGAAGAAACTTGCTCGAGTCCTAAATGGGTCGTGTTGTTTTTCATTGGGGAAATTGATAAACGACGATGTGGAAGTAAAATAGTCGACAGGTCTCGTTCGTGCAACATCGCGACGATCGTTCAGACCACGCTGTTCTCGATACTGCAAACAACACGTGACGTCAAAAATGCATCGAATGCAAATTGGACAAATTGTGAATTTTAATAAATAAATAAAAAAAAAAACCATTGGGCTGAACATCTGACAGCACAGGCGGTATGACCCATGTTGAACCATGTTGATCGAAACGACGAAAGGTCACGCGTTAGCCTGCGTTGACAAAACGGTGCCACTTGAGTGGAATCATGCGATTTCTCTTACCGTATCGTCGTTTGATCCTTCCGTCGATTCTAATGGAAAATTGAAATTTCATTTCTGTTGCTTCTTAACAACACGACATAACGAGAAATCGAACGACTCGTTGTTATTTCATTTCGCTCTATCTCCTCGTTTTATTTATACATCTTTCGAAAAGCTATCGTCGATAGCGTTTTTAAACAGTTAACCGCGTTTCATGAATTAAACAGGTCGAGAAAAATGTTAATCTCGGTGTGTTTCATCTGTCGTATAATATAAAACATTACCATTTACCATAAAAATTCCAAATTTTAGTAAGAAGCGCTAAGAATGTTATTTAGTGGTACGTTCGCTTTGTCAGTAAAACTGAAAAATTTGATTTGTTCCTTTGTTATATCGGTTATTCCCTGTACAACGTATTCCTTTTTATAAACTCAGTTGATTATTTTCACCGATATATCGGCAATGCCCGAATTGTTTACGCAATTTTGTCTGCTTGCAAATTGAGTGGATGTTTTACTGCGTGTGTCCGGTATTCCCCGATAACGATCGAAATATAATACAGAAAATATAATGCGATTCAGTTTTTTGGTCGAATGTGTGTTGAATAAATTATCGAATATGCAATTCCACGAACACGAGCTTCGAAAGTTGCTCCACCATCTACGAGTTCAACCGTAAAACCTACGCTTCCTATCAAAAAACATTTCCCCAATTTTATACCAGTTATATCATTGATCGGATCCACTTCACGTTGCTGGTGTTAGATTTGCCAAGTGCCACTTTGTGCGATATTCTGTTTCGAGAAATACCACACTGGGAGGATCCACTGAATTTCTTCTATCTTTTCACATTTTTCTTGTTTACGAATTTTGTTATTTTGTTACAATTTTAACATTTTATGTGGGAAATAATTCATTTTTTCGAAGAAAAATGTAAGCCATCGTCATTTTGGTTTAACGTCGTCGTAAAACTTATAACAGGAACACGTAACACATTTTCTTTGTGTTCGACGTGTATACTCGTCGTCGCTTATTTTTATTTGCATTTTATTCACGTTGATTTCTAAAACTAAATTCCACGGTTAACTGGTTAACAGTACATCGCGCTTCGTGAATATTTCAATTCACTCTTCTATGCTAAGGAATCGCACGAGTCATCTGATGCGTCATTCGTCTATCATCTGACACGGACGAAGAAAGGAAGAATTTCTCGAGATTTTACGCAGAACGAAAATTTGTTTTTCGATATACGCTACAATTTTGTTTTTCTCATAGAGATTATACGAGAAAGTAAAATGTACTATTGTTCGTTTTATTCCGCGCGATTCTCAACTTTTATAATCTCGCGTAACGTAACAAAGCATTGCAAAAAGAAATAAAAAGGTGGAAAAGTAAAAACTGAAAAATATGTTGCACGTAGAAATTTCTTACGATTTCTCTTCAAACTTTGAAAATTTGGATTCAAATTAACGCGATATAGTATCATTTACATGTACAGTTTAGTTGATAACAAACTAACAGCAAACAAAGCAATGTTTATCGATGTTTTACGAAATTTATTTATTACACGACTTATATTTGTGTGACTTTTTCTTCGTAATTTCGTAATTGATTGTTATTCTGGGTGTTTAGATATTTTTCATTCTGTCCACAGTTTCCACTCGGTCGTATCTTCCTTTCGTTAACAAACTTTCTCGAGTTTGAGGAAAATATGAGAGAACCGTTACTTTATATGCAAGTTTCCTTCTTCGAACGTTAAAAGTTCGAAATTTTCTTCAAGCATCAGGAGTATTTTCATTTGTCGAAACGAGGACGAAATTGGGGTATAAAACTTGGCGAGCGCTGCAGCATCGAGAATTAATGATATTGTGCTTCAACTTAATTTATCGCCATGAAAATGCTGGTCTGCACTTAGTCGACCACGAACTTTTACTATTTCGGACTTTTTCCTCCTAATATTTTATATTGGGTTGGCAACTAAGTGGTTGCGGATTTTATCATTAGGTGGCACTGACAAAATCCGCAATCACTTAGTTGCCAACCCAATATTATCGTTCCATCTGAAACTTCTATTATTTAAAGCATCGTATTAAACCTTGTGTCCGAGTACAATGTTTCCAGTAATATTATACAGGTTGGTTGGTAACTGGTGGTACAAACGGAAAGGGGGTGATTCTACGCGAAAAAGAAGTCGAAAATATAGAATAAAAATTTTTCGTTTGAGGCTTCGTTTTCGAGAAAATCGACTTTGAATTTTCGCTCGGTACGCGTGCACTTTATCACGTCTCGTTATAACGGACCTCACTGTACATCGTTGTCTCGATGGATATTATCGCAGTTTAAGTTTGTTTTTGCCGTAACGGAAAATTAGGAATACATAATGAAATAACATGAAGTAATCATAAAGTTTATTGTTACAAAAATTGCTGAAAGTGTTGCCCATTCTGTCCAACACATACTTCTGCTCTTCTAATTAAATTTCTATGAACACTTTCTAACGCATTCGTTTGTTTTAAAGTATGAAAGGCTACAATAATCTTTTCTTTCAATTGCTCGAAAATAAAACCTCGAACGAAAAATTTTTATTCTATATTTTCGACTTCTTTTTTCGCGTAGAATCACCCCCTTCCCGCTTGTACCACCAGTTACCAACCACCCTGTATGTTGGGTTGTCCGGAAAGTGTCTTTCTTTCAAAGAGACGTCTTTTTCAACGACGCATCTTTATACAAACATAAAACCTAATCTGTCGAACATTGTGATCTTTAGTTTGATAAAACAAAACGGATCATAGGTAATTCGATAAAATAATATAAAACGGAAAATGTGCATCCATTATTTCCTTATGGAACGAAAGAAACTTTTCGGACTACCTAATAGTTTCGTATTGCCATAAACGGAGAAAATTCGAACTTTCTAAGTAACGTAAACTAAAACTCGAAATTCGTTAAAGTAAAATTGAGGAAAAATCAAATATTGTGCATAGTAACTTTCTAAATTTTTATGTACAATGTTCGTCGTAATAATATCAACGATAGAATATAATCAGAAGAGTACGCGTGCGATAAATTCGATCGTGCGTTTAAAAAGAAATAAATGAAAATTTCAATAAGAACGTAGTTGGCGATTTAATAGAATTTCAATAGAATTTCAATAATGGACAAGAATTTCGTTATTTGTCCGGTAACGTCGTTGTGTCTATTTTCGTAAAAGCCAGATTACGATTGCACGTTTTTCTCGATTCGAAGCTTCGTCGAGTTTAATCCGGCGACCGGTTTAGGCTACAGTATGTTTCAAATTTCCAGCCCTTTGTATGCAGAAAAATCATTCGACCCGATGAACCGCGTGAAATGTAGAAGTTCACTGATTCAGCGAACGAAAATAAATCGCATGTAATATTAAATCGATATCGTCGACCTGAGGGCGAACTTTCTCTTTGGAATCTCGTATCTTGGACACGTCGAATCAAACTTTCGAAATTCGATATTTCCACCGATTCAATGCTACTCGTATGACTTTGATATTTGTCGATACAGCCCGGTACACGTGTAACGACATTTGCGACTTCGACGCATGGAAAATCCGTCTCGCAAAATGTGCGCTAGCCTGTGCTGAGCTGGTGAATGATTGCCACGTTAGAACGAAGTAGCTTCAATAAATAATTGATATGCAGCGAAATAAAGAAGGTTGTGGCAAAGTAAAAATTTTAATGTAAATCTTTCGATGGATTCAAAGGCGTAATAAAAAAAGGTAATAAAAAGATTTCGAAGCAGAACTAGATTATTTGAAATTCTCTGACGAAAATGATACGATAGAAGGTCCTTTAGTGCGGAAATTACGTTACAGAATTTTTTCGAATGGAAAGAACACAATGTAGTTATTGATTTTGAAGAACGTTCCATAAAATATTGAGTTACTTAAGCTGCTTATATTTTGATTTTTGAAAATAAGCAAACGCGTATTGTTTATCATTTTATTGTTAACTTATTTATTCCATCTTTTCTATTATTCGTTATTTAATATTAAAAATTACACTTATTTTCTTAAAGTTGATTCATATAATTATCATGCTTTCTTTTATGAATTAATTGAATGTTAACGCGTCGCGTAATTTATAAGTATTAAGAAAAATCGTTTATTCGAGTACATTATTCACCTGGTGTAATGTCACTCTATTAAGAAGCACGAAAGAATATATTCTTGTTCGATTTATCACGAAAAATAAAATCTTGCACGTGTGTACAAGCTGTTGGTTTCATCCAAAAACTACGACGCATGGGATAGAGAAACAGATATATATGCAAATGCACGTAATATATAAGAGAAAAACGTATGTACGAGTCCATAAATCGAAGTACGAACTGAAGAGGGAAATTTAAATTTTATCGAAAATTCTACTTCTAATCGACGTCTGCGTAAGATACGAGGACTAGCTGTTGGCGAGATACGGAAGCAATTTGTAGGTTCGATTTTAACGTCTAATAACTTCCAATGGCTGTCTGATATCCGCACGGTAACATTTCCAACGAAATAACGAGAGCGATTCGCAAAAGAAAATATCGACTCGCAACATTCGTTCTGGGCACGTGCTGCGTGAGCGCGTCTGCGTAATCCGTTTTTAACGGGCGAAAAAGTCAGTGTTATTGCTAAAACGAACGTACTAGGAAAAAAGTAGCGAAGCGTAGAACTTTAAAAATAAAACAACATTTTTCCACGTTATATTCCTTCTGATATTTACGAAGTCTTCGTGTGCCAAAAGAATCTGACATTCTAATGTGACAATAAACAGGAAATCTTTTAAGCAAAAAGAAAAAAAAAATACATATATCTCGAGTTCTCAGTGGGATTAGGGGCGTGTAACGAATCTTCATTTAGATTAACCATTGTTGTTATACGATATGCATGATATTTACTGGTACCGATATGATTACAGTACCGATATGGTACAGAGTTTGACAAGTAACCGTGGCAATTAGATACTCGAGATGCCAATGACAATGATCTTAGGTTCAATAACGAATCCACGGTCAAAGGGATAACAAATACGTCTTCTTCCAAAGTCTAAGTCGTACTGAGCTTACTTGTCCACAATTCAAGTGTAACTCAACTTACTTGTCTACGATATAAGTAGAACTCAACTTACTTGTCTACAGTATAAGTAGAACTCCCTCAGTCCAAATGGAACTGCACTTATATACTCGTCTCTGTACCCCTCGGGTCAACTATATTTTTAAGGAGATCTATACAATTACTCCATAGCTTTGTTAGGTAAAAACGTCCATGCCATGACCGTGGCTACGTTTAGCGACCAGTTGTGTCACTTCGAGCCCAAGCCTACTGTCATAAATCTCGGGTAAACATAGTCGGATTAAATCATAAACAACTACTTCTGAGTTTTATTATTTAAGTGCAGCTATAATAAAAAGTCTAGACTAAAGTATTGGGGGTCTTCCCAAAAATTCCAAAAGAAAGGCCCCGATGTCCTTTTATCTCCAACATGTATATAGGAGAAATAAAATAGTATAGTAATTTTTTAATTGCACACTAAATTAGTATTAAATTCCATACGATATTTTCAAAGATCTTGTATCTTTGAATCTATCAGATTTGTTTTTAGATACAAAAGAAAATTAATAAAAATGTGACTTATTTTTATTCATTCTTTTGTACTGTTCGATCGTTCTCCACTATGATACGGTTTCAACGAAGAAACGTTTTATTTATGTTCAAGTGAGAATTTACCTAAATCAAGATGAGAAGCCCGAATGTGAATGTGACGGCAAACTATGGCGAGCTTCAAATCGTCATAGAGGAAAGCACATCGGGCGAAGAGGAAGAGGAAGGGCGAAGGAACGAGTCGCCTCCGCGTGGCATGGATAATGTATGTTTTTTTTTCTTTTTATTTATTAGAATATTTACAATCAATTCTCGTTGAGAATTTTCAGTAACTTAGTTTGGCGTGATACAATGACATGGATTATAATAGTTTTATATTGTTGGTTCTAGTAGAAACTAAGGATTTAATCTCGAGGGTATTTTCTTTTTAGTCTGCGGATCTGGTCCGTCGTGTCCAGTAGTTGGGTGACTAGTGGGTTGTGGTGGTTGTTGACTCTTGTGTTATATCTGCTTCTGAACTTGTGTATTTCATCTTTGACTGTAGGTATCTTGAGGTCGCGGTGGATTGTTTCGTTGGTAACATACCAGGGTGCATTTAATAGGGATCTTAGCGTTTTCGATTGGAAGCGTTGGAGTATTTCAATGTTGGAATTACTTGCTGTTCCCCATAGTTGGATTCCGTAGGTCCAGACAGGTTTTATTACGGCCTTGTAGAGGGTTATTTTGTTCTGTATGTTTAGTTTGGAGCGTCGGCCCGTGAGCCAATAGAATTTTCTTAGTTTTTCCTTTAATTGCTTTGATTTCTCTGAGATATGTTTTTTCCAAGTTAGCCTCCTGTCCAGGGTCATGCCCAGGTATTTTACGGAGTCCTTGCTTGGGATTATTGTGTTGTTAATGGTGACCTGGGGGCAGGTTTGTTTTCGGAGCGTGAAGGTTACATGAGAGGATTTTTTTTCGTTTATTTTGAAGCCCCATTTTTGGAACCACTTTTCCATGGTGTCGAGACTTCGCTGGAGAGTGGATGAGGCAATTGTCGGGTCTGCGTGGGTAGCTAATAGTGCTGTATCGTCGGCAAATGTTGCTATTGTTACCTCGTTTGATATAGGTAAGTCGGCAGTGTAGATGGAGAACAGTAGGGGTCCGAGGACACTACCTTGGGGTATGCCGGATTCTATTGGGAATGTTACGGAAGAGGCGCCTAGGCATTTAACTATGAATTGTCTGTTGGTTAGGTAGGATTTTAAGATGGAGTAGTATGGATGGGGTAGGATCTTTTTGATCTTGTAGAGTAGCCCCACATGCCATACTTTGTCGAATGCCTGTTGGATGTCTAAGAATACCGCTGAACAGTATTTTTTCTTTTCAAGGGTTTGGCTGATCATGTGGATTATGCAGTGGATTTGCTCTACTGTTGAGTGTTGTTTTCGGAAGCCGATTTGGTGGTCTGGGAGTGTTTTCAATTCTTCTAGGAGTGGGAGGAGACGATTCCTGAGCATTCTCTCGAATAGTTTAGACAGGGTAGGTAAAAGACTGATTGGGCGATAGGAGGTGGTTTCATATTTTGGTTTACCGGGTTTAGGGATGAGGGTGATTAGTGAGATTTTCCAAGCCTTGGAAAAGTGTTGAAGGCGGAGGATAGCGTTAAAGATTGATGCGACGAGTGCAATCCCTTTTATGGGAAGTTCCTTGATTGCTTTATTTCCTATTAGGTCGTGACCTGCTGCTTTCTTGGGGTTTGGCCGACTGATTGCTTGTATAATCTCTGCAGAAGTGATGGGCTCAATAGGAGGGGACATTTGGAAGGGAGTGTGCAGGTATTCGGTAACGTCTGCAGCAGCTACGGAGGAATGGAGTTTGAATACTTCAGACAAGTGTTTGGCAAATAGGTTGGCTTTTTCTATAAGGCTACGCGCCCATCCGCCTTGCGGGCGGCGGATTGGAGGTATTATTTGTGGGGGGCGCGTGAGTTTCCTGGAGGCCTTCCATAGTGAGTAGTTGGAGTCGGCTGTGGGGGACAAGCTGGCGAGATATTTGTGAAAACAGTCATTATTGTAGTTTTTTATGGTTTTGGATAGTTTTCTAGTTGCGTTGTTTAGTTTGCGTTTGTCCTCCGGTGTTCTATGGGTCTGCCATACTCTTCTTAGTCTACGTTTTTCTGCTATTTTTTTTAATATGTACTGGGGATATTCGTGTTTGCTGATGGACGTTATTGCCGGTGTGGAGAAGCGGATAGCGTTTATTATGCTCGTGTTTAGGTATTCCGTGGCTGCTTCGATTTCTTCGTTGGCTTTTAGTGAAGTTGAGGCTGAAGTTGTGTGTGTGAAGATTTCTCTAAAGAGCTGCCAGTTGGTGTGTTGGTTATGAATGGAGCCATTAGGTGTATTCTCGATGATAGTTGAACTGACTGTTACTATCACGGGGGAATGATCAGAGGAGAGATCAGCCGAGGAATTGATTTGGACGTGTCTTGACGAGATATTTTTAGTTATGATGAAATCAAGGAGATCGGGTATTTTGTTTGTGTCGGTGGGCCAGTGTGTGGGTTCGTATGTGGTAAGGTAGTTGAGGTTATTGGTTATTATGCTGTTGAGGAGGTTTTTACCTCTTACTGTAACTAGTCTGCTGCCCCATTGGGTGTGTTTGGCGTTGTAGTCTCCTCCGGCTATGAATCTATTGCCCAGGGTGTCCAGGAAGTTGTCGAAGTCTTCTTTGGCGATGGAGTGTCTGGGAGGGCAGTATACAGCTGAAGTGGTGATTGTACCATGACAGTCTTCTATTGCTACGTTTGTTGCTTGGAGGTAGTCTTTCTGGAATGGTGGAAGTTCGTAGTGCTTGATGTTTGATTTGATTATTATTCCCGTGCCGCCGTGGGCCTTTCCGCTGGGGTGTTGTGTGTGGTAGAAGTTGTAGCCGTGTATTTTGACGTAGTTTTTGTCGGTGAAGTGGGTTTCGGATATGAGCATCACATCGATTTGCTGTTGTTTTAAGAATAGTTCTAGTTCAAATTTGTGCTGAGCTAGACCGTTGGCGTTCCACAGAGCTATTCGCATTGGTTTTATTTTGCTTCTGTGCGTATGAATTTGTCCATGAAGAGTGTGAGTAGTGACAGCAAGTTGTTAATTTGCTCAGTTTGCTTCTCGATAAGTTTTTCGAGTCTGGTAAAGTTGTCTGTGTTTTGTGGGGTGGGAATTCTATTTTCTGTGTGTACAATGTGTGTTTTCGAGTTGTTTACGTTTCCTTGCGTTGCCTGCGCATAGGATACTGTTGGTGTAGTGAGTTTTTGGGGTTTAGGTTCTTGTATGGTTATGTCCTTGGGTCTCAGTTTTGGATACACTATATTATGTAGTGTTTGTAGGCTGAGCATCCTTTGTAGTTCGCAGGATGCTCTCCTTGACAGTGGATACACTTGGCGGGGGTTTCCGGGGATTTAGTGCATTGGTCAGTGGGGTGATTACCTGCACATTTTACGCACCGGAAGTTGTGATTGCAGTATTTCTGCGTGTGGCCGTACCTTTGGCACCTCTTGCATTGTATTATTTCTTTCTTTACAAGAGGTGGCTCGAACTTAACTATGGAGTTCATCAGCCGATTGATATTGTAGATTTCTTTATTGTTTGTTTTTTGTTTTACGTCTATAAAAAATAAGGATAGTGGGTTTTTTGTGATTCTATGCCTAATGTTACTGATGTTAGTTACTTCGTGGCCGTGATTTGACAATTCGCATTTTAGTTCGTCTAGATCGACTGAGTGATGGATATTGCGTAGCACCACTCGAAATGGTCTTTCTTGTTTGAGCTGGTATGTGTGGAATTTAGCGTTTAACGTTTTTAATAGCTTGGTTAACTTTCTATAGGCGTCTGGGTGGGTCGGCAGTATTTTCACGTGGTTGTTGTTAATCTTTAACTTGTAGTCCTCTTTGCTGATGTCTTTTTCGATAGTCTTAATCATTGACTGTATGTCGATTACGTCGTTAATGAATATCGGTGGGGGAGGGGGAATTCTTTGAGTATGGAGATTATTTACCTTTTCGGTTGTAATCATGGAGTCTTCCGTGGACTCCAGTATTGAAAATCTATTGTAGGTGGTCACCTGGCTGGCTGATGGTTTAGTTTGACTCTTGTTTACATTTGTCTTGGTTGGTTCGAGCTTTCGTTTTTTCGTGTGATGGTCGTTTACCAGGATAGATGTGTTGCCCTCTTGCCACGGGGGAGGAAAAATGGCGGTGTTATAATTTAGCTCCGGGGAGCCTGTTGGGAATGATAGAGCCATCATCGAGCTAGTTAATTCAGTGTGAAAGAACTAGTCGAGAGGCTGTTAACCCCTGGCTAGGTTAGTTGGATTCGCTTTCGACAGATGGGCGTCACGTGGAATTTTGTGAACTTCACAGGGCACTGGACACACGTCTGCACGTCTCGGCACTCAGCAGCAACTGGATGGTCACGTGCTGCTTTGTGAACATTGCCGGGCACTGGACACACGTCTGCACGCCTCGGCACTCACGAACGAACCGGATAATGTATGTGATAATGTATTTTTAGTGTATCCTGTTAGCTTAACAAAACATAACGTTGTTCAACGTTTGCATAATATATTTAAAGAAAAAGATTGATCGTACTTTCTGATCTGAAAAAATAGCTCTGTTTATACATTATACATTATACATGTGTATGGGAATTAACTAGTGTCTATATAGTTTCACACTGACAAAATAGTTTCGAGTTACTTAAAAATAGTTGCTTGATTCAAGCAACTGTACGCGTTAACAAAATAGTTTCAAGTAACTTGAAAATAGTTGCTTGATTCAGGTAACTTGACCAATCTGAATCATCATAAAAACTTGGAAGGATATTTCAAGCAAAATTACAGATTCACATTGGTAAAATAATAGGTTCACATTGACAAAATGGTTTCGAATTGCTTGAATTCAAATCGTTTGACGAAGCAACATGACTAATCTGAATAGTTTAATTGTCATCTTTATCCAAGACTCGCATAGTCAATCGAGCCATTCGGAAATCACATTGACCAACTCCAAAATTGAAAAGTAGAGAAAAGTAATTACAAGTATCGCAAGTGGTGAGACAATATGCGATAAAAATGAAAAGATGAGCGTGGCATTAAGCTCTAAGGAACTAGAGGTTTTGTGAGAATCAATCGTGTACTTGGACGATGAAATTGCGAAATTGTGAGATTGTCCAAAGATGAAGTTGGTCAATTTGACTTTCGCCAGGCTCGATCGTCACTACGACAGTTCTCGCGTATCGAAACTATCTTGATGTTTGTGTGGACAGGTGAGACGAATGAGCGATCGTGGCGGAGAAGGATCGGGACATTCGGTCGTTACGATGGAAGCAGAGCTACCGACTTTGTTTCGCCGTCGCGAATCAGTCGCCTGTTTTCCTTTTGGAGGCGTGACTAGAATATTACCAACTCGGCGAGACCCAGCGTCCAGAATGTCCGCACCACCGAGCGGTAGAAGAAATACGCACTATCTTCGGTTGGACATTATGGACGACATCGCATACCTAAGAGCGAGGGAGGTAAGGATCTTTCGTTTATTTTTGTTGAAGTGATCACCACTTCTAGGAAAACTCCACATCTGGTCTTTTTACCTTTCTCAAGCGCTGAAGCCATCGACAGCATATAGACAAAGGAATAGCAGGGAGGCAGACCCAATACGGTAGACAGGCGACGTTGGCTTCGGGGTTCTCAGTCATAAAGTAACACTGCTAGCGTGCGGATCTGGACCAGCTCAAATTGTATTCCTGTATTTCATTATTAAGTCAAATATATACTTTGTATCTTACACTTTATCCACACGTTTTTCTCTCTTCTCAACAGGTTATGGGCCCAGGGCCATATATAATATAATGGGATGTAATATTAGCAGTAAGTATTTAGGATTAATTTATATTTATTATTTTTTTTAATAATCGAATCGTATTCTTACGTTTGAAAATAATGCACGTTTTAGCCTATTCAAGATCCTGATCCAGTTATTAATTGTGACCTTATGGATGGCCGCGATGCTTTCCTTACAATGGCTAGAGAAAGACATTATGAATTCTTTTCCTTAAGGCGCGCGAAATTTAGTTCTATGTCTATGCTATACGAATTGCACAATCAAGGTCAAGACAAGTTTGTCTATACTTGCAATAATTGTAAGAGCCATGTAGAAACAAGATATCATTGTACGGTTTGTGATGTAAGTATTAAAACAATCATCTGTAAACATGTATCATCCAATTTTCAAACAATCTAATGTTATTATTTATTATGCTAGGATTTTGATCTGTGTATAAGCTGTAAAGAAAAAGACGGTCATCCTCATCATATGGAAAAACTTGGTTTAGATTTGGATGATGGTTCATCGCCGGCCGATGCTAAACAAGCTAATCCACAGGTAAAAATATATTTTTATTAACTGAATATATTAATAATTTTGCTATGAATATTTATAATAAATATTTTTATTTTATAATAGGAGGCGCGTAAACTTTCAATTCAAAGATGTATTCAATCGTTGGTGCACGCGTGCCAATGTAGAGATGCTAACTGTCGTTTAACAAGTTGTCAAAAGATGAAGAGAGTAGTAACGCATACTAAAGTTTGCAAACGAAAAACGAACGGTGGCTGTCCAATCTGTAAACAATTAATAGCGTTGTGCTGTTATCATGCT
Source organism: Bombus affinis (assembly GCF_024516045.1). Classification (NCBI taxonomy): domain Eukaryota; kingdom Metazoa; phylum Arthropoda; class Insecta; order Hymenoptera; family Apidae; genus Bombus; species Bombus affinis. The sequence continues at coordinate 1,564,145 of NW_026108822.1, forward strand.
AAACACTGCCAAGAGACTAAATGTCTTGTTCCATTCTGTTCGAACATCAAACATAAGCTGAAACAACAACAGCTTCAACAGCGGCTACAGCAAGCGCAGTTGTTAAGGTAAATACGTCAGTAGTAGTGGTAGTGGTAGTAGTAGTAGTAGTAGTAGTAGTAGTAGTAGTAGCAGTAGCAGTAGTAGTAGTAGTAGTAGTAGTAGTAGTAGTAGTAATAGTAGTATTAGTAGTAATAGTAATAATAATAATAATAATAATAATAATAATAATAATAATAATAATAATAATAATAATAATAATAACAACAGCAGCAACGTTAGAATAATAATTTCCAAAGATAACTAGGTGTATGTATATCCTATGTATATAAGTTAGGTGTATATCTTTCTTTTTAATGTGTTTCAGGAGACGAATGGCTGCAATGAATAGCAGACCCACAGGTCCAGTGGGAGCGATGCAATCCGGACAACAGAGTTCAAATGTTACTATGACCACAGGTGTTGCTATGAAACCAGGTGTCAGTCCTACCAATTTACCTTCGCCACATCAACCTGGAATAGGATTGAAACCTGAAACTCAAACGCCACCTGCTCACGTTCTCCAAGTTGTTAAGCAAGTACAAGAAGAAGCTGCACGGCAACAAGTACCGCATGGTTATGGTAAAGTAACGCCAGGTGGTGGAGTTGGTGCTGGAGTTGGCGTAGGAGGACAAACAGGTGGCGTAATGCCACCACCTCCTATGCAACGTCCAATGCCTGTACAAATGCCAAATCCTGGCGGTACACATCTTATTCCAATGGATCAATGGACAGCAAGGTGAGTTATTGAATATAATAATTAAAATACCGTACACATATATGTATATAAAAAGAGGTATTAAAGCTACACCTTTATTTACAGTAGGTATCAGCCAAGTGCACTGATGCAACAGAATCCTGGTTTGAGACAGCAAACGCCGCAACAGTTAATGCAACAGCAGCAACAACATCAAGGGCTGCCAGCAATAGCTATGGGAGGACAGATGCCTAGGCAAGCTGGAGTTCTCGGTGGTCCGGTTAATCAAGTTGGTCCTCAAACTCAAAGCAACATGCACAAGCATGTATTGCAGCAACTTATGCAAACTCTAAAGAATCCCCATACTCCTGAACAACAAAACCAAATACTTCAAATACTCAAAAGCAATCCACCGATTATGGCTGCTTTTATCAAACAACGGGTATGACGATTAATTTCTTCTATATTATTTGTCTGCTGACATTTTCGATTTTAATAATTTCTATTACCATATAATTTTTTAAATTAATAGGCACTCGCTCTAAATCAACAACAAAGTGGTCAATACGGTGGAGGAGTGGGCGGACCTTTGGGTCCTAATCAGCCGCAGCAACAACCTGCTCTGCAGCATATAATGTCTCAGCAGCAGCAGCAGCACCACCACCACCACCACCAACAACAACAACAACAGCAAGGCAGAATGCAAATACAGGCAATGCTAAATCAACAGCAGCAACAACAGCAGCAACAGCAGCAACCTGTTCAACAGCAACCACCACAATGGTATAAACAGCAAATGCTAGTATTGCAAAGGCACCAGCACCCGTCGCAGCAGCAACAACACCCGCAGCAGCAGCAACAGCAGCAGCAACAACAACAACAACAATTTACACAACCACCAGCACCGCCTTACGGTCAACAGCGACATATAAGGCCGCCCCTTCTCGGTAAGAATTATTTAATTCTGGAGAAAACGAGATTCGTCGAGCCGCTTGGTTCGTGGTCTAACGCTTGCCACGATTCCGCGTATTCTTCTCCAGGTTATGGTGGCTTTAGCGAACAAGGATACGGTCAACCTGGCTTAAAACCAACACCACCTCCGGTACCTTCTCCGCAAGGTGTGATGGGGCCTCCAGGGATTTCTGTACAGCAACAATTAATGCAGTCCGTTCGATCTCCACCGCCAATTCGTTCTCCTCAACCAAATCCTTCCCCACGACCGGTTCCTTCTCCACGTAATCAGCCAGTTCCTTCTCCTCGATCAGGGCCGGTGCCATCGCCTCATCACCATCCACCTCATGGTACACCAACACATTCACCGGCTCATGAACTCGGTGGGCCAAGTGAAATGATGCTTTCGCAGCTGAGTGGTGGAACTGGTGCACCGACTGGTCACCCGGGTACCATGCCACATCATCCATCTCCAGTTCCACCACCCACTAGTGGCACAGACTCGAGTGAAGTGACGCCCATGACGCCACAAGATCAACTTTCAAAATTTGTCGAAGGATTGTAGTGACTATTAGTGAAGTCGGTTAACACGAGTGACTATGTTAGTGGGCGAACGATGATCTTGCATCGTATGTCAACCGTTTAGAAAGAACGGTCGCTGTTCCACCTCTCTGTCATGAGAACAGAGAGAGTAACTTCCATCCGTTCTGCGTTCCTAGCTTCGTGGAGATCAGGTACAACTACTTACGTCCGGTACACTGACCAAGTGCTGATGTTCAGAGACGGGTCAGAGTACCACTGGTGCGACCAAATTAATCCCGGATGACGCGTTTCCTTTTTCTATCTCCGAGTTAAGGTGCAGGAGCGATACAGCGTGTTGTGGTGCTGCTTAGATGCTCCGCGAAGATTCTACAGCTGGCTCAATGGACATTTGAACTTACGTTATTGTATTCTCGTATCTCAACCTCGGCTCCCCAATTGCGAACCAGTGGAACGACGAGAAACAATTAATTTGAAACTATACACACATGAAATCAAGAGAGACTATTAATACTTTATCCCCTAATACACATACATATACAAAAGAAACACACACTATGTCTCTGCCCAAACTTTTATTCCCCTTACACATGACTTTTTCATCTATATCACCTTCCCTCGCTGCTGCTCGTGCAGGCTGAGTGAAATCGTACAAATGTGTTGTGTATACTTAACGTTAATTAATAATTAATAGTTCAAATATTATTAGCGTAGCGATTATATGCAGTTATTATATACCACTATTATTATTATCGTGACAAGATGCAAAGTATATAACAAGAAAAAAAAACGAACTGTATGAAAATGGAAAGATATTGAAAAAGAAATCAACAACATTGTATGTAAGGAAGGGAGAAAAGAATTTAGTGGAAAGTTAAGTAATGTTAACTTAGGTTAATTTGTTATTAAGAGATCGCAACGGTTGCCGAAGGTTGTGCCGAAACCTTAGCACCATTAAATTTTATGGATCATTCTGAAATTAACCTTCAAAATAATCTGCTAAATTGTCCTATGGGAAAGAAACCTAATAACAGGACAGGCGAGACAACGCGGATTAACGGTGTCGCAACCAAAAAGTAGAAATTCACAAGCTTACTAATGGGAGGATTTATAAATCGTGTTAATTTTGACAACAAAAGTTTTTCAAACCGAGGGTCCAACATGTACAGTTCAATCAAAATATGTAGCTACGAAGCGTAATCGAAAAGGACCCTCGCATGAAAATCGTTCTGTACATACTATACTATTATTACGATAATAATAACGATTATTATTAATTTCCCTGTCTATTATGAATTTATTATTATTATTATTATTGCTATTATATATAATTCTTATTGATTCTTAATTATTATAATTACTATTATTACTCTACTACTACTACTATTATTATTAATAATATTATTTTTATTATTATTCTTCTTATTATTATTACCATTATTACTATTAATATTATCACGAAAGAAAAATTCAAAACATATAAGTATAGTGTTAATATTCGGGAAAAAAGCGAGAAAGGGATCCACACACACGCGTTATAATTATAATAGGATATCTCTGTGCACGATAAACCCGAGAAAAGGAAATACAAATACAGATACAAGTACACATACATACCGAAGTATGTGACTATGCCAGTGCTGTATCATAGTAAACTGTAAGTGTAACTTTTCCTCTCTCTTTTTTCTTCGATACCTATTTAAATGACTAGTTGGTAACGAATGATGCGTGAAGGTGTACTTCTGAAGTCCGTTTCGTCGGATATTTTTTAAATACACGATGTACAATGTAGCCACCATGTAACCAAGCTATAACCGATTTAATCATAATCAGAATCATTAATGGCACATGCAACCGGTGTAAGATTCATATTTAAACGTGGCGTTTCCGTCGACGAAAGCGCGGTCCGATTCGAAACAAAAAGCCAGAGAAATCATGACCCGTTTGAGAGACACGTTACCTCTTGAAAAATGTATTTGACTCATTCTGATACATTTATCATCAGATATATCTATATACATATAACATCGTACATTTCCATTTGTCTTATATACATCGGTACCCTTTGAATTCGTTATAAAAGAAGGCAATAAGCATTTTTCTTTTTTTTTTATAAAAATAAAGAAAGAATCTAACGAACGATTGGCGAATGTTTTTTGCCTTGAAAATTTTAATCGCGGGGTTGGACGGGGGTAAGTTTAACGAGAATGGTTCGTTTAAGATAACCGGTTTTCTTTCACTCAATTAAGTTCCAAATTCGAAAGATCGCTTTTTGTTATTTTTAGACTATTTTAAATTCTTTTATAAATCGGTTAATGTGAATCGTCAATCGATTCCGAAACATTCCTTTTGTTATGTATTCTCTTTCTCGCCCTTTCTTTCCTCCATCCACCGGTTTTTCTCTACGTCCTTCGTCCCTCGGACTAGTTTTATAGAAAGAACGTCGTAGATTCGTCTTTCCAAGATCGTCATATAAAAGGACAAAAAGAAAGAGAAAAAAAGATAATTATGTAGAATTATGTGATAGCAGTTAAATCGAGCGGGTCAACTATAAATCGGTTGAGAAACAAATCTTGTCGTGCGTCTGAAATTTCTAAAAGTGAGATGAAAACGATAAGAAACAGAGTAATACAAAGAACAAAAAATAACAATCTACGAAATGCGGATGGTTATCGACTGTAGATTTAAGTAAACGATTTTACTAGTAAAAAGAATAAACGTAACGACGAAGACCCAAAAGTATTTGGCTTAGTATGGCTGTGTTTAGGGCAGTGTTGTAAATCTGAAAGTGGTATACCTTTTTTGGTAGTAAACTCTTTAAGAGCGAACAATCGAACGCTATTGTGTACCAATCCGACGATCGCGATCTACACGAGTCATTTTATCGTTTGATTTTATTAATAATTAATTACTAACGAAGATGACACAATTGCTAAGAATCGGCGTTCATTTGCGAACGAATCGTAAAAATACGATATGTGATGGGTGTGTGTGTGTGCAACAGATATAAAGAAAAATGAGTTTTCTCTTTCTGAAGATAGTTCGAGCACATAATTGCGAGTGTAAAAATGGGTCTTAGTGTGTTCGAACATCGAGAAAGAGATGGATTGTAGATTCGCGAAAGATTACTTCCGTAGATGATAAAAAATAAAAAGAAAGAAACGAATGAAACGGAAGCGGTTTGCACGTCGGATTTGTTGGCACGTCAGCGTTCGTGGACAATTTATTATTGTAACGAAAAGTGAACGATACAACACTATATATATATTATATATGTACTATATATACTATATATGTATTACATATATTATATATATATACTATATGTATTATATATATATAATATATATACTATATATGTATTATACGATTTGTTTTTCTTTTTATATTATCAAACACAATATAGGTCGCGGTTATATCATGATGGAGTAAACGTTAATTAATTAATTAATTAATTAATTAATTATTCGATAGACGATAATTGCAAACAAAACTATGGAATATAATTATTATTATTACGCTATTATTATTGAAATACCAACTATAGAGTACTACTTTTTATTATGACATTTCGTAACTAGTGAATTGATTATCTAATTAAAGATTAATGAGACGCAAGTGTAACATTTATCCCCCTCGCTCCTCCCAGGTAAAAAAAGAAAGAACTCACACCGTTCTTCATCCCAGTCTCTTTTTCTTTTCCTAAGGAAAAAAGTCTCGAGAGGGACAATGAGAATTTTCTCTCGATACAGCCCCTCGAATCCTGATCCAACACTGCATCGGTCACGATAAATGTACAATATTTAATATAATGCGCTTTCCTTTATTTATTTTTGTCGGTGGGATTCACGTCGTTCTCGCTAAACGAGACAAACGGAAATGGAATGAAAAGATACTGTCACCGTCGCCATTCAGATACCTTTTTGTATCCCCTGGTGTAAAGACCGTTCGCAGAGTTTTTTTTTTTTTTTTTTTTTATTTATTTATTAGAATATTTACAATCAATTCTCGTTGAGAATTTTCAGTAACTTAGTTTGGCGTGATACAATGACATGGATTATAATAGTTTTATATTGTTGATTTTAGTAGGACTAATGGTTTAATCTAGTGGGTATTTTCTTTTTAGTCTGCGGATCTGGTCCGTCGTGTCCAGTAGTTGGGTGACTAGTGGGTTGTGGTGGTTGTTGACTCTTGTGCTATATCTGCTTCTGAACTTGTGTATTTCATCTTTGACTGTAGGTATCTTGAGGTCTCGGTGGATTGTTTCGTTCGTAACATACCAGGGTGCATTTAATAGGGATCTTAGCGTTTTCGATTGGAAGCGTTGGAGTATTTCAATGTTGGAGTTACTTGCTGTTCCCCATAGTTGGATTCCGTAGGTCCAGACAGGTTTTATTACGGCCTTGTAGAGGGTTATTTTGTTCTGTATGTTTAGTTTGGAGCGTCGGCCCGTGAGCCAATAGAATTTTCTTAGTTTTTCCTTTAGTTGCTTTGTTTTTTCGGAGATATGTTTTTCCCAAGTTAGCCTCCTGTCCAGGGTCATGCCCAGGTATCTTACGGAGTCCTTGCTTAGGATTATTGTGTTGTTAATGGTGACCTGGGGACAGGTTTGTTTTCGGAGCGTGAAGGTTACATGGGAGGATTTTTTTTCGTTTATTTTAAAACCCCATTTTTGGAACCACTTTTCCATGGAGTCGAGACTTCGCTGGAGAGTGGATGAGGCAATTGCTGGGTCTGCGTGGGTAGCTAATAGTGCTGTGTCGTCGGCAAATGTTGCTATTGTTACCTCGTTTGATATGGGTAAGTCGGCAGTGTAGATGGAGAATAGTAGGGGTCCGAGGACACTACCTTGCGGTATGCCGGATTTTATTGGGAATGTTGCGGAAGTGGCGCCTAGACATTTAACTATGAATTGTCTGTTGGTTAGGTAGGATTTTAAGATGGAGTAGTATGGGTGGGGTAGGATTTTTTTAAGCTTGTAGAGTAGCCCTTCATGCCATACTTTATCGAATGCCTGTTGGATGTCTAGGAATACGGCTGAGCAGTATTTTTTCTTTTCAAGGGTTTGGCTGATTATGTGGGTTATGCGGTGGATTTGCTCTACTGTTGAGTGTTGTTTTCGGAAGCCGAATTGGTGATCTGGGAGAGTCTTCAATTCTTCTAAGAGTGGAAGGAGACGATTCGTGAGCATCCTCTCGAATAGTTTAGACAGGGTAGGTAAGAGACTGATTGGGCGATAGGAGCTGGTTTCATATATTGGTTTACCGGGTTTGGGGATGAGGGTGATTAGTGAGATTTTCCACGCCTTAGGAAAGTGTTCAAGGCGGAGGATGGCGTTAAAGATTGATGCGATGAGTGCAATCCCTTTTATGGGAAGTTCCTTGATTGCTTTATTTCCTATTTGGTCGTGACCTGCTGCTTTCTTGGGGTTTAGGCGACTGATTGCTTCTATGATCTCTGCAGAAGTGAAAGGTTGAATAGGAGGGGACATTTGGAAGGGAGTGTGCAGGTATTCGGTGACGTCCGCTGCGGCTATGGAGGAATGGGGTTGGAATACTTCAGTCAAATGTTTGGCAAATAGGTTGGCTTTTTCTATAGGGCTACGCGCCCATCCACCCTGCGGGCGGCGGATTGGAGGTATTATTTGTGGGGGGCGCGTGAGTTTCCTGGAGGCTCTCCATAGTGAGTAGTTTGAGTCGGCTGTGGGGGACAAGCTGGCGAGATATTTGTGAAAACGGTCATTATTGTAGTTCTTTATGGTTTTGGATAGTTTTCTAGTTGCGTTGTTTAGTTTGCGTTTGTCCTCCGGTGTTCTATGGGTCTGCCATATCCTTCTTAGTCTACGTTTTTCTGCTATTTTTTTTAGTATGTACTGGGGGTATTCGTGGTTGCTGGTGGACGTTTTTGCCGGTGTGGAGACGCGGATAGCGTTTATTATGCTCGCATTTAGGTATTCCGTGGCTGCTTCGATTTCATCATTGGTTTTTAGTGAGGTTGAGGCTGAAGTTGTGTGGGTAAAGACTTCTCTAAAGAGCTGCCAGTTGGTGTGTTGGTTATGAATGGAGCCATTAGGTGTATTCTCGATGATAGTTGAACTGACTGTTACTATCACGGGGGAATGATCAGAGGAGAGATCAGCCGAGGAATTGATTTGGACGTGTCTTGACGAGATATTTTTAGTTATGAAGAAATCAAGGAGATCGGGTATTTTGTTTGTGTCGGTGGGCCAATGTGTGGGTTCGTACGTGGTAAGGTAGTTGAGGTTGTTGGTTAATATGCTGTTGAGGAGGTTTTTGCCTCTTACTGTAACCAGTCTGCTGCCCCATTGGGTGTGTTTAGCGTTGTAGTCTCCTCCGGCTATGAATTTGCTGGCCAGGGTGTCCAGGAAGTGGTCAAAGTCTTCTTTGGCGATGGAGTGTCTGGGAGGGCAGTATACAGCTGAGGTGGTGATTGTACCATGACAGTCTTCTATTGCTACGTTTGTTGCTTGGAGGTAGTCTTTCTGGAATGGTTGAAGTTCGTAATGCTTGATGTTTGACTTGATTATGATTCCGGTGCCGCCGTGAGCCTTTCCGCTGGGGTGTTGGGTGTGGTAGAAGTTGTAGCCGTGTATTTTGAGGTAGTTTTTGTCGGTGAAGTGGGTTTCGGATATGAGCATCACATCGATTTGCTGTTGTTTTAAGAATAGTTCTAGTTCGGCTTTGTGCTGAGCTAGACCGTTGGCGTTCCACAGAGCTATTCGCATTGGTTTTATTTTGCTTCTGTGCTTATGAATTTGTCCATGAAGCGTGTGAGTAGTGACAGCAAGTTGTTAATTTGCTCAGTTTGCTTCTCGATAAGTTTTTCGAGTCTGGTAAAGTTGTCAGTGCTTGGTGGGGTGGGAATTCTATTTTCTGTGTGTACACTGTGTGTTTTCGAGTTGTATGCGTTTCCTTGCGTTGCCTGCGCATAGGATACTGTTGGTGTGGTGAGTTTTTGGGGTTTAGGTTCTTGTATGTTTATGTCCTTGGGTCTCAGTTTTGGATACTTTATATTATGTAGCGATTTGTAGGCTGAGCATCCTTTGTAGTTCGCAGGATGCTCTCCTTGACAGTGGATACACTTGGCGGGGGTTTCCGGGGATTTAGTGCATTGGTCAGTGGGGTGATTACCTGCACATTTTACGCACCGGAAGTTGTGATTGCAGTATTTCTGCGTGTGGCCGTACCTTTGGCACCTCTTGCATTGTATTATTTCTTTCTTTACAAGAGGTGGCTCGAACTTAACTATGGAGTTCATCAGCCGATTGATATTGTAGATTTCTTTATTGTTTGTTTTTTGTTTTAGGTCTATAAAAAATAAGGATAGTGGGTTTTTTGTGATTCTATGCCTAATGTTACTGATGTTAGTTACTTCGTGGCCGTGATTTGACAGTTCGCATTTTAGTTCGTCTAGATCGACTGAGTGATGGATATTGCGTAGCACCACTCGAAATGGTCTTTCTTGTTTGAGCTGGTATGTGTGGAATTTGGCGTTTAACGTTTTTAATAGCTTGGTTAACTTTCTATAGGCGTCTGGGTGGGACGGCAGTATTTTCACTTGGTTGTTGTTAATCTTTAGCTTGTAGTCTTCTTTGCTGATGTCTTTTTCGATAGTTTTAATCATTGACTGTATGTCGATTACGTCGTTAATGAATATCGGTGGGGGAGGGGGAATTCTTTGAGTATGGAGATTATTTACCTCTTCGGTTGTAATCATGGAGTCTTCCGTGGACTCCAGAATTGAGAATCTATTGTAGGTAGTCACTTGGCTGGCTGATGGTTTGGTTTGAATCTTGTTTACATTTGTCTTGGTCGGTTCGAGCTTTCGTTTTTTCGTGTGGTGGTCATTTACCAGGATAGTTGCGTTGCCCTCTTGCCACGGGGGAGGAAACATGGCGGTGTTATAATTTTGCTCCGGGGAGCCTGTTGGAAATGATAGAGCCATCATCGAGCTAGTTAGTTCAGTGTGAAAGAACTAGTCGAGAGGCTGTTAACCCCTGGCTAGGTTAGTTGGATTTGCTTTCGTCAGCTGGGCGTCACGTGGAGTTTTGTGAACTTCACAGGGCACTGGACACACGTCTGCACGTCTCGGCACTCAGCAGCAACTGGATGGTAGTTGCTATTTTGTGGACTTTGCCGGGCACGTCTGCACGCCTCGGCGCTCACGAACGAACTCTATATACATATTGTACACACATATACAGGTACACGTGATACACGTGTAACGATATTACAATATTACATTATATTATACTACAGGATGGGAGGGGATGGACTGGGAGGGGAGGGGAGGGGTGTTCTGTGGGATTAGTATAGTATTCGTATATCTATTTACATATTTACATATTTACACTTAATTCAGTGGGCGTTGCCGTTTTGTGGCTCTTTATCTTGTTGTTTTTTGTTATGGGTTCCGTATCCACCAATATTTTTTTGTGTTTTTTCTGTGTTTGTCTTCTGTATCCTTTTGGGGGAGGGCCATGTTGTATCTCCACCTAGTGTCTGCAGTACGGCTATCTAGGTTTTCCTCGTATTGAATAGATTTCATTCCTATTTTCCTTTGCATATGATAAATTATGGGTATGTTGTTTTGGTCTTGGAGACAGTTTCTTTCGTCTAGGTATATAAAGGCTTCGGGGGGGATGTAGCCTGTTAACAGAGTGATTTTGAAGTATGCGTCGTTTGGGTATAAGCAGCCGAAGATTAGGCTGTTTTCTTTGATCTTCGCGGCTTGCGAGAAGTGATTTCTCGTTAGTTTTAGGATGTGACAGTCGATGCGGTGGATGTTGGCTAAGTCGTATATTTTTTTGTTTTTTACGTATTTTCTGTATCCGCTGTGTTCAGATCTGTAAATGCTCAGGCAAGCTCTGATGCATTTTCTTTCAAATATGCGAATTTTTTCCATTATTGACGCTGGTATGTTGTACCATATTGGACAGCCGTAGGTTATAATGGGTCTTATTAGCGATTGGTAGCACATGATTTTTACTTTGCTATCGAGAAGTCTGGAATAAAACAGCCTTTTTGTATTCCAAAAAGCTTTGCTGGCTTTGGAGAGTTGGATTTCGATATGTTGCTTGTAATTTAGTTTTTCATCTATGTTTATTCCTAGGTATTTTACGCAATTTTTGTGTGGTATGAGGTTCTCTTCGTTTGCTTTTTCTTTTAGGCGGAATTTCCTGATTTGTTCCCTTTCTGCTGGGCCGATTTTGCTTGTCATGGGTCTGAATAGTATGGTTTCGCATTTGCTTGCGTTAATTTTTAGTTTCCATGTATGATAGTAATCGCTGATTTTGTTAAAGAGTTCTTGCAGTTCTGTTCTTATCGTTTTGGTTTTGCGGCCTGTTACGTAGATGATTAGGTCATCCGCGAAGGCTATGGAGCGTTTATGTGTGGATGCGTTGAGGTTAAAGAGGTTTAGTAAGTCGTTATTGTAGATGCTGAAGAGTAGCGGGGAATTTACTGTTCCTTGTTGCAGGCCGTTCTCTATGGAGAATTCTTTGCTTGAAGTGTGCGAGCCGTCGGTCATTATGAACGTTTTGTTTGTTATCATGTCCCATACTATTTTGATTAGGTATTCGGGGAAGTTCTTTTTAATTATTTTATAAATGAGCCCTGGGATCCAGACGGTGTCGAAGGCTTTTTCGATGTCTATTAGGCAGGCGGCTACTCGTTGATTTGCGTTAAGTGCCCAGCAGATATCCGACGTAAGTTTGTTTATTGCCTGGATTGTGGAGTGTTTGTGGCGGAAGCCGAATTGGTTTTCCGGGATTATCTTATTTTTTGAGCAGAAGGCTGCTAGGGGGTTGTTTATGATCATTTCGTATACTTTGCTTATGTTGGGGAGGAGGCTTATGGGTCGCAGGTTTCCAGGTGATGAGCCGTCTTTATTTTTTTTTTGTAATGGCTATGAGTTTGGCTTTTTTCCATTTTTGGGGGAAGTACGTGTTGTTCAGTGCGTTATTAAACAGTACTGTGTAGTACCATTTTATTTTGTTTGGTAGGCGTTTGAGCGAGATGTTTGGAATGCCATCGAAGCCGGCGGATTTTTTGTTGTTTAGCGTGGAGAAGATTGTACTTAGTTGATTGAAGTTTGTAAAGTAGTTTATTTCTGGGTCGGGCTGTTTGGGGTCGTCCGATGTGTTTTCGTTTGAGAATGTGCAGACTGTTTTGTTTAGCGCTATGTCTTGTTTTATTTTATTTTTTAGTATGTTTGTTTCGGCGATGATAATTCTGTTTAATTGTTCTCGGCCCATGTGTTCGTTTTGTGTGTGAGTTTTGGCGAAGTGGGTGCCGATAATGTCTAGTTTTTCCGTTGTTTTTGATATTATGAAGTTGCCCTCTGTGTCTTTGTTGGTGTTGTGTATCTCGATGCCTGCTTCTTGGATGAGGGAGGCTTTTTCTGGAGGCAGTTTGAGGGGCGGGATGGAGTTTTGTTCCTTTGGTCTGAAAATTTGATTTATCTGCGGGAACTTGCTAGCAGAGTCTTTTTGGAGATATTTTTTATTTTATTTGTCCAGTATTGATTTATAGAGTTTGCGAATTCTTGTTTTAGTTGTGATTTTATTTCGTGTAGCAGGTACTTTAGGAATTCTATGTCTTCTCTTTTGTCGTAAGAGTAGTTGTGTCTTAGGTTGTTTAATTTCGATAGTATGTAACTTTTATCTCGTTGTAGTTTTTTTATTTTATAGTTTATATATGGCTCGCAGGAGTCTTTTTTTTTAAATGTCGGTACGGATTCTTGTATATGTTTTTCTATTTCGTCTATGAACGAGTCGATTTGTCTGTCTGTTAGGTTGACATTGTTGTAGATTTTTAGGTCGCAGTTCTGTTCGAGCAGGTTTTGGAACTTTTTCCAGTATGTCTTTTTATAGTTGAACCTGGGTGTTTCGGTCTGCGTTTCGAGTGTTAGGTAGTCGGATGTGTTTTTGCTTATCTGAAATACTATGGCGTTATGGTCGCTGTCGTAGTCTATGGTTTTGAGAGTGTTATTTGGTCGTAAGTTTTGGAATTTTATTCGGGCGTCTGCTAGGCATATGTCTAGGTAGGAGCGTCCTTTTGGGTAAGAGGGTAGCTCGGAGCCATAGAGGTTTGTTTTGTAGAAAATGCTTTTATTGTCTAGCCAGGTTCTGACGGAGTTTCCTCTCGTGTTGTTTGTTTCGCTTTTCCAGCTGGTATGTTTAGCGTTAAGGTCACCGGCTATTATGTAGTAGTTTTCCTGTTTGTCGAGCTGTAAAAGTTGGAAGAGATCGTCGAATTCGTCGTTAAATTGATTCTGGTTTCCGTGGGCTGCGTAGGCTGCGGAGATAAATAAGTTTTCCTTATTGTTTATTTTTATTTTTATGATCGTCGTCTCTAGGATTTTGAATTTTGTTATTTTGTCGTTTTGTATTGTTTTGAACTTCAGGGGGTTTTTTATGAGGATTGCCGTTCCTCCTCCTTGGGTAGCGTTTGGTCTGTCGTGTCTTATTATAGAGTAGTTTTTGTATTGCACTTTATGTCTATAGTTCAGTTTGGTTTCTGAGATAAGTACTATGTCGGGGGTTTCTTTCTTAATTAGTGTTAGCATGCTGTATCTTTTTTGGTTTGAGATTAGTGAGTTGGCGTTTATTGAGATGATTTTCAGATGTTTAACTTTTATCTGGTTTATTTTTTGCTGTGATTGGTGGACGGGTGGGTTTTGGCTAATCTTCGTCTATATTTTCGATGATGTTGAAGATGGAATCGATTCTTTCTTCATGTGTATTTAGTGCTTTTTTTATTTCGTTTAGTTGTGTTTGTTGTTCGCTTAGAGCTTTTAGAATGCTTTTTTTGAAGTCTTCAATGACATTTATTATGCTTATTCGGGGTGAGTCTATTGTTGGGTTGGGGTTTTGTTTGACTTGTGCCGCTATGTTTGTTACTTGTGGGCTTGTCTCGTTTATACTTGTTCTTTGTTTTACTATGTCCGCGAATTTTAGCTCGGGGACGTACTTACGGCTTATTTTGGCGATTCTTTCGGCTTTTGCTGTTTTTGCTTTGATGATTTTTTCATTAATCTTTTTGGGTAATTCGACGAGTTTTGGGCATCCTTTGTATGATGCAGGATGTCCGTAGTTTTTGCAGTTTACGCAGTAGATTTTTTCTTTGCTTATTGCTGCTTCTTTTTTTATTTTGCACTCGCCTGGCCCGTGCGGTTCAGTGCATTTTACACAGCGATAGTTTAGATTACAGTTTTGTGCTGTGTGGCCTATTCGCTGGCATTTGTAGCACTGCGTGATATCGTTTTTTTAAATTTTTTCCCATGCTATTTTTAGATAGTTAAGTCTGTTTATTTTTAGTAGGTTCCCAATGTTGCTATCGGGGGAGACTTGAATTATATAGATTGGGAGCAATGTGTTGTTCTCCCTTGATTTTCTTGTTGTGAATCGAGTCACTTTGGTGAAATTAACTTCTTCTATTTTCAGGGCTTTTAGGTCTTCTAGTATTTCCGCTTCTGTGTAGCTGTTTCCTAGCCCTTTTAGTAGGTACGTGTGGGGTTTTTGAGATTTTGGGGTATATGTGAAATAGGCCGTGTTGGCTGCGGTCAGTATTTTTTTTGCATTCGCGTAGTCATTTATGTTTTGAAGATAAAGCACGTGCTTACCTGAATGGATTCTTTTGATATGGAAATTCTTGATTTTGAGGGAATTTTCCATGAGTGCTATTGTGTCTTTTGGGTCTTGTAATGTTATGTTGATGGGGGGTGGCCTGGCCCCATTTGCTGATGTGGGGGGGTCTGCCTGGTCTTCAGCGGGGTGGCTGGGTGGCAGGCCCTTATGAGTTTGGTTTTTCAGTAATGTTGAAGGATGTGGTGTTGTTTTTTTTTGGCGGAGCGGCGGGGGGGGGGGGGGTGCTTGTCCGGACGGTATAGCTTTTGCTTGTGGTTATTGGTGACGTGTCCGGGGGAGTGGGCTGTCTGGTTGCCTTTTCCCTTAATACGTCGTTTTTTTTTTAATGTTTTCGATAATGGTTTCATGCGGTTGCGGTGTGCAGGGGTCTTGGGCTTGGAGGGCTTCGAATCTGTTTTTTAATGTGATTGCCATTGGTTGAGGTTGTGGGCTTCTTTTTTGTTTCATATTTTCGTTTTTATCGTCGTGCTCTTCTTGTGAGTCGCTTTCTTCTCCTTTTAAATTTTCTTGTTTTGTGTTTATTTTGTTCCTGGTTACCAGGTTTGGGGGCGGATTGAGTTTCCGCGTCTTTTGTGTAGCAGTTCTTATGCTGCTATCTTTAATTATTTGTTGTTTTTCTATTTTTCTTTTGATTCCTTTTTTTGACGAGCTTATGGCGGGTTCTGCCTCCTTGGTTTCGATTTCATTCCTTTCTTCTTCTATTTTTAAATTGTTTGTAGAGAGGTTGATGTTATCATTATTTTTTCACTGTTTAGCACTCTTTTTGTTTTTCTTTTTTTTTTTGCTCTCTCACTGTCTACTGTGCACTGTATAGCTTGCCGCGCTCACTGTTAGGGCCTACGCCTGTTTATCCCTTAGGGCCGAGAGGTCCGACCTGCTCGGAGGATTACGGTCAACTGAGAGTATGTACGTATGAAAGTGCAGAGAGTGAAACTGAAAAACAACCTTTTATAACTAGCGAGAATGTGAGACAATTGAGAGATAGAGATAAGATCAAGCGAACCGATTTTTATGGTAACCCAGTAACGTACGTAGCGAAAAAATTACCAGTGGATTTTAACGAAACGATGAGATCCGAAAAGAAAGAAATTATGTGGCTAAAGAAAATATTTCTCGAATGCAAAATAGAGATATTTAAGTATACGCTATGTGTAGATAATACTAGTGTCGTAAAATTAATTAAGAATCCTGAATTCCATCAAAGAAGTAAGCATATTGATATAAGATACCACTTTTTGCGAGATTTATACAATAGAGGCGAAATTGATGTAACATATGTAACAAGCGAAGAGCAACTGGCAGATATATGTACAAAAGCGTTGCCAAAACCAAGATTTGAATATTTAAGACAAAAGTTAGGTTTGAAAAATAAAAAAGATGTTAAGAGGTAATTGCTTATAGAGATGTAGAGTTTTTAGGGAGGGTGTCGAAGTGACTATCACTTCTAATATAAAAAAAAAACTCTACATGATCTGTTTAGTCTTCTCGTAGTTTTTTTAGTAATAAATTAATTTGAATGGAAAAGAGAAAGGCAGTTGGCAAATGTATTTGTGAAGACATTGACAAAATCAAGGTTCAGATATTTACGACGAGAGTTAGAAAATATTCAGATATAATTGTTTGTTGGGATGTAGAGTTTTAGGGAGGGTGTTGAAGTGGTCACCACTTCTAGGAAAACTCCACATTTGGTCTTTTTAGCTTTCTCAAGCGCTGAAGCCATCGACAGCATATAAACAAAGAATAGCAGGGAGGCAGACCATAAACGGTAGACAGGCGACGTTGGCTTCGGGGTTCTCAGTCATAAAGTAACACTGCTAGCGTGCGGATCTGGACCAGCTCAAATTGTATTCCTGTATTTCATTATTAAGTCAAATATATACTTTGTATCTTACACTTTATCCACGCGTTTTTCTCTCTTTATATACTGAATAACCTCAACAATTTTAGCCGCTCTATCTCCGCTAGTTTGCAGACTAAGAAGAACCGAGTTTAAAGTTGACGAACTTCTATACGATCGTGCGAAGTTAAGATTTGAAAGAACCAAATATTCGTTGCTCTCCAGGTATACAATTTTCATCGTATTATTTATTATTTTATTCTTTGTAACTTATAATTATTTACACATCATATCGTTCTTTATAACAATGTACGCATACGTGGATTCATCAATTACTTTTTTTTCTTCTTTTTTAGGTGGAGTTAGAACAATTATTAATTAGGCGAGAATTAACAGTTAAAATTACGGACGAATCGAGTCGCTATGTTTTTCATTCCTTGTTCGTCAGGAGCCTCGCTAAGGAAGCACGTCTTCGTCGGTGAAGCTTATAGCATGGTCGCGAAGAAGCTTATTTTTCAATTGGAATCATAAATTATTAAGCAATAACATAGAAATTTGCTTCATCCCGCGCTCAATCGCCAGGGACGTGTCGTAAACTAGGTATCTCCGCAGGGTAATTTGGAATTATATTACAGCGGTACAAGTTGCCGAACTTCCTCACCCGCACAGATATCGTGATCTTCTCGGAAAACTAACATCTCGTGTTAGTTCAAGTAGCGTCCCATCTTTGCCAGTAGAAGGCGCGCCAAGAGCACGTGAAAGGTTGGTCATGACACTCGCGGCATTCACACCTCGAACACAGAAAAAGATACTTGTTAACGTTCAAGCGGTTCAGATATTGTTCAATTTTCGCGCGACACAAACGTTGTTCAAACTTGGAACGCTACAGGCATTTTTCAACTCTGTTACGAGGAAACTTATACATATTCATTGAAGACATACGAAAGAATACGCGCTGTATTCGTTATCATGCGTTTTTTTTTATTAGAGTTCAGACTTTTATGGATCGTCATTATTGGAACAGCAAGCGTTCAGTTCTGTTCTTCCCTACGTACTCATAATCTTGGCTGATAACCGCCATTCGCTATATACATCGTTGCTATCGACGTCAAAGGATTAACACAGTCAAATACACAATCCATACAATCCGATTTGATTGATTTTAGATCTTGCATCAAACAGATCTCTATATAAACAGATAATTTCTGATTCTAAACATTTGTATTACGTTCATCTAATTATTAGGATATTAGATATATTATAAAGGAAGATATTATGTATTAAATAATCTGCCTCTTCTTCCGCTTTGAAATCCTCTACAAACGCCATTTATAGTCGTTCAACTTTTCAGCTCACGGAAAAAAACATTACGCGTATTCCTAGCAATCGCCCAAAGACTCGAACGTGTGCTTCGATAAAGCTCGCTTAACTTTCATCGACACATCGATAACTTTGCGTTCCAAGATGTTATTACGCCCTAGAATCCCTAACATAATTTTGTAACCAGAATTTCTGTGCAAAACAATTCCATCGCTTTGTCACGCTTAACGGCTTAATCATCGAAACATGTATCATAACGCACGAATTATGATAAAAAAGAAACTGTCTTTCGAATAAAAGCAATCCGTTTGCCAGGTGCGCTTAAGGATATACAGGACGTCGACGGAGCAAGTGTACGAAATACAGCCGCTGGAGGGTAACAGTTCCGCTCAACGTTACACTCAACAGCCGAAACAACGATTCTCTGAAATGCCTACTCCGTCGGTTTCGCCGACATCTTCTCTCCGAAAGCGCGTCTCGGAACTGCCAAGAGCCGCGAGTGCATCCGTTTCCGGTGCTGCGGGCATTGTCTGCTCTAATACGGATCTGATATCGATCCTAAGCTCGTTAGCGTCTTCCGCGACGGAAATCAACCGATGCGGCGAGGAAGCGCCGAGTTCCCGGGACGATAGCAAATCAAACTGGCCCGGAAAAACGACCGAACAGAAAGGAAGACGATCGAAGAGCTTCCGTTCCAATAGCTTCGACGTGTCGACATTGCACGGAGCTAAAAGTAAGCTTAGCGGATCCTCGAAAGCCGCTATTTCGACCTTTATGGCACCGTCGAATTGGTTCACGAAGAGACACCAACCGATGTCGAAGAAGCCGGAAGATTTAGTAACGGCCAGTTTAAGTCTCAAGTTCGATAAATCGAAGGTAGTGAAGGCGGTGAAGGAAACGTTGGGTAAAAAGTCCCCTAATAGCGAGGTCAAACACAAAGTCGTATGGGACAACACTAGTGGAACCAAAGTGGACGCTCAGCTAAGTTGTATTGCTCGTTACGATATCGTTTCTTGTTTAAGAGCCATCGTAGGTGAAAGGAGGAATGCAAGAACGCACATAATACGCAAAAATCTATGGCAGATTCAAAGTACAGTACTCGTTGTGATATTCGGTAAAGATAATAAGTTCTCCTATGGAGATTTCATTTTTCAAATTATTCTCGTACAGGTACGTGTTTGCATAAATAAATAACACACGGTCTCTGCGTAAATACCCAGGCCAGTTATAAATATTTCAGTTTGCCAACGATATCTCAACATGTGGGACACTCACATGTGTGCTACTTCGTGAGCGATGATAAAGGCGCTGGTCAAGCCTTCGTCTCGATTTAACGCGCACGATCTCGCGGGATCGCATACTCCTGACACAGGTGCGTAACCGGAAGGACCTCCTATATCTAACCGCGTCAACCATACAGCAACATCGAGATTTACGCCCTTCGAGGACAGCATCTTTCTGTTCCATTTGTTCACGTTCTCGAGAGATCGTCTGGCATCGCCACGGCGGACCTACGACAACGTTTAATATTTTCTTAATAAATGCTAGCTAATATTACGAATATATTATATTTATTATTACATCATGCATTATATACTATATATAAATATTCGTCAATGATAATAAATATATGTGCAAGTAATCGTGTTGTTGATTGTAATCAAATGTAACTTGTAACGCTATTAGTATTTTAATCTTCCTGAAAAATGTTGAAATGTTGATTCGACAGCAGAGAAGAATAGCAGAAAAAGAAAAGTAAAAGGAATCGCAAGTGTCGTATATCAATGATATTATCATAGGTCTATAACATTAAATTAAGATTCCTAAGAGATGAAAAAGGTTTAATAGTCGATTATACAGATATTTCGGATACACGATAAATGCGAGGTTTGCCAATGATCCGTGAAAATTGTTTGTTTGGAAATTTGTTTCCAAGGGATCGTTCACGGTTGTCCAATTTAACAAAATGGAACTCGTTGCATTTTATCGATCTAAAACGTCATGCGCAGATATTTTGACCTATATAATTTATATACCATACACTGTACAGATAAGTAGAAAATAAAATAATTGACACTCGCATAGGCGTATCTCAGATAGTTACTACTTTAGTTAAATGATTTAATTTAATGGAAATCGCTTACCATAACGTCTCGTTTTTCCGCGTATAAAATCATTCGTACGATCACTAGAATCATGTTGGATTCGAGCGATGGGTCCATGTAAATTGCACTGACCTAGGATTAAAATACGTACGAAAATGTAACAGGCGTTAAAACAGTATTACAGCCTTACAAATAAATTATTATTCAAAACTCTCGTAAATACATCGTATCTTATATAATTTTCCTAAAAAATTAATTTTATTCGTTATATTTATCTTAGGAAATGTACGTTATTAATCTCAACAGCATTGGAAAACCAATTACCGAATGGCTGAAATTAATCGATTACAAAATTCCATTACGGATAAATTATTCGCTGAACTTTTTAAAAGATACGTGCAAGCTTTGAACAGTGTAAACAGAAAATACAGAGCTTCCGTCCGAATATACGATCGAGATGTTTGAAAGCAAGTAGCGTACCTTGAAAATACAGAGATACGCATAACTCTGCCCTATGTTTCCCGGTTGCTTGCGTACATATGTAGGAGGAGGTATTCTATATCTAAGTATAATAACAGAATTTCGTTTGGTATTACTTACGATGTTTAAAAGAGCCAAGATATATTGCTGTACTCGAATTCCATGAAAACGGAGTAATCAGCAGCTATTCCAAGCTCTAGCCATCGTGGCGGCGAATCCTTAGCAGCTGGTCTTTTCTCTATGAAATGACTTATCTTAGAAATCGACTTATCTTCCACGAAATTAGAAAGTCTACTCGACTCGACTTGATAGCTTAAACGCATGATTATTAAAAGCATAAATTAATATCTATGAGCAAGTATTCGTGGAATAATTATTATGATATAAATAATTATTTCAAAAGTATAATTTCAAAAATATCAATTCGGTATCACCGTGAATTTCATCCTGCAAATTTCTTTAAAATTCTTGACAAATTTTGGTAAACGTATTCCTCCAGCAAATTTTTCTATTTTTCTATTTTTTTACATTAAATTAGGCAAGATAGATAAAGATTCGTGCAATGGACAATATACATATGTGTAATAGACAGGGAATAATAAAATAAATTAAAAACAGCGAAATATAGATGAACGTGTAGAAGATCAAGCGAGAGTGGAACGCAATAGGGAGAATAATTGTAAACCGAGTTCCTTTTAAGGCTGAAGATAAGCTATTCTTATATTACATGCTGTTATTATTACTTTTGTACACGATAGATTGGAATATCAGTACAATTTCTTTCTTTCAGTAATATTCGATGATTCGTTAATTTATTAACCGCTATATTGTACGTGGTAAGTAGAAAAGCAACGATTGTACAAGAATGGCATTTGGAAAAATATTTGACTTACTTGATAATCTGTTCCTTTGCCATTTAGGACCAGAGAAGTATCCAATTTCCTCGGGATTTGTTATTTTATATAGGTTGGGGTTGATAATCAATCTCGGATCCACTCGGATTGGTTATCACACCTTTTATTTTCTCTCTTATACAAAACACCAAATCACACAGCAAACGTCTAAACTCTCCCAATGCGTCTTAGCAATTAAGGCGTGGTCGACTCCTATGGCAAAAGAGCGTCGTTAGGAGTCGTACCAACATAACCCTAGTAACCTTTTAGTAACTAGCGGTCATACCAACTGAGCATTTCTCAACAGGATTTACGTCGATCGATAATTTTTCCACTATTGTATCGTTGTATTCTGTGCAGACATCGTCTTTTTCATCGTACAGAATCAATTTCTCAGCTTCTGGGTATTCCACGTCGAAGACGTCACCGGAAAGATTATAAAATCCCTGAACATCGTGGCTTAAGGAATCGCGTTTGCTTCGTTTCGACTTTCTCTTACTTTCTTCAACTTCAAATTTATTCGATTTCCCTGTAACCGAATTATCAACGTTTTACCACGTTTGCCTGTCTTATCTTCGCTATTCTCGTTACGGATAAAATGAAAAAATAGTTGCAAAATTTCTGAAATTGTAAATACGACCAGACTGGAACGTATCAACGACATATACGGTGTCACAAAATTGTGACAAGTCAATATTCCAGTTGTTAGTTTGTTGAAATTACGCCACCGCTGATTAAACGTATCACGCTTTAATAGAAAATTCAATTTCCCAGCGGGGAAAATGGAATTTTGCGCTAATTAAAGTATTGCGCTTTTGTACAAAATTCCATTGTTTTCTGTTGCCCGCGAAAATGCAATTTTACGACGGACATTTCAGACAAATTTCCATCAGACGGCTTTCCATCCGTAAAAAAGAATGCTATCTATAAAAGTGTCAATGGAAATTGATCAAAGTAACGTCAAACAAACCCGTTTAAACAGCGAGGTAAGTAGACCAATTGCTTTTAACAAAACCTGTATCGTTGCTCTTAACCGTTTCACTTTTAAATATCAATCGGCGCTGTTCCTCATTAAAATTTCGATTTAAATCGAACGAGAAATACAGCGTAACACTTGGAATTTTCTATCGTTTCTCAACCATACTTCGAACATTTACGTCGCATTCTTCGATTCATAGGATCGCGATGTTGGATTCTTCGATTTCGATACAAAAACGTTTCACAGCTTTCGACGCGGGAAATTTAATTAAGAGAACAAATAATTTGTTTATAAACTGCCAATTACGTGCCTTGAATTTCCGATATATGCAATAAATTTCATTGCTACTTGACCTGAGTGGGTCATAAAGTTGCAACCGTGTAAACCGTGCCACGTAATTTTATTGCATTCAATTTTCCACGTTTCCAACAATTTATCAAATTAGAATTTATCCGCGCATCGTACGAAATTTTTCATAAAAATTGATTAATAATAGTAGATATATAGCTCCTCGTATTCGTAAAACAGATTTTTAATCTGTAAACAACGAGTCGTGGTAATTACGATACGATCGATTTTCAACTTAGCAAAATTTGTTTCCATTTAACATTCACATCCAGATTGTATTTCCTTTGTAATAAATTAATTATATAATTAAATAAATTTATTATTCGAACCGATATTCAGATACAGTTCGAGTATACTTGATAAATTTTCAGACTCGATTCTCCAAATCGAAAATGAGAACGTTTTATCCTATACTTTTTCTTCATTTTTCCACAAGGATTCGCGTTGTTCTCGCTTTCAGACGTTGTTCCGTTGCATCCTGTATATACGGGGTGTGCCAAATTTAAACCGCCAAATTGTAAGGAGTTGATTTACAGACAAGAAGAAGAAGAAGAAGAAGGAAGAATTTTATATAATGTTCGTCAACGGACGTTTCTTTACAGAATTACAAACGAGTATCGTTCGTACGAAACAGGTAACGACGCGTTTTCCATCGCAGCGTGCAAAAGTTCGCTGTATTATCGTGTCAGCGCAGTTGCATGCTTTTTATCATGCGACAACAAGCCCGTGTCGTTAATAGCTACAATAATGATACAATGAAAAATTATTATCTGGTATGTTTGATTGGTCGTTGGAGAACGTTGTCCGTGTGCTCGGATAGAAGCCTGACATCGATCAACGATGGGAGTAATACGATCTCGTACACACAGTTGCTAACAATTCGATCGAGTAGCAAAAACCGCGTGTTTTTACTCGTTGCGCTAGTTGTTCACGCGAACTCGCATCTCCAGAATAAACCTTCCGTTTTACAGTTGCGAAACCATAAATACAGAAAAGAAAACGCAGTTCTTGAAACTCTGACGAAACGCTGATAATACGGTCAATTGTCGCGTGCTGTGAAATGGAAAATTCGTCGTTACTTGTTTCATACGTACGATACTTGTTTGTAACTGTGGAAAAACGCGTTTATTGCCCAGCTTCGTACGACATGTTTTTCGGTAAATATTTACAAAGCGGACAATCTCGCCATATTCAACGGCTTTGAAATATGTTTGCCAAGGCTAATATTCCGAACAACTTTTTCCTGTAATACTCTTTACCGTCGCTCTGCTTTCCGCGATATTCGCAGCAATTTCTGTCTCGACGACAGCGATGATTTCGTAGTTTCGCTTTTCTCGATATCACTGCTAAAGCTTTTCCTACCTCGAATAACGACGCAAAGCTTCGTATGAATCGTATCTATCCTGTTACTTGATACGCGAATTTAATTCGCGGTAGCCTCAGTGATGTTTCTTTCCTGTGCGAGTTGAAAATGATTATCAGAAATGCATATATATATATGTCGGCTGGACGATAGGATTGGGGGTGGAGGTGTTCGATGAATCTTCGTTGATATTGGCCATCGATGCGGTGTAACAATGGTAGAGTTTATTGGCACAAGTGAGTGGTATTACAGCGTTGGTAATTAATCACAATGTTAGATACTCGCGGCGCTATGACAATGGCCTCGCGTCCGGTAACGAATCCGCGGTCAACGGGATGTCGAACGTGTATATTTCGTGGAAGTCTAAGTTATATTCAGGTCGCCACAGAACAAGCACTACGTACCGGAGAATTACTTGTATCGTCGTTCAAATCGTACGAAAGTGTATCTCTCCATCACGGTGACGCTGTCGAGGAAAACTATGATGGGTGTGACTAAGGGCACGAGATCATCGGATTCGTGGAGAAAAGTCTTCATTCGGAAAGTGAGGGAAATTGGAGTTACTGTTAATTGGTCAATTTCCATGTTGATGGTTGGGGAAGGGTGCTGGCCGCCCTTTGTTTGTCGGTTTGAAGGACTTTCGTTAAATAGATCTTAAGATTTATAGCGGGTCCTCGGGCTAGCCGAACATGTACTGTGGAGACACATCAACATCTGGTAATCGTCTTACTCGAAGCATAGTCTGCGTGTGGCGAGCCACGGGACAGAAACCATTGAGACATTTACCATCGCACCCTGTCCCAAGCATTTCTTTTAAGGAGAGTTATAGAGTTACTTCCTGCCTTGGTTAAACAAAACGTTCATCCCCTTGACCGCGACTACGTTCGGCGACTGGTTGTCGCCTCGAGCCCGAGCTCACTATCATAAATCTCGAATAAGTACAGTCGGATCGAATGACAACGGTTTTCTTAATACGGCTATGGTGAAATCTAAATTACAGTACTAGGTGTCTTCCCAAAATTCCGAGGAGAAGGCTCCGGTGCTCTTTCATCTCCGACATATATATATATAAATGTACGGACATCAACGTCCGAGACGTTCGTCCATGCCAAACGGTAACGCGTACAGGAAACATTTGTTCAAAATGACTTTGACTTTAGCTATATTTTCAAATTGGAATTAGCTAATGGTCGTTCGCTTTGTAAATGATTATTTCTTTTTCTTCTTTTTGCCTGCAGATTAAGCCCTTCCTGTTTGACGGTTTAAATTTATTAAATTAAATTTATTAAACCGAATATATATATATTCGTTTGTACTACGATTACTCTCATACTCTATGTATGGTGTTATCATATCGACGCTATCAGTTCTTACAGTATCACGATCAGAGTCAATTTTAGAATAGAAGAAGCAATTAACGGCGGATCGCAAAGTAAGAAGCTTATAACATAATTGGCAAGGAAGTCGGTAAATCGATCAACCAATCACCTACATCCAACCGTCTAACGAAAGATGAAAAGCCATCGCGATAACGATCCTTCTCACCTGCAGGATTTTCCGGATTCACAGACACGAAGCTCGAATTATTCCTGATCGACCACCACTTTTCGTTTTTCGGCTGAAACATCACATGCTGGCCATTCGTCAGCGGCTGAACGAAGAACGATCTCTGCCCGATCAACATCAAGGCGTACACTTCTTCTTCGCATATCGTCACGACGACGAAGGAACTCGCGTCTCCTTCCAAGCTGCCTTGTCGAAGATCGCAGTTCGCCTTGGCGTTACGTCGCTCGGACTTGGTTTTACCCTGACGCACCCAATTCACGGTGAAATTCGACGACAGTATCAATCGATCGTTGGCCATGGTCCTTAAGGTCCAGTTGCTGATCTCGAGGAACACCGGCTCTTAGTGGAGATACTCGCGCCAAGTTTCTCGGTCTTCGTGGGTCGATCTTCTGTTCCGCGCGCTCTCATTCGGGATCACTCGAGGGTAAACGATCTCGTACTCCTGCAAGCTTTGCAGAAAGTCGCTCATTCGCGACTTAGTAGCGATCGTGCCGAGCAGCCACGTGGCGAGGAGAAAACTGGGAAGTTTCGATCGCGTCATGTCTCGCGCGCTTTGATCGAAATTTCAATAGGATTTTCTGGCTACCCAAAACTTGCCAGGCATGCTCGTTCACTCGCAGACGTAGTTATCGCGATGAAAGCAGCTAATTCGCAGACCCGATATTCTCATTTCATTTCGCCGGTTCGTAACGCTTTCGAAACGCCGTGTCATATAGACGCGGATGCGACGATACTCTCGCGTTCTAACATTTTCAATGTCTCGCGCTTTATCACGTAGCTCGCGCGGAAGTAATACGAAGGTGAATCGTTGGTTTTAATACACAGGGTGTTGTTTAATCGATCGAAATAATGGAAAAGGGAACGATTCTACGGTACACCAGAGATGAAATGAAATCATAGAATGCAGTGGTTTTGTAGGTAGTGTTTTATCGAAAAGATTAACCGTGAATATTTGCTCGACCTATTTATACCAAATTGATACAGAATCTTAAATTACAGACGAATCTTTCTCAATTTCCTTCGATCATCCTCTCTAGGCGTACGAAACTGCCTCGTTGAATTCGAACGTTTCTCGATTTCCTTCGACGTCTTTCAATTTCTTCTTTTTTCAATCGCCGTTCGCCTTCTCAAAGCTGTCTTCGAACAGAATTCTTAGAACGACTTCCAATTCCTTTCGATTCGTCCAATCGTTTAGCTTTACGAAACTGTTTCGCTAAACTCCTTTTTCCACTGTACTTGCGTATCGTAACAAACTCGTCGGCGGTAACTCGCGTCGATTAACGATTCACCACTAGTAAAGTAACCGGGAATGCAGCAAACTAGTAGTCGGTAGAACGAAGCGGAACGTAAGTGGAGCGAGCGATAAGAGCGATCGCGACAATCGCACGCCACGCCGTGCGATTCCCACGCGAACGAATCATTAAATTCGAGCCAAAGATTCTCACTAACTCGAAGATTCGCGCCAGTATTTTCCACGCGCGCGTCACACAAATTCGAACGACTTTCGCGAAAAGGACGGAAGGATAAGACGATCGATCGGATCTCGGGTCGATCGCGATACCCCCGGACAGAAGGTTTCGACGATAAAGTGGAGTAAACGCGATGAACGAGCTTCGTGCTACGACTGGCAGCCACATAGACGGATGAACGCAGCTGCAAACGCACGCGAGTGCAGCGGCGAACTGTGCGTAAGAGTAAGCGCGAACGCGAGACTGAAAAAAGCACCAGCGCTTACCGCCCACTGAAGTTCTAGTAATGGCAGCTTTATGTGCAATCACCGAGAAACGAGGATGCTGGCGAACGCATTGTTCGACCCCGACCGAGACGATTTAACAAGGGCCGAGGATTTCATCTTGAACGACCTTGCTCTTGTCACGACCGGCATACTTCAAATCCGATGGACCGATGATGGAGATAGAGATGTGGCGGCCTTGGCGACAATGTATATCGCCGAAGTGCCTAATGAGTCATCTGTATCCTAACGGTCCTTCCACCGAATGTCCTAGAAGTGTGACAACGGTCACGTACGCCTACAGGGTAGTGGGGATATTGAGGGATGACAAACAAAGAAGAAGACAAACCTGCCCCCAGGTCACCATTAACAACGCAATAATCCCAAGCAAGGACTCCGTAAGATACCTGGGCATGACCCTGGACAGGAGACTAACTTGGAAAAAACATATCTCCGAAAAAACAAAGCAACTAAAGGAAAAACTAAGAAAATTCTATTGGCTCACGGGCCGACGCTCCAAACTAAACATACAAAACAAAATAACCCTCTACGAGGCCGTAATAAAACCTGTCTGGACCTACGGAATCCAACTATGGGGAACAGCAAGTAACTCCAACATTGAAATACTCCAACGCTTCCAATCGAAAACGCTAAGATCTCTATTAAATGCACCCTGGTATGTTACCAACGAAACAATCCACCGTGACCTCAAGATACCTACAGTCAAAGATGAAATACACAAGTCCAGAAGCAGATATAACACAAGAGTCAACAACCACCACAACCCACTAGTCACCCAACTACTGGACACGACGGACCAGATCCGCAGACTAAAAAGAAAATACCCTCTAGATTAAATCCTTAGTTTCTACCAGAACCAACAATATAAAACTATTATAATCCATGTCATTGTATCACGCCAAACTAGGTTACTGAAAATTCTCAACGAGAATTGATTGTAAATATTCTAATAAATAAAAATAAAAAAAAAATGATACATGTTTCGATGATTGAGCCGTTAAGCGTGACAAAGCGATGGAATTGTTTTGCACAGAAATTCTGGTTCTAAAATTATGTTAGGGATTCTAGGGCGTAATAACATCTTGGAACGCAAAGTTATCGACGTGTCGATGAAAGTTAAGCGAGCTTTATCGAAGCACACGTTCGAGTCTTTGGGCGATTGCTAGGAATACGCGTAATGTTTTTTTCTGTGAGCTGAAAAGTTGAACGACTATAAATGGCGTTTGTAGAGGATTTCAAAGCGGAAGAAGAGGCAGATTATTTAATACATAATATCTTCCTTTATAATATATCTAATATCCTAATAATTAGATGAACGTAATACAAATGTTTAGAATCAGAAATTATCTTTTTATATAGAGATCTGTTTGATGCAAGATCTAAAATCAATCAAATCGGATTGTATGGATTGTGTATTTGTCTGTGTTAATCCTTTGACGTCGATACCAACGATGTATATAGCGAATGGCGGTTATCAGCCAAGATTATGAGCACGTACGCAAATAGACTAGAATATTTTGCAAGAATGAAATGTCTTGGTATGGTACGCTTATTCTATCTATCCAAGTCAAAATAAGTATAAAAATCGGGTGGCAATCAACATATTAAAAAAAAAAAAAAAAAAAAAAAAGAAAAAGAAAAGGAGAAACAGATGCTTCTGATTGTTTAGTGCATTTTCATAAAATCTTCTAAATGTTTAATTCTCATAGAATAAAAGGGAGAGCATACGTTTGAATCTCAGCAGATTTTATTAATTCTTTGAAACCATAAATACAATATGAGTATTACATCAACTTTAGTTCATACATGTAACAACATATTATTCTGCATGTAGCAGTTACATATAATGAAACATTTACTTATCCAATAAATCCATATTCTCTACTAAACGTTCGTTTATTAATAAAACTGCCATAATCGTCCACGCATTGTTCGCTTCCTTAATTATTTTTCAAAGTATAACGATAATCAATGATGCAACAGAAATATCACGTAACATCCCAACAATCTTACATGAGATTTTAGCTGTTTTTACTATACAAATTAAGTCATTATTAAAATAAGTCATTATAATAATATATATATATGTCGGAGATGAAAGAATACCGGAACGTTCCCTTTGGAACTTTGGGAAGACCCCTAGTATTGAAATTTAGATTTCACCATAGCCGTATTAAGAAACTGTTGTCATTCGATCCGACTGTATTTATTTGAGATTTATGATAGTGAGCTCGGGCTCGAGGCGACAACCGGTCGCCGAACGTAGTCGCGGTCAAGGGATGAACGTTTTATCTAACAAAGGCATGAAGTAACTCTATAGCTTTCCATAAAAAAAAAATACTTGGGACGGGGCACGACGGTAAACATTTCAACGATTTCTGTCCCGTGGCTCGCCACACGCAGACTTTGTCCTTCGGGTAAGACGATTGCCAGATGCCAACGCATCTTCGCAGTATATGTTTAGCTGGGCGAGGACCCGCTACGAATATTAAATTTCAATTACACAAAGTCTCTCAAATAGACAAATGGCCTGTGCCCCAACTACGGGAAGATAAGAGAAATCTATCCTTCCACGAACGACGCTTCCCGCTAGCAACTTTTCCCAAGGACAGCTAATATCTTTCTCTAACCACCAACATGGAAATTGACCAATTAACAGCAACGTCAATTTCCCACACCCTTCGAACGGAGACTTTTCTCCGCGAATCCGATGATCTCGTGTCTTTTTTTTTTGCGTGGGGAGCGGAAAATGCAATTACGCATGCCCAGTGACCCGCATCACTGGGTTATGTGGGAGTCGGTCGGTTGTCGTTGCCATACCCACTAAAAACCCCTCCTCCTTCTTCCTCCGCTTAGAGGGCAGACAACCCCGGTAAAACCTGTCGGCAGTCATCAGGGTTGTCCTTTCGTGCCCCGTTGTATCTACTTCTTCGGGCAGTTACTGCTCATGTCGTCCTCTCAGCCAGTTCAGAATACTGGACTGGTCTCCTTCCGCGGTTTTTCGTTGTTTCGTGTTCTTGCCCTCATTGCTCCACGTAGTTGTTGTTTCGCTCGTTCTCCTCCTTGCCTCTTCCCAGGCCTTCGCTGTCACCCTCCTGTGACACATGACGGTCTTGCAGAATTGCCTGAATTTATTCCAGCTCTCGTCCTTGGCGGTCACCGTGGCGATCAGATTGCCCACGTCTATCTTCCCGCCCAGAGCGTTCTCCAGCTCGATCCTTCTGTCCGTCCACTTCGGGCACGCGAAGAGGGCGTGCTCTGCATCGTCGTTCGAATCTCCACAGTCGAGACAGTTGCTGTCGCTGTCCCTGCCAATCCTTTTCCTATAGACATCGAAGCTCCCATGCCCGGTTAGCAGCTGCATGGTGTGGTGATCGATGTCCATCTTCTTTTTGGTAAATAGCAGCGCACTCGGTATTAATTTCTTTGTGATATTTTCCTTTTTGTAGTTGTTCCACTCCTTCTGACAGTCCTCTTGGGCCTTCTTGCGAATCGCCTCCAGTTCCTCCTTCAGCTTGCTGCCGTCATCCGTGCCAATCCTGGACCCATGGATCTTGTTCCTCTCGTAGGTCTCTCCGAGCATCTTTATCCTTATGCAAATCGGGAGATTCCCGGTCAACACGCAAAGTGCCGCGTGGGAGACGGTACGGTATGCCGTCGTTGTTATGCACAGGGCCGTTCGTTGTGCTCGTTTCAGCTTTTTCCTGTTCTTATCGGTATTCGCTGCTCTAGCCCACACCGGTGCTCCGTAAGTTACGATGGACTCCCACACGTTGTAGTAGAGCCTACGAGCCAAGCTGGGCGGCCCGTTGATGTTGGGTAGAATTCCCCTAAGGGCTCCTATTAACTTGTCGGCTCTATTACACACCATCTCGATATGCGCACCGAACCTCCGACTGGAGTCGATGACGACTCCGAGATCTCGTTCCCTTAGGCACACCCATCATAGATTTCTTCGACAGCGTCACCGCGACGGAGAGCCACTCACTCTAGTGCGATCTCATCGGCAATCGACCTGTCTTTCGTATACGTAATAATTGCCCCTTGCTCTAACATACAGTGTAACTTAGACGCTAACGAAGGGTAAAGTTCGTCATCCCGTTGACCGCGGATTCGTTATTGAGCCTAGGATCATCGTCATTTGCTTCTCGAGTATCTAATTATCGCGATTACTTGTCCAATTCCATCATAGTCATATTTGCACTAGTAAATATCTCCTCTATTGCATAACGATCACGTCTAGCGCCAATAGGGATTCGTTTCACGCCCTTATCCCTAACTCTAATCTTAACGCCAACCCGACATATATATATACATACATATATATATTTTATACATACATACATATATCAATTTTTATACACACAATTATACATATTCATTTTCATTTAATATTTTCATTTAATAATTTAATAAACCTTCGTCCCGCAAAGGCAAATAAATTCACGCATAACATTTCTCTTCAGCGGCATTGTTCTAGGATTGTATTTGTTGAAAGAAGGATAGCATTAAGCGCTGGAATAAAGAATGACGAATCGTTATTCTTTAACCATCGTACTTAGACACATATTTATTGAGCTACTTGTATTTTAATCGAAGTCTAATATCCTCCATCTGTAGGCGTAAATATTACTGCCGTTGTTAATGTCATTTTAAGTTTTACTACTGGAAAGGACATTTAAGTTTGAAGGCAGGCAAGTCTACTGTTCTTAAAGCTGACATTTAGACATCTAAGATTTTTTGTGTCTTTATTGACAAAAATATATTTGACTTTGCATATCTAAAATAAAGGATTTGCGTTATCTAAAATAAATAGATCATCTTTCTTTAGAAAATTCAATGTGGTGAAATTAGAATATGAGATAAAAGAAATACTATGCATACTTATTGTTCTTCTTAAAAATTAAAGGAATACTCATAATCCTAAAACATCCTTTCTATGTTGTACTAGATATATATACAATTAAAATGTGTAATAATGTGAATGATAAACCAGTTCGAATAATTATTTTGCTTAAACGTAAGTTAATTGAAATCAGATGAATGTTATATACGCATTATACCGTGCATTATGAACTATTGATTGATTGATGCTCATATTTAATTATTAACGAGAAAATTAGAAAAATCAGATTGAATTTAATCTGTCCTTCTTATATTTATTAAGATGAGTTCTGGGGCTTGAAACACTCGAGATTAGAAATTTTGATTAATGTTTCACATTATGACTGGACGCTTGTTGTAATATCTTTTGTACGAGATACACTATACATACACAAGATCAAAATGGAATTTCGAAACGGTCGTATCGTTCAACAAAAATCTCCTTTATCTTTGATCCTCTTCATAAAAATGCAATTCTCCTTTACAGAACATCATATAACATTTATTGTACGATATATTGTTCAATTATATTTCGAAATTTTCAGCTTCGAATCTTTGTTTAATTATACTGTAGAATTAAATATCATGCGTTATTTAAATATAGAGATAGACTAAACTTTTGTTCACATTTATTAAAGCTGTATCAACTGAGATGCTTAAATTTGCAAAATTTCATGGACTTTTATATTTAATTTTTCATCATGAATCCCGCTTTGCGATACAATACATATTAGATTTATAATATCTTAAATTTACAGTACCAATGCTGATTTTATCTGAAACTATTTGTTTGCAAATGATATCTTTCTTCGTTGGAATTACCCTTCACTTGTAAATTAATAATTATTAACATTGAACAGTATTGTTAAACTTCAATAAAAATAGGATCGATAACTAAATGTTAGTTAAAGAAACTTCCTATTACAGGTATAACAAATCATATTGAATTTTGTTTAGAAAACAATAATAAAAATGGGTGTCTTTTTGTGAAAATAATTTACAGCATATCACTCGACTTATTCATATAAGAGATATTAGTTTGTTTAAATACCCTGTTGCACCCTTTTATTCATTTTCAACCCAATTTTTTCACAACATTGAAAAATATTTTAAGCCTGAAGAAAAACATGAAAAACTTCTTATTAGCATGATTTCATGCTAAACATCTTCTTAAGATATTATAAATCTTTCTTGTTTACTAAAACCAGAGCCTAACTGAAATATACGAGTATCGCAACAGGATTAATCGTAATACATGATTAAATACAAGCAATATGTAAGCTATATTTTTACTTTTTACTTCAGAAATAAATATTTCACCAGCATCGTCTTTAGCTTAAGGAAAATAAACTTGTGAAATTTAATTTAAAGCTTCGTAAAACATGGAAATGTTGCAGGATAACAAATCAGAAAAGATATATTAAATAAATCACAGTTCAGGTATCTATAACATGTGATTCTCTTAACAAATCTGTTTCATTCATCAAGCAACTGCAAAATTTCCGTAAAATCAGAAGCGGTTTCACAAATTATAGGCATTCGTAAACATGATAGATAAGAGTTAGTATCGCGGCGTTTTAAAGTATCTATGAGCGTAATATGGAAAGTAAAAAGATGTATAATAAAAATAGTTCACTTTCCAAGCTATCACTAACATTGTAACGAATTATTATACATATAACGGCTCACGAAAGTACTCGGACGCTTACAGAAACTTTCCATGAATATTTTGTTGAAGCTTTTCATGAATTTCAAGATGCATTAGGCTGTCTCAAAAGTTTCTTTCGTTTTGTTCTATTACTACAAAATAGATCATACATAAATCGATAGAATAATATAAAACAAAAAGTGTCGTGCATCTATTATTTCCTTATGAAACGAAAGAAACTTTTGAAACAAATGTAAATAGGAATTATAAGATGCTTATTGATTACCATCGGTATTTGGACAGTTAATTATGTATTGTATAAATAAGTCACAATATTTTTAGTAGGAGCATTTTTACCCCTAATCAATCACATGTTTAAAAATACTCTTTACATTGTACATTAGTTTTTTGCTATGTGTACGTCTGCAATAAGCATCTTCTAGCTTCCATATATATATTTCCAAATTAGTCTCAATTTTTACCGGTGTAATCATGATAGACACGTCTCGTTACATTGAAGTGAAGTGAAGAAAAACACTAACACACATAATATATATTCGCAAAAATCTTCTATCTAATATTTTCGTCAACTACTGTATACACATTTATTATATATTTGTGTGAGATTAAAATCGACAGATACGATAAAAGAATATTGTAGAGGTATAGCAATAAGAAAGTACAAGGAAAGTATAGCTCGTTAATTTGAATTACACCAGATTGTCAGTCATCTATTAGGTCGTGTTAATCTCTGAATAAATTCTTAAATAAATAAGTGTTAATAAAGATAAAGATAAAGAAGTGTTAATTAAACTAGAGACACTTAACATTTATTAGCATTTGTTCTTCCCCATTACTTCTTGAATAGGTCCTTTAGGGAAGAACAGAGAGACGGTTCGCTGGATTCCGTCTGATTCCGATTTTGATTCTTGATATTTGAAAACCAATTTGTCACTTTGCCTGACATTGGTTTGTTCGGAGATACCGAGGGCTTTCCGCTCGACCCGGAAGCCCCCGTATCGTTTCCCTTTTGCGCCGTTAACATCTTCTCAATTGCGCTACCAAATACCTACGGACAAAATTGTTCTTATAAATTTATGAATATTATGTATTTACGTATTTGAATGAAAATTTTTATGAAACGAGATTTCGCGTTAAAATACGTAATAGTAAATTATTATAAACAGTTAAAAGTATTTAACTGTTATTTAATATTCCTAATATTCAAAATAATATTTAACATTCCTATATTATTAATATAGATGAGAAGTCTCGATAAGATAGTTTACAATCATTAAGTACAATATCGCAGATCCACCATCAGAGGTCAGTAATATTAAAATAAAATTCATGTTGGATTAAAAGTGTGGTTAAGTTGGGGCTAACCCCAAATTTGCAAATTTTGACCTAAGTCAAAAAGTGGCCATTTTTGCACCTCCTCGCGAACGAAAAATTCTTGTGCGACGTTTAAGAGAATTTATCAAAAAAAAAAAAAAAACAAAGAATTATTAGCATTTATACGAAATGTGACATGGAAGTTGAAAAAGATGAGTGTAGAGATGAAAAAATTAAGCAGAGGTCAAACTTACGCGCTACACTTGATCTTCATTTTCTTTAAATTTTGATCCAGCTGATAAATCAGTAATTAAACCAAGGGAACTAAGTTTGAAATCAAGCGAATCTGAAATACTATCAGACTGTTGCTACTGGAGAACAATAGCCATCTTGTACTTCGTACTTGCTCGATTCCAAACTCTAATCGATATACCAACAGAATTTACCAGCAAAATAATTATTCAGAGATTCTGTCGATAAAACAATTGAAGTTTAAAATCGAACGAATCCGAATTACTGCGAGATCGTTGGTGGCTATTGTTCTCGTAGCAACAAACTGATGGTACTTCAGATTCGTCTGATTTCAAACTACAATTGATTTATCAATAGAGTTGTCGAAGAATTATTTTGTCGATATCGGTGTAGAACAATAGCCAACAACGATCTCGCTGTACTTCATATTTCATCTATTACAAACGTCGATTCATTTACCAGCAGAGCATCTGAAGAATTATTTCACATGGATCATGTAGAAAAAAAAAACGAACACGAAAATGGAACTGTAATAACATTTTTCATTCCTTGTTGAGAGCCGTTCTTAAACATTTTGCAGGAATTTTCCCTTCGCAAGAAGATCGAAAAATAACCACTTTTGACGCTCTGTTTTCATCCCATATGAATTTTATCTTTAATATTACCGATTGATAATAATGTCACTGCGATATTGTCCGCAATGATTGCAAATTATCTTCTCCACGTTTCACCTATATCGATAATACAGAATATCAAACAACAATTATTTAATTTCACGTTGTTGTTGACTTTATTAATTTTTACGATAAAGTGCATTCTCTGGAAGAGATTTTACGATTTACGATTTTCTTTTTCATTCCCCCTTTCACCTACGATGGCTCTTAAACAAGAAACGATATCGTAATGAGAAATACAACTTACCTGAGCGTCCACTTTGGTTCCACTAGTGTTGTCCCATACGACTTTGTGTTTGACCTCGCTATTAGGGGACTTTTTACCCAACGTTTCCTTCACCGCCTTCACTACCTTCGATTTATCGAACTTGAGACTTAAACTGGCCGTTACTAAATCTTCCGGCTTCTTCGACATCGATTGGTGTCTCTTCGTGAACCAATTCGACGGTGCCATAAAGGTCGAAATAGCGGCTTTCGAGGATCCGCTAAGCTTACTTTTAGCTCCGTGCAATGTCGACACGTCGAAGCTGTTGGAACGGAAGCTCTTCAATCGACTTCCTTTCTGTTCGGTCGTTTTTCCGGGCCAGTTTGAAGAAATTCCCTTCAGATCTCCGGTTACCGTTATCCACTTCATATATAGAGTTTGAAATCTTTCTCAAAATTTTGAAAGGTCCTTTCCTAATTTCTTCCAGCTTACTTCTATTCATTCTGTTTCCGTTGTGGGTGAAGACCGTATCACCAATTTTAAACTCGTGTTCTCGTCTTTTTTTGTCATATTTTTGTTTGTTGATTTCGAAATTTCTTGCTGAGTTTTTAAATGCTTCTTCTCTGTCTCTTTTTAAGTTTATCTTCTTCTCTGTCATTCCCTTAGGGATGATTTCGATCATTTTCCCATACAGTAAGTGATTTGGGGCAAATCCCATTACACTGTGTCTGGTGTGATTGTATTCTTCTACGCTTTTTTCTGCGATCTTTGTCCAGTTTCTTTTTTTTTTCGAATTGATCTTGCATCTGATTCTGTTTACTAATGTTTGATTTACCCTCTCGTTTAGTCCATTGGAGGATGGACAGTCTGTCGAGGTGAAAATTAATTTAATGTTTTTCTCTCTCGCGTACTCTTGAATTTCCTTGGATGTCATCGCTGGGTATCGGTCTGCAAGGATAATTTTTATGGAGTCAGTTTCTCCTGTCGAGTTTATAAGTTTTATGATATCTTCCGCGCGTTGTGTTTTCGATGTGGACATAAAAACAGCCCTTGAAAAGTGATTTATGAGTATATGCATATACTTCTTTGGTGAGTTGTTGTTGGAAAAACCTCGGACCGTATCGAATGACATTATTTCAAACGGTTTCCTCGCTGGTCCTAGTCTCCACATAAGCCCGATCGGTCTTCTCGTTCTGCTTTTATTCCTAATGCAAGTTTCGCATTGTTTGCAGAACTTGTCGACAATTCGGTCCATATTTTTGAAATAATAAAAGGGTCGGATTTTTTTCAATATGTGATTCCTTCCAACATGGCCAAAGAAATCATGCACCGTCTTTATGATATGCTCGCCAAACTCTTGTGAGACGAATATACGTTGGCGTCCTTTAATATTTTTAAAAAAAATCTCTGATTTGAAGGAACTGAGAAAGCTACAAACTGGATATCAGAGTATGAAGAGGAATGCAAAAAATACAAAATAAAAAGCGATGAGGAAAAAGTCAAAGGTTTGAGAAAGTACCTAGGAAAAACAGCAAAAAGGAGGTACCAAACAAATCTACTGAAAGCTGGAGGACACAACTGGGAACTTTGGTTTCGGAAACAAACACTCCACGATAGAGCAAATGTACAGACTTATAAACGAAATAATAGTAGCACTAGAAAACAAGGAATACTGCACAGCCCTCTTTATAGACATAGGGAAAGCATTCGATAAAATTAACCATGAAAGTCTACTACAAACAATTAGGAAACAATTCCCGGAGCAAATACACCAATTAATAAAATCCTACCTAAGCAGCAGAACCTTCGTAATAAAAATCAAGGACACACATTCTCAAGTTAAAGACATCAAGGCCGGGGTACCACAAGGAAGCGTCCTAGGCCCAATACTATACACATTATATACGGCGAACATACCAACAACTACCAACAGCACAGTATTGACATTCGCGGACGACACAGCTATACTAGTCAGGCATACTAACCCAGAAACGGCAGTCAAAATACTACAAGAACATATCATAAAAATAGAAAATTGGCTACAAGAAAAACAAATAAAAGCGAAGCCCAATAAATGCAACCATATTACATTCACGCTACGAAAAAAGATACCACCAAACATCCTATTAAACGGCACGCATATAACGCAAACAAAGCATGTCAAATACCTAGGACTCCACTTAGATACACAACTCACATGGAAACTACACATCAAATCAATAGTAGAA